>NC_091076.1:15796136-16099166 GCF_032405125.1 Capricornis sumatraensis
TGGCTAAAGAAATATTTTTTTTTCTTTCATCTTTATTGTCTAAATTATGAAAGTGTGATAACATTTACAAGAGACTTGGAAAATACAGAACAAAGTTACATATAGTTCCACTATACATTACAATTATTTTTTAAGTAGATAAATTAAGATTTTTCATTGGAGTTTCAATATTAAACTCTTAAAATTTAATAGAATGAATATACAGAGAAGCAGAAGGATAGAGTAGGCTTGAAAAGCACTGTAACCAATTCAATACAATTAAGATTTATACAATTTTCATACACCAGTAGGATACAAGTTCTATTCAAGTTCCCATAAGCTAGGAGACACTGGAACATATTCAGGAACATACAAAAAAGTGCAGAAACTAAATAATTTGATAGCTGTATATAAAGATAGAGAATCCCCCATGCGGTCATAATAGTCAAGTTGAGGTGTCCTTTATTGTTCTTATTAAATAGTTCATCCCTTTTCTTCTCTGCTAATAAGGTGAAACTATGGCCATTTGGAATCCTTGTCTACATGAAAGTCTCTTTCCTAAGGTTGCGATGGTATCAGTGGAAATCTGGCCATCAGCTGCCTGAATGGCCCTCAGGAAGGTCACAGCAATATTGTCACAGAGAGTGCATGCCTCCCAGGAAACATGGATGCCTCATATCAGCCTCCCCTCCCATGTTTCCTGCAGAGTTTTGCTTTCCTCTGACCTTGGATAATAGTATTACTATGCATGCTCACTTTCAAAATACTATTAATAACTAACATTTAGGCCATCTTTACATTTCACAAAGAGCTCACCTATGTGGCATTGCCCTTGGTTCTCATCTGGGCTCTGGAAGGCATCACACTGGCCTTAAGTCACACTTGTAGAAATATCAGAACCAGAACTAGAACTCAGATCTTCTCCCTTGAGTCTCTGCTCTTTTAATTACATCATAACACACTGTGAAGTGCCAACACTGTTTTCTTATTCATAAATTAAAGTCTGTTATCTAAGTCACTTGACTTACTGTACTTTCAATGTTTCCAGGAAAGGGTATCTCTCAAGTAATTTCTTGCCAAATAACTGACTTTTCTTGTACAAGCTGTCTCACTGTTTAGAAAACTTAAGCTTTCTCATCTGTAAAATAGCTGTACAATCATTTCTCCTAATAATAATTGTTACATGAAACTAAATGAACTCAATGTAGTTAAGATTTTAGGCATAGTTATTTCAGCTTCCAATGGCATATTTCAAACAAGGCCCATTGCTAGACTAGTCAAGAGTGTAGAGGGAGATGGAGATCCCTGATGGAGACTCCTGCCCAGGAAAGATCGTAAGTTAAGCAGGTTTTCCTAGTATGTTTTTATCAGATAGTTTTTTGATCCTTTAAGCGCTATGGCACTTCCCTGAAAAATTCCCATGGACAAAAAATATTGCATAGGATTTCAGGGGCAATCGTAGATTAGCTAAAACTCATCTTTGGATGCCAGTGACATCCTCTGATTTTGAGGCCTGTGGTCTGTTCTCAGGATGCTAAGTGTAGGGTGCAGTGACCTTTAACAGTAGGCTAATGCCCTGGATTAGTTTTAATGGTTTGCTAATATTAGTGAAAACTTAAAGCTTGGAAATCATTTCTCTTGACAGGTAAAACGCACTTTCACGTTCAGAGTGGCAGCTTTGGGTACTTGGGTTAGCAACCAAACGGTTCGAGGTAAAGGATTTCTGTACAATTGATAATAGACAATGAATATTTATCTTCTCCATTCATTTGATTAAATCTGTACCCTCAAAGCTGTTGAAGGACATTAGCCCCTTGCCGTTGTTCAGTCTCTAAGTCGTGTCTGACTCTTTGTGACCCCGTGGACCGCAGCACTCCAGGCGCCCTGTCCTTTACCATCTCCTGAAGTTTGCTCACATTCATGGCCACTGAGTCAGTGATGCTATCTAACCATCTCATCCTCTGTCTCTCCCTTCTCCTTTTGCCTTCAGTCTTTCACAACATCAGCCCCTTGTAGCCACAAGGAAAAGAAAGCTAGCCCTATGTCCTTGTCTTCTCCACTTGGCTCTGAGGTTTCTAAGGCTGCCTGACACCAGCAAGTAACCTTTCCTCCTTGACCTTGAGCGGCATCGTTGATTAGGGAGACTCAGAGCAGAGAGGGTGGTCAGATGGACTAGGTTTCCTTCTCCTGCTAGTCCTTCAGAGTAAGAGGTCACTGCTCTCAATTGGCTTAAAGAAATCTCAGAAACAAACAAAAAAAGGATTAGCTAAAATTCCTTTGGGTAGACAGCGGCTTCTCAGGAAAATGGTCTAATGAGGGGAACAGCAGCAATCAATGTTCAAACAGAGGTCAACGGGTCAGATCGCGCCATTGGATTTGGCTGGGATGGTTCAGTCAATAACTGACCTGGCAGGAAATGACTATAAACGAAGTGCACCATCTTTAATTCAGGTGTGGGCTGAGGAGAGGGCACTGACCCTTGGGATTTCTTGATTAGAACAATCGGCAGTGGGTTATTTCTCAGAGGGCTTTCAACAGATACACCTGCTGAGCTGAGTGGTGATCACAGAGCTGTGCTCTCTGCCCTCCTGCTTGTTTGCCCATCTTTGCAGGCTGCCATCCGTACCACAGCCATCTTGGTTCTGTTACTGAGTGAGCACCTGCCCATGCTCCTGAGATGCCCACGAGTATCTGCATGTAAGCTGGGGTGTTCTTTGCTTTAATCTGAGGGGAACCACATTTTACTTGCTTTGCCAAGTCTCAAGGAGAGTATGTTGATTTCCACTTTTAGATAATTATTGATGTCAAAATAAATGATTAAATGAACGTAAAGCTACGGGACTTCCCATGTGGTTCAGTGGTTAAGGGTCCACCTGCCAAGGCAGAGGACAGGGGTTTGATCTCTGGTCCTGGAAGATTCCACATACCTCGGGGCAACTAAGCCACAATTCCTGAAGCCCAAGCCCTAGAGCCTGTGCTCCGCAACAAGGCAAGCCACTGCAGTGAGAAGCCTGTTCACAGCAACTAGAGAGTAGCCCCCATTCACTGTAACTACAGAAAACCCACCTGCAAAGCAGTGAAGACCCAGCACAGCCAAAATAATAAATAAATTTTTAAAAAAAGAAAGTAAAGCTACAGCAGAGATCCTGATATTCAACATCTCTGGTTCTGTGTAGCAACAGTATCCTCAGAGTCACAGATCTGTCCAATACTGGGCAGCAAAGAGGCTCAGAGTATATGGAGTCCAGAACCTGCATTTTACAGATGTAAAGTTGGAACCCTAAGTGCTTACATGATGTGCTGGTCACAACTCAGTGCTCTTTCTAGTGAAAAAAAAATTATTATTTGTATTTTTTGGTTGATGTTTCCATCCAACATGACTTTATCCTTTAATACACTTAAAGAATAACAATTCTCTCCAGATTCAGGGGAGAGGGCTGGTGTTTCCTGTGATGATCACCCCAACTGCTTGTGTCCCCAGCCTCCCTTGCTGAGTTGCAAACTAGTCACACCACAGCTGGGGTACAAGCTCTGGGGTCTGGGAGGAACGGGGAACGTGCGTTCTATGTCTGGTGCCTGGTGCAGGGGGAGCTTGCAGGCAGCCTTTGTGCTTTTGAGAAGCTCCCTCCTGTGTTTTGCAACACAGCTCAGCAGCCTTCTTCTGTGCTTCTTCTGTAGATAAGTTTCAGCTTCCCTGGTGGCTCAGATAGTAAAGAATCTGCCTGGAATGTAGGAGAGCAGGGTTTAATTCCTATTAGTCGGGAAGATCCCCTGGAGAAGGGAATGACAACCCACTCCAGTATTCCTGCCTGGGAAATCCCATGGACAGAGGAGCCTGGTGGACTATAGTCCATGAGGTCACAAAGAGTCGGACACGACTGATTGACTTCACACATCTCTAGGAGCAGCTTTTAGGACATATTGTCTCTGTTGTCCTACCAGGCGGTGAACTGCTTGAGGGCAGGAACTGTCTCCAGTAGGAAACAGCCAAACATTAATAATTAAAAATAGCTGTCATCAAACGCTAGGTGGAAGAACAGCCTGCACATTGCTCAAAGCTCTGGTAACATGAAAGAGAAGCAATGAGTGGGACAGAGAATAAGAGGGAAAGAGAAGCAAAAGGGAGGACAAGAATTGTCATTTTGGTGGGAGTTCTAAGGAAGGGTTAGGTCAAATTCCTTTTCATCTTCTAAGTCAATTTGCCTGTTGGAGCCTGGGTGCAGAGGCTCACCAGGCTGGGATACGCTGGCTTTATCACCAGCTGCTGGCCTGGCTGATAGAATTGTCCTTGATGTTCTGGAATGGAGAGAAAGGCAGACACCAACAGAGGGGTATGGGGACAGCCCCCCGCGGAGCCCTGAGCTGAGTGCAGACGGCAGTCTGCTTGCTTTGAAGCCTCCCCCTTGGGAACTTCAAACAAGGAGAGGACAGACAGATTATCTACGGGAAATTAGTACCTGACAGGGCTCAAACCTGCTCTCCCTGCCACCTTCATCTCCTGAACGCAGACGGCATTTACTCTCTGAACATACTGAGCATTTAGTACAACAGAGTCTCCCACAGGCTTGGTTTTTCTAAAACAGAAAACCTTACATTTCAACACTACCCATCTTGACTATTTCCTTTTTTTCTTTTTTTTTGCTTCACTTTGAATCCTTCCTTTGTCTAGGTTTTGGAAGGTTCCCTAGGGAGGAAACAGGAGAAGGAGAGCCAGGAAAGCCAGGTTGGAGTGAATCCGCTGTCCTACCATGTCCTGAGATGCTCATGAAATCAAATTCAGACAGAATGCCCACTGGGGGTCAGGAGCAGATCTTCCCCCTCTGCATAGACATAAACCTACATACCTCAGAATATTTGCTTGACTCAGTGGCTGAAGTAGAGAAGCTTATCTTGGACTACCCTGGGAAACAGATAGGATTTGCCTTCCCTGGTGGCTCAGATGGTAAAGAATCTGCCTGTGATGCAAGAGACTCAGATTTGATCCTTGCGTTGGGAAGATCCCTTGGAGAAGGGAATGGCCACCCACCCCATTATTCTTGCCACCCCATTATTCTTGAAAGCTTAGGAGCCACAATCCCAAACAGGTTGTGACTTCTGACCCATCTATATTTTTCTGTCTTCAGAGGCTGTCAGAATCCTGTATGAGAGTGACTAGCTGAGAATCCCATGGACAGAAGAGCCTGGCGGGCTACAGTCCATGTGGTCACAAAGAGTCGGACACGCCAGAGAGACTAACACTCCATCCACTTATCCATCTACTCCTCCAGCCAATCATCTACTCCCCAGCCATTTATCTATTTCACCACCTACCCTTCCATCTACTCACTTGAACGTGCAGGCAGATAGTCCACTTTAAGTTGACCTGCTATATACCCAAAGCTATGACAGAGGCTGACAATGAGTACAGGATAATATATGGCCTGTCCTTGTCCCCTGTGTGTTCTACACTACTGTAGAATACTGTATATTCTAAACTAGCACTTTATGCCATCCTTTTATGCCCTTGCCTTTGATTTGTGTTGGTTAACCTGTCCGTCAAATTCCTCTTGAGGCCACCTCCACCCCACCCCTGCTGCCCTACACCATAGAGTACTGATTTCACACCATCTGGGTTGATCTGTTCATCCTGATGTGCCCAGCACTGCCCAGGAGTTCCTGGGTTTTAGCACTGAAAAATCTCATTTCCTAGGACGTTCCTCGGTCTCAGGCAAATCAGATCGGCTGTTCAGCTTGCTGCAGCCATCTCAGATTCTCTGTGAGTGGTGCTCACAGTGGACCCAGTTCTCCCATCCAGCCCCACCCAGGAGGCCTGAGCATCACCCAGGGACTCGTCAGAAATGCAAATTCTTGAGCTCTTCCCTGGTCCACTGAAGCAGAAACTGGAGGAGTCATCGCCTGTTACCCAACACAGAATCTGTGTTTTCACAAACTCTCCAGATGATTCCAAGGCACGGGAAAGCTTAGGAGCCACGCTTCTAAACAGGTTGTGACTTCTGACCCATCTGTATTTTTCTGTCTTCAGAGGTTCTCAGAATCCTGCATGAGAGTGACTAGCTGATCTGATAAACTAACTATGGCCAGGTGGTCATGGTGATAGGATATTCCCTGAACTAATAATAATTAATAAAGAAGTAAATAAGCATGCAACTAAGGAAATTAGATATGATGACTGAAGAAGACTGAAGCAGCAACAGAAGCTGGGAAGCCACATCTGGCAGTCAAGGGGTGTCTCCCCTTGAAAGGGCAATGTGCGTGGGAGCCCAAAGTCGTGCCAAGCCCTGGTGGGCTGCCTGGGAAAGCGTGTCCCTTTCTAGGTCATATTTTCACAGAGTTGGTTCTATAATGCTTTTGTAGAAAGCCTCTATAGTATTTACCTGGCTGTATTTTGAGAGTGTTTGGAGCACTGTCGACTTTGTCTATACCTAAAGCCAGTTCCAAGAACCATGCTGGGAGGTAGGAGTCAGAGAACCTGGCCTGTCATCTCAGCCTGGGCACTAAAGGACTTTGCACAAGCAATTTAGCTGTTCTGACTTGACTTCTTTCATTCGCTGATAGGTGTGATAACTCTTTGCCCTTCAAGATATTATGAAGAAGATTCTTTTGAAAACCATGTCATTGCAAGTGGTTGTTTCCATGATGGTTGATTTATATACTCCTAGGTTGTATAGAATGACACACTATGTGAATGAGTTATACATTCCCCTATTGAATATAATTTATTTTTTTCTGGAATTATGTAGAAATGGCAGTAGTAGAAATTATACAGTGGAAAGATCTAGGGAAGATGCAAGTGAGCAAGTCAGGAAAGTACCTCAGGTGCAGCGAGACCCTTTGTGATAAGGCTATTTCTTGGGGTCACAAAGAAAGCATTAATAATAATAGAAGATTCTCACCACTGAAGTCTCAGCATAGAATTGTGGTAGTGGTTTAGTCACTAAGGCATATCCAACTCATGTGACCCCATGGCCAGCAGCCTGCCAGGCTCCTCTGCCCATGGGATTCTCCAGGAAAGAATACTGGAGTGGGTTGCCATTCCTTTCTCCAGGGGATCTTCCCAACCCAGGAGTTGAACCTGGGTCTCCTGCACTGTAGGCAGATTCTTTACTGGCTGAGCTACGAGGGAAGCCCCCCAAAGCCCATGGTGGTGGTGGTTTAGATATGTTTTTTAAAGTTGCTCCTGTGTGTAAGGCCTGGACACGTCCCAGCAGGTACGGAGAGGGTCTCTGACCTGTATTCCTGATGCCAGAGGTGACCAGAATACAGAAATACACAACACACACCGCATCCTTTCCATAAGGAAATACCACTGAGTGAAAGGGTATGATAATAAAACACAAATTTAGAAAAAAAAAAAAGATCATGCCTGCACTCACGGGCACTTGGAGGCACTGAAAGCAAGTATATGATTTATGTGCGAGGGAATTGCCACCTGTGGCTGATGGGTGAGTGAGAGAAGGGTGAGTGAGAGAAGGCTTTTCTGAGCAAGCAGCATTTGAGTTGAGATCTGTACGAAGAGAGAAAACTGGTGTCCCCAAATCAGAAGGAGCTATATTTTAGGCAGAGGGCCATCGAGGGCTTGACGTGAGTGTGGGCTGAGGAAGCTGGGAAAACAGAGGGACCAGTGTGGTCTGAGCCCAGTGATGGGTGGGGAGGGTGGAGAGAGCTCAGGGAGGTGGAGACCAGGCTCCTTGAAACTAGGGAGGGATTTCCCTGGTGGTCCAATGGCTAAGACTACAAGCTCCCAATGCAGGGGGCCCAGGTTCCATCCCTGGTCAGGAAACTAGATCCCACATGCTGCAACTGAGGGTTCACATGCTGCAATTAAAAAAGATCTTGAGTACTGCAACTAAAGATCCTGCATGCTAAAACTAAGACCCATGTAGCCAAAATAAATAAATAATATACCTTAAAAAAAAAAAAAAAACAGTGATGGAAAGACACGGGAGGCTTTTAAGCAGAGTGAACATTTAATATATTGTCCAAATAGGATTGCTTTTGAAAGTGAGAGGGGCACTTTTCCTAAGTACCTCTGGACAGTGGGTATCACAGGTAAATTGAACCTTAACATTTTCCCTAATTTTGAGCAATGTGGTGACATGATTTCTGTTTGCAAAAGATGGTTGCAGCTGCATGTTGAGAATCCATACTGAGAGAATGAGAAGGGAAAGTGAGCTGTGGGAGCTGAGGTGAAGCCTATGGTCCGGAGGGGAAGCCCCAGTTAGGGACTGAGGCTCAGACGGTCACAGTGCTGGGCAGGGGATGCAGATGGCAGTTCTGGATCATCAGAACCAAGAGGCACCACATGTACTTAGAAAGGGCAAATGTAGAGCCATTAAAATGAAGTGCTTCTTTACCCAGCAGGCAGTAATACCTGCAAACTTGTTACTCCAAGACAGAGTGCAGGCTGACAGCCTGCAAAGAGGTTAAAAGAAAGTGCATGCAATGAGTTGCTAAGGGAAACTAGGTTATTTTGGAAACATACATAACATTGAGATATTAATTTGAAGGAAAGAATGACGGCTTCTCCAAACCAACTTCAAAAGCAGTCAGTTTAGTCAGTTCAGTCGCTCAGTCATGTCCAACTCTCTGTGACCCCATGAATTGTAGCACGCCAGGCCTCCCTGTCCATTACCAACTCCCGGAGTTCACCCAAACTCATGTGCATCGAGTTGGTGATGCCATCCAGCCATCTCATCCTCTGTCGTCCCCTTCTCCTCCTGCCCCCAATCTCTCCCAGCATCAGAGTCTTTTCCAATGAGTCAACTCTTCAAAAGAGGACTGAAAATCTCCCACTGTTACCCTGCTTGGCAGTGTTCATATTTTAAATTTGCCACTGCCTGCTTACAAGCTCAGATCCTCCTCATTCTAACCAACCAACAAACAAAAAATTAACAAAATATAACAAAACCAAACATGAAGCAAAAAGCAAATCTTTCACTTGGCACTGTCAATCTTCAAATGACCAAACCGTTTTCTTTTTCCTTTGACCACGAAACCTCTTTAAACTGCTAGTCTTCATGGTCTTGCCGTCTGTTATCACTTAAAAGAATGGCTTTGATTTTCCATTCTAACAACCCCAGCCTTTTTGGCACACCAGTTTCATGGAAGACAGTTTTTCCACGGGCGGGGGCAGGATGGTTTGGGGATGATTCAAGCATGTTACATTTATTGTGTATTTTATTTCTATTCTCATTTCATCACTTCCACCTCAGATCATCATCATTAGATCAGAGGCTGGGGGCCTCCTGGTCCAAAGGATTTTTATGTCAATAGCCCCTAAGATCAAATACAATGGGGTTTCTGTTCTTATTCCGTCTTTCCTATTTGCTGCACTGGGAGATCTGTGGTCCTTACAGATCTGAGACCCTCATCTCCTCAATGAACTTTGACCTCCATGAGAATGGGGACTATGCCTTATTTATCCTAGCATCTTTAGAAGCTAGCCTACTGCCTGGAACATAATAGATGCTCAAAAACCATTGTTTAATTGGATTATGTATGAAGTGGTCTATGGGGTTCACGGCCAGATCCCCATGCCTGAGAGATGGTGGATGCCCAGTGAACGCATGTTGAGTGACTGAAAGAATGACTTCTTGGGCTGCTGAGAGAGTCAGAACGTATCCATTGCACACCCTGGGGTGCAGCCCTGCGTTAGGAGCACTGGTGTCATCTTTGAAAGTGCCTTGCAAACACATTAATCCTGACCAGCAGGAAAGCTAACATATTTTAAAATTAAGATTTCTTTCAAGTTGTGCAGAGCAGCAGTCCCCAGTCTTTTTTGGCACCAGGGACTGATTTCACAGAAGACAATTCTTCCATGCACCGGGGGGTGGTGGGGTTGATTTTGGATTATTAAACCCATTGCATTTATCATGCACTTTACTTCTAAACTAATGCCAAAGATGACGGGAGGTACAGGTCCAATGCATGAAGTCTGGGGAAGCTTGGTGTCAAGGACTGACAATCTGGGGCTAACAGACAATACCCTTGGTATCTTGGATGCTTTCCCCATGTGCTTGTTAAAGGAGGATCAGAGGTAAGACTGCCTCTTGTCCCTGAAAAAGGGTCTCCTTAGGGGCCATACTCTGTTTTATCATCCCCTTCTCAACCATATTTCTGTAAGGCTGACAATATCGAGTGAGAGGACGCCACTACATCTGAGACTTACCTTGTCTTCATGCAGAGCTCACCTCATGGGACCTTGACTCCATCACTGACCCGTTTTGTGACTTGGACACATTACTTGAATTCTCTGTTCCTTAGTTTCATCATCTAAAACGAGGGATAATAATATCACCCATTAGCTATTACACCCCAGTATGAATTTTTAGCTGAGATCTATGTATGTAATGGGCTTTGCACACACCTCGTGTGCACTAAATGCTCAGCTGGCAACCCTGAAGAGGACGGTGTTGCTGACTGTGGTTATAAAGATGGACTCTGAGACATTCTGCATTTCCATTTTAGGAGTCCCCCACCTTTTTTCCTCTCTCTCTCTTTCTGAGACTATTAAAATTTATTTTCATTAGTAAGGATATTTTCTCCTCCTTTCTCACCTCCTCCCCCCACCTCCCCCTAACTCTGTAGGCTCCTAGGTAAGAAGAAACATGTGTTTCTTATCTGTGAGTAACTGAACGTCTATTCAAGTCCTCTGGGTGCTGGGAGAGCTTAGTCACCGCTGGGGGTGAGGCGTCTATATTGGGCCACAGTTCATATCTGTCGCCGCTGTCAGTATCAAAAATAAATCTCAGAAGCAGCTGCGGGCTTCAGGGTTGAGGGTAGGACAAGAAGCAGCTGGAGAGTTTTCTCTGGGAGGAGATGTATAGAGGGTCCCTCAGACCCCCTCCTGACTGGAGAGTCCCCAGGAGGACTCAGGGGCCTTGGTGTGCACTGGGCTCCTAAGTCACCTTGTCACACAGGCAGTGGGGACTCACAGCGAGTCCTAAGGGACACAGATGCACAAGAGGAGACTCCGTGAGGCTTCCTGTGCTCCCATCCCCCCATGATGGGTCACACGGAGCTCTCTCTTCCACGGATACATCCCTGGGAGGTGTCAGCCCAGGGAAGCCCAGCAGGGACTCAGAGCTCAGGGCTGTCCTCCGGGGGCTGCTCATGTGGGCACCCTCTGCCTCACACCGATACCCCAGACTCTCAAAAGGAAAGAAAGCAGGTGTTCAACATAAACCATGTTGTCTGCGCAAAGAGTCCAGGCACCGAAAATCAGCCTTATGAGTTAACCGGTGACGAGGACACTCTGAGAGCCAAGTTCCCAGATGCCAGCCAAGGGCCAGCCTTGCAAACGGGCTTCTCTAGCCACAGTGGCCTTGGGCCCACTGTGTCCCTTCCTTTCTGCCCCAAAGGGCAATCCTTCCCTAGAAAACACTACTGTTCTTACATGTTGGCCAGTCCTCCTGGGGAGGGGAGTTTATTGGGAGGGCTGCAGTCTAGGCAGGACCTTTGGCCACTGAAGACCCCACAGGAACCACAGTGGGTTCCCAGGCTTCTGGGTCAGCCTCAGCACCCCCCAGCTGCACCCCCCCACACACATACCCATGTTCTCTGTCAGGCCTGGATCTCTGCCTCAGATCACCAGCCTCCTGAGTCCTTACCTGCTCCTCCTCAGGTGGTGATGGGCCTACATCTTTCCCCTTATTTTCACACCCTTCATGGACACACACACCTCTCTTTCCCCTTATCTTCCTGGCTTCCTGGTTGCCAGCGACTCTGCTAATGCCAGGAGACCCGAGTTCGATCCTTGGGTCAGGAAGATCCCCTGGAGAAGGAAATGGCAACCCACTCCAGTATTCTTGCCTGGAAAATCCCATGGATAGAAGAGCCTGGTGGGCTGCAGTCCATGGGGTCACAAAGAGTTGGGCACACCTGAGTGACTAACACACACACACACACACACTCACACACTCACACACACTGCTAATGCCAGTGGTAAGTGAGCTGATGAGGACTGGTTCCAATGCCCAGCGCTGTGAAAAAATGTTAGTCACTCAGTCATGTCCGATTCTTTGAGACCCCATGGACTGTACCCCACCAGGCTCCTTTGTCCAGGGAATTCTCCAGGCAAGAATACTGGAGTGGGTTGCCATTCCCTCCTCCAGAGAATCTTCCTGACCCACGAACTAGACCCAGGTTTCCTGCATTGCAGGCAGATTCTTTGCTCTGTGAGCCACCAGGGCCGTGCCCCTAACACACTGGCCACCACCATCTGACCTGACAATAGTTAGAGTCGAGCCCAGCTTGCCACAAGCTTTAGCACTCTGTCCACTGTTAATCAGCCCTTCCCCGAGGGTGCAACCTTAGCCCTGGAGGAGCCCTTCAGTGACACGCCTGGCTCCCTGGCTTCCCAGGGGTACGTTGGTGCTGAGACTGAACCTGTCTTTGGTGAAAGGGACAATGGGGTCAGAAAGAAGCCCCCTGCCAACTCCCAGAGATGTCCCTTCGGTTCCATGACAGCACCAGAGAAGTTCTGAACATCAACACCAAATATTAACAAAGTGAGGACCACACTGTCCCATCCCCAAGTGCTGCAGGTACTCTCAGACCACTTGGATCTGTGGCTTGATCGCATGTTCTCCTTCTAAATTAAAACATCACCCCCAGCAATGGGGCAGTAGGGTCGTGGGCAGCCCCCCGAATCCTCCCTGCCCTTCCAGCCTCTCTTCCATCTCATCCTGACTTTAATTCTCACCCCTCTCCCTCTCTGTCTGTTCCTCCTTCTGTGTCCTCTATCTTTCTTTCCTTTCTTGATGAAAATTAAGAAAAAAACAACTTGATAGATTTTCCAATAACCTTCCAGAAAGTCTCACCGGGCTACATTTTGCTTTAATAGCATTTAAGCCAATCTGCCTGATGTTGCTGTAAAGGTCAATTAAATTCACCCTAAAAATTTCACTTCTGGCTCATTATACAATTGGAAAATGAATTAGAAGCACATGCTGCCCCTGAGGTTTCTGATATTTCACTAATGAATATGTCTTAGATGGGGGGGTGGGGGAAAGGTGGCATAAGCCACCCAGCTGCTCACAGTGTTACTGGCTTGCCTCAGATCACTGCCCCAGGCAGTGGCTTGAGACGAGTGGGCGCTGCTTAGTCCTGTCTCCACTCTGCATTAGGCATCGTCTTCAGTGCCCGCAGGGACGGTGTGCCCTTCTGTGTCCCCGCTGTACATCTGGAGCCCATTCTTAAACCCCAGGTCGGGCGTGTAGCTCTCCTTTCCCCCCACTGGCTGCCCTCAGTATGGGCTCAAGGACTACAAGTTCAGTTTAATATCAGCCTAAATAAAATATGGGGCTTCCCAGCTGGCTCAGTGGTAAAGAATCCGCCTGCCCAGCAGGAGATGCAGGTTCAACTCCTGGGTCAGAAAGATCCCCTGGAGAAGAAAATGGCAACCCACTTCAGTATTCTTGCCTGAAGAATCCCGTGGACAGAGGAGCCTGGCGGGTTACATATAGCCCATGGAGTCACAAAGAGTCCGACACAACTTAGAAACTCAATATGTAAGGAATTTGGCAGCAGCAGGGGGTGGGGGTGGGGTGGGGAGGGTATGGGGGCGGGGACGTGCATTGCAAAACCAGTGATGAGTTGATCTAGGGGCTCTCGGATTCTGATAAAGTTGGGGGATGTGCCTGACAGGCAGAGAACGGTGTACGGAGGAGAAGAGTATGTATTTCTGGCTTCACTGGGGTGGAGGGTATAGGGAACACACAGTTAAAGTCGCCCCTGACTTATGAAAGTCATTCTCTAAGTTTTTTAGTTTCCTTTGATGTGGACCACTTTTAAAGCCTTTACTCAGTTTGTTACAATATTCCCTCTGTTTTATATTTTGGTCTTTTTGACTGTGAGGCATGTGGAATCTTAGCACCCAGATCAGGAATTAAACCTGCACCTCCTGCATTGGAAGCTGAAGTCTTAACCAGTGGACCACCAGGGAAGTCCCTAGGGGAGTCATTTTTAAATGACCTTCCCTATCCCCCACACTAAAAAATAAACCACCAGATAAGACAGTGCTTCCTAGTCCCTGAGGGGTCTGCAGGGAGCAGAGTGACCCTGGGAACCTTCTATTCAAGGGTCTTATGTTTCAGGTAGAAGGCTCATTTATTTGTTCACTCAGCATATTTATCGATGTATTAATTTCATAGACAGAACTAACCTTGGAAGCCCGCACTCTGAACTGAACAGCCTCCTTATTATGGATTGAGGTTTCCTTTCTGAGAGTAAAGTTTTTTTTAAAGGAAGTTTCCATATCTAAGTATCTAGTTTCAAAACAGGTCCTGACATCCATATATTGCTCACATCAGGGTTTTAGACAGACAGCCAAGGCTGCAACTGATCCTCTCACAGGACACCGCACACGGGTTTTCTATTTCAAGGCAAGATGGCTCCAAATCCCATAATGCGAGTTATTGGACATTTTCCTTACAGTTTAGGTAAAAACTGAGCTGCATTAACTGAGATGTATGGAGACAAGCTCTCAAGTCCTTCAGGCAGAAGCTGCTCAGCCTGTATGTGCCACAAATATCCAAAAAGGATTTTAGGTTTTCAAAGCTGGAAAGCACATTGAAATCATGATGTGGGGTCCTGTTAAGTGGGGGAAATGGAGGTGGCTTTCCTCAAGTAGTTAGTACATGAGCAAGCTGCCTGCCCCAGAGCCTCAGGACGCTCTCTCGTCTTGGCTTCTTCTGTTTGTAAATTTGTGCTTCTTTTATGAATGGCCCTCTGGGAGATGGAGGCCACTCTAATGTGTGTCCAGGCGGCCCACCAGGCAGTGAGGAAGGAAGGGCGTAGACAAGTGGGGTTGCCTCTGAATCCCAGGCGGCTCTGTAACCTTCACAGACATGGCTTCCTCCAAGCCCACCTCTGTGAGACCCTCATTCATGTCTTTTCCTGTGTCTGTCTTCGTCTCCCAGTGCCTGGACCTTCTTGTCCTTTATCAAAAACCTATGTCAGTCGATGCTCTCGGAGTCCTATTGATGCCATGGGACTGTAGGCTGAGGCTCTTCAGAGTGTCCCCAAGAAGGAACCATGGAAGTCAGCCAGCCACCACCTCCCTACACTGACTCCCTGCCACCCAGCCTTGCAGCTGCAGAAATAGGAACCCACATGGAAACCAGGGCTGCAGGCTGATAACAGAATGAGGGGAGGGCTCCCCTTTCCTTCTGTCTGAGCCCAGCCTGTAAACCACGGCCATGGAGACTCAGCCTTCCCAGCCGATTTCCACTATGAGAACAGGCCCCCTCCCTCTTCCTGTCCACCTTCTCTTCCCTAAAAAGACACCATGAGCGCAGGCTGCCACTGGGGCTGGAGGGCCATCCTAAACTCGTGGAACTGGTTAAATTGAGGAAGCATTCTGATGCATCCTTAGCTATTGATTTCCAGGGACCCAATATAATCAAATTTCAGATAAACCAGTGCAGGGCCTGAGAGTGAACCTGATGAGTTCGGGGTGCCTGTAGAAAGGGCTACATGAAATCAGGATATTAATGCATATATATGGAATCTAATAAACGGTACTGATGAACCTATTTGGAGGGCAGGAATAGAGAGGCAGACATAGAGAACAGACATGTACACAGTGGAGGAAGGAGAGGGTGCAATGAATAGAAAATAGCACTGACATACACTAGCATGTGTGAAATAGATAGCTAATGGGAAGTTGGGCTTCCCTGGTGCCTCAGACAATAAAGAATCTGCCCACAGTGGGTTCGATCCCTGGGTCAGGAAGATCCCCTGGAGAAGGGAATGGCTACCCACTCCAGTATTCTGGCCTGGAGAATGGAATTCCATGGATAAAGGAGCCTGGCAGGCTATATAGTCCATGGGATCGCAAAGAGTCAGACGTGACTGAGGCTCAAGAGGAAGGGGATGTATGTTTACACACAGCTGATTCACGTTGCTGTACGGCAGAAACCAACATAACATTGTCAAGCAATTGCCCTCCAATTTAAAAAAAAATCAAAAATTATTTTTAAAAAGGGGATGAAATGCATGAGGTGCCTCGATTTGTGAGAGGCAAAAAAGGAAGGGTAAGAAGAGATGGAAGGCAAGTGACGGAGCAGGGTAAGGTCAGTCAACCCCAGAATTACCCGGCATTCAAGACGCAGAAGGACTGTATCCTTTGGAATGTCATGTATCCTTCTGGAGGTGCAAGCAGGTAGGGAAGAAAAGGAGGGAACAAGGAAAGCAATTCAGTGAGAGACAAAGAACATCAATGAGGACAGAACACATCAGGAGAGTAACCTCAGATTACTCCTCTGCCCAACGCAGGGCTTCTGGCCGCTGGTGTCTGGAGGGCATCTTTCCGCTGCTGCTGGTGAGAGGGCCAGGCAAGGTCGACCTGAGATCCTCTCTTTGGACTCACCAGTTTCAATTAAGACTGTAACAAAGGCTAATTATTACTTTAAACCTTCCTCCCAGACACACTCTCCCTCTTGCTCTGTACGGATTGCTTAATGGCCCCAGCACAAGGCTCTGAAACTCCAGAGGTTCCCTATTAATTCTTTGCCTCCAGCAGGGACCAGGGACTTCCAGAGTGTTGGGTTTTAAGGGAACATAGGCTCAGCGATTCTCTCTTTCTCTTTCACAGAAACAAAGACTTAGCATTGGGAGAACATTCGATTTCGATTTTGATAGAGTTGGACCTTCCGCTGCATCAAAAGGTTTCCCTCCACGCCGTCCCTGGCTGGGATTACCTGACTTTGTTTGAGCACACCCGGCGACAGGGAGCTTGTTACCTCCGGGCCCTTTGTTGGAGAGCTCTCGCAGTCAGAACGTCTCTCCTAAGGCTGAGCTGACCTCTGCCTCTTGCTAATTTCTATTAGTCTCAGTTCTGCCTTGTTCTAAAGGTTTCTGGGTTTCAACAACCCAAGGTCGTCTGATTCCAGCAGTACCTGCACTTAGGGGACAGGATTGCTGCTGTGTCTCGTTGCCCTCTGCCCAGGGGACCTGCCACCTGGACTGCCCATCTGTCTTGGGCTTGAGGTGCTGAGGCTCTTCCTCTTGGCTTCCTGCCTCT
Source organism: Capricornis sumatraensis (assembly GCF_032405125.1). Classification (NCBI taxonomy): domain Eukaryota; kingdom Metazoa; phylum Chordata; class Mammalia; order Artiodactyla; family Bovidae; genus Capricornis; species Capricornis sumatraensis. The sequence goes on from NC_091076.1 coordinate 15,813,142, forward strand.
GCTGGACGGCCAGGGAGACAGACAGAATATACTTCATTTACTGTGCTTGGTGACATGTTTTACCATGAGACAGCGTGTACGTGCCCTGGAAGGCAGGCCTCCATGTCTCCACTTTCCAATCACGCAGAGGCTCAGAAAACATTACCTAGGTGACTCAAGGTCACACAGCTGGTGCATGGCGGAAGCCAATGTTCAAGCGACTCTCTGCTAGACTCCAAAGCAGGTTTTCCTGCGTCACACTGGACAAAGACGTGGATTACATGGCTTACCAACTAGGAACGTGCCTCTGAAGACAGCCACTCAGGAAAACCCAAAATATGTTATGTTTATATAGACTAGCTGATCGGTTAGCAACCTGAGCTCTTCCGGAGATAGTCCCTTATTTGTTCAACTAGCCTAACTCGTTCCTCCGGCTCTGCATTTGAGAGCTGTTTAAAACAAACAATTGAGAATGATGCCAGCAGAGCCTGAGAATACTCATACCCACCTGCTTGGCCCGGCCTAGGGAGCTAGCTGCCTCCTCCACACTCTCCCTGTTTCTACATGCATGCACATGCATACACACACACACACACACACACACACACACACTTTTGTCTTTTCATCCTTTTATTCTCTCCAGTCTTGTCCCAAATTTACCTGGGCAAAAGCAACACAGAACCAAAACATGAATGCCTTTTGGAGGTGAGGGCCAGTGATCCTCAGCATCATCAATAGACTGTGGCTGGGACTTGGGAACTGCCAGGCAAGTGAGTCATGACGTTGCGATGGGCAGGTGGGGTCTGCTTCTCAGTGGGGGATGGGGATGCAGAGCATCAGAGACCTGGACCCACCTGTCTGCAGGTACAGGGCACCTATTCTCCATGGATCTCCAAAGCCCAGAGGAATGAATGTTCAGAACCAAGAACCGACCTTGCATGAATTCAGAGTGTGTATGTGTGTTCTCCCCCAAACACACACACAAATCTGTGTGGACTAAAAATACCTGTACCCTGCATGGGACCGGCAACCACTGACAAAAGATTTCACATCTGCAGTCAGAAATGACCCTTGGATTACTTTTGAAAGAACCTCCCATACATTTTAAGCAGGTTGGTGGATTCATCATTTAGGCTACTGCCAAGAGGCAGCTATTAAAAGATGTGGCAGGGAATGGCATTTTCTTAAAAGGCAGTGATTTTCATTAGCGCCATGATTTTTCTGGTTTAGAAATAAAATCCATCTGAACTTGGGATCCTTTAGACAACCAATATCTTTGGGAAAGTGGGTTAATAGGAAATGCGTGTGGAGGAGCCAGGTTGTCTTCCGGAATCTTCTGGAATGAGCAGGGCATGGTGTGTGCAGATGCCAGGACAGAGAGCAGGACACCGGTGGGCGGGAAGAAGGGCCAGCCTCTCTCCTCCCAGGCCCCTGGGACGGGGGAGCCAAGGGTCGGAGGGAATCACAGAACAGTTAGCAGTCTGCAAGCAAATTAACTTCTCAGACGCCCAGCTGGTTGTCCTCCCAAATCCTGCCGTCCTACCCGTCTGCCGGTTCCACTTTGCAGCAGGGCTGGGAAAGCGAGGCTCAGCTTCAGTTCCTGGTCCTGCCAGAGAGCAGAGCTCGGGGGCTGGGGAGCGCAGAGCAGAAGCAAGAGCAGGAGGCCAAGCGGGCAGGAGGTGCATGTACGGAGGCCGGGGTGTCGAAGAGAGAAAGAGCCGGCCGCGTGTGTGTGTATGCACACACTAGTGTCTGCATCTGTATCTGTTCTGTGTGTGCATCTCTGTAGGTGCATCTGTGTGTCTGTGTGTGCATATGTGTGCTCTGTGTGTCCGGGTATATGTGTGTGCGTGGGTGGGTGGGTGAGATGGGCAGGGAATAGGTATGGTGGGTGAGGGCGTGTTGAGGGCACAGAACGAAGATTTAGCACAAGCCCAGATGCCACAGGATCCCACACCAGCAGATGGCGCTGTAGGTACAAGTTTGAAGGAGGCGACGCCTGGATTGCTAGAGACCTAGAGGGGAAGATAGCGTTGAACACAGGGATTAAGGGACATCACACCCCATCTGCATGGAGAGCATGGAGCCTGAGGAAACCTTGAACAGACCTAGCAGCTCTGTTTCTCCATGAAGGAGCCTGTGTGCTTTAACGCTGATTTAAGCGCCTGCACTAAGGGACCTCCTTTTGTTCCCTCCTCACTGGCCCTCCGGACCCATCAGAGTGAGAACCTTAGTCTGGAAGCAGCCGGGAGTGTGGGGTGCCCGTGGTTTCACTGGGGAGGTTGCGGGGCTGCATTACCTGGGCCGCCTCTCTCCCACCCTTTCCCCTCTAGTCCTTCTCTCTGCCAGGTTTTATCAAAGCATCTTTCCCATCTCCTCATCCCTCCCCTCTGGGAAAGCCCTTCACTTCTTCCCAGGGGGACCTCACCTAGTTCTCTCCTTGGGATCTCTGCCCACAGTCTCTCTGACTCCCACCTCATCTTGCCCACTGCCAGGAGGTTAATCTTCCCTAAGCGCAACTCTGCGATTGTATCTGTCTCAGCCGTCTCCACTGCCAGCCCGCCTCAGCCTGGAGATGACACACCTTCCCCTCCTGCCACCCCTTCACCTGCCCCTTCCAGAGCCAGCCGAGCCTCTTCCCTTCCCTCCCCCGCACTGAGCTCTGTCAGCCTCTCTCTCCATCATTCTACTGTGTGTGTTCAAATTCATCCTTCTTCTGTTCCATTTCCAGATGCCTCACTCCCTTCAAATCTCCCCCTTCATGAGCCGCCTGCTCCATGAAGCGCCCCGCTGACCTGATCTCGCAGCATCCACTCCCAGCTCGGACCTCTCTGGGCGCCCTGCCCCATAACCTGCCCCCTCTTTCACACACTGCCTGCGGTTCCTTGCAGACCTCACCCCCCACCATGAAGGCGACTCACTTCCTGTTCCCACCACTATTCTACCTGGGAACTCGGTAGAGCCCTTGGGTAGATTAACACAAACATTTACCTCTATTTGCTTTTTCCTTAGCTAAGCTTCAGTGTGAGGATGTTGATGGCGATCTTTCCCCCAGGCCAGAAACAAGAGACAAGAGACCCTCGTCTTTTTCCACTGACATTTCCCTTCTGCCTTTAGTTTCCTCAGCTCCTAATTGGGGGCAGTGGTGGGCTCGGTCATTTGTTTTGTAACCCCTTTGTCTTGTCCCCTCGGGACTGACAAGTCTTCCCTGTCCGCCCTCTCCCATCAGGGGCAGCTGAGGGAGGGAGGGTGGGACTCATCTCTTGGCTCAAACTCTCGCCCACTCTCCTCTCCTCTCCTCCAGCTCATGGGAGCACCATTGTTTCAGAGAAAGACAGTCCCTTCCAGGCGCATGCCTCCCTGTGTCATTCTAACAGGACTCTTCCTACCCTTCCTAGCTTGACCGTTTTTCTCTTCCCCTTCCAGGGGCTGTGGACGTAAACCAGGACCCAAGAAGCTCTGCAGCCTCTGACATCTGTTAATGCTCCTGAGCTTCCCCGAGAAGCTGGCCCGTCCTTTCCTTGCTCCTCTTTTAAGCCAAATAAAATTTAACATTATTTCAGATGGCTTAGTCGATGCCAGCTTTCAGGCTTCCAAATGCTATTTCTAAAAATTTATGTTCTCATTTTATTTTATTCTTAGTAAGATTATATAGACTTTCAGACACAGAAGGAAACTTCAGTGATAATTTAGAAGACTTAATTGTGGATCTCAAGTCAGCTGCCATCGTCACATCCTTTCTCTCCTGTCCCCGTCCTCCTCACCCAAGATAGTGCTCGGAATTCCTGTTGGGAACAGGGCTAACTCCAAGGCCTTGCCTCGGTCATCCAGGTGGGAGCCATCACTACAACGTGAGCACTGCCAGTTGCTTAATCCATCTTCCCTAAACCCAAGGGTCTTCATCCTTGCTAGAGGTCTAGATCGGCTGGCATTTGCTGATTACTATGTGCTGTGCGGAAGTCATCACATTTGATTTAGGCCACTTCTCTGCAGTGTGTGTGGGTGCTAAGTTGCTTCAGTCATGTCCGACTCTTTGTGACCCCACGGACTGTGGCCCAACAGACTCCTCTGTCCATGGGATTCTCTGGCAGGAATACTGGACCGAGTTGCTGAGCCTCCTCTAGGGGCTCTTCCCGAGCCAGGGTAAACCTGTGTCTCTTACGTCTCTGGGTTCTTGACCACTAGCATCACTCTGCAGGAGAGATGCCAATCACACAAGATGGAAGAACTGAGACATGAAAAGTGAAAGTAACTTGCCTAAAGGTCTGCAGCCTTCAAGAGGTGGGGCTAAGACATGAGCCCGGGAATTCTGACTACAGAGACTTGGTCTTTAACAAGTCCATGCTGCTGAGCTCTGGTGAAGGCGCAACCCAGAGAAGGGGAAGTATTTCCTCAGTGAAAAACAGCGGAAAGGGAGCAGGTGGGCTTTGGGTGTAAATGGTGCTGAGTTGAATCCTGGTTTTACCAATGCTTGTGTGATCTTGAGGTTATTTTAACTTTTCTGAGCCTGTGTGTGGGGTTTTTTTTTTTTTTTTCTTTTTAATAGTAAAACAGGATAATGATGCTATCTCAAAAAAAAAAAAAAAAAAATAGCACATGAGCTGAAGTTCTCGGTGTGGAATGCCTGGCAGTGGTGTCTGGTGAAGACTAGGTATTCTCTGAGTGTCAGCTTCTTCCCTTTGAGTAGAAGTTCCAAAGTCCTCACTTTGTTGGTGGACGCACCTGTCCTGGTTGGTGTGTCTCTGGAACTTAGCCCAGGATCTGACACCAGGCTGCGAGCCGGTGGGGCTTCTCTTTAAGCTGTATCCCTTTGTAGCTTTGAGCAGGACCTCAGTCTCCCCTCCCCATGGGGTACGAGGCACATTACCATTTCCAAGGTTCAAGGCCTTCTAGTTCCCTTGAACTTTCAAGGTGAGAACATGCTGATAGAAAGACACCAACTTGCAAAATTTAGAAGCTGATTCTCAGAGAGAAAATGATTGAAATAAAACCCTTTCAACCCGGAGTATAGGTATGAGCATCAGAAATGACCTGTGGGTACTGCCATGTATATATCTATACCTATATATATTTAAATTTTTTATTTTATATTGGAATATAGCCAATTAACAACAGTGTGATAGTTTCAGGTGGACAGCAAAGGGACTCAGCCATACATAGACTTGTATCCATTCTCCCCCAAACTCCCCTTCCATCCAGGCTGCCACATAACATTGTATTTTAAAGATATCTTTGAGCTCTCCCCCTCCACTGAATCCCATTCCATCATGTTTGCTGGGAACTCAGATCTGTGGTTTAAAAGTATCCCTGTTTCAGAACCACCATGCTGGACCTGGTAGAAGGTGCTGTGATGGGGGCTACTTAAGAACCTGACCCTGCTCAACAGAGGACCTGCAAGCTGCCATCTACAGGGAGCAGACATAAGAAAGGCCATCAGAAGGGACGGCTATAAATGCTCTTTATCTGTAGCTAAAATAGAGTCAGTTTCTTATCTGTTGCTGCACATGCCAAAAGGTGCCCAGCAAGAGTCTGTGTGACCACGTGAGCTGATTTCCTCCTGTCTCCATCACGGAGGACATTCAAGTCAACATACGTGTTCTCCTCCGGCTTGTCAGCTCTGTTTGAAGTTCACTCGCTCTCGTTCGCCCAGTCCAGGTGGTGCTGCTTGCGTTTCCTCCTTTGTTCATTTTGATGGGTTAGTGTTCCTGTTTTCATTTTTAGCTTTTCCGCTTTCTATATATTTTAACATCACAAGCTGTCTCAGACCCTTTTTTCTAGGTAGGTGGAATATAAATCAAGAGTAAATAAATAAAGCTACTGAGGCAATGAATGACTTCTGAGAATGGGGAGGTATTGTAGGCAGGCAGACGCAGCAGGACTGGATAGCATTATAATGGGCTTTTATACTTTGATGCTAAAACTATAGCTACTAGCTATGAAATATAGCTTATGCTTTGTTGCCCCTTGTATGTTTATTAATTGATTTGTATAGCCTGACATACAGAGTTTTTCAACACAAATCCTTGGCATCTGTGGGCTTGTTTTCTTGCAATTAATCTAAGGAGTAAGTAAGAGAGTGACAACCTGGCCTCCTTGGTCTATTCAACCTCGGGATCTCAGCCCACACTGGTTTTGTCCTGTGTGGCATCCTGCCCTGGCTTCTCAGGGGAGACTTTTTCCTCTCTCTTCCTTTGCGCTTTCAACTCTCCGTCTCCTAGGCCCTTCCTTTCTCATCATGTACCTTGTCTTCTTCCTCCCCTTGTTTCCCTGAAGCTTCTGCAGTTTCTCCCAATTAAAAATGAAGTGGCTCAGCCAATTTCAGTCCTAAAACTGGGAAAACCTGGCAGTGCCTTTAAGGAATTTCAAGTCTCCTTGTGAACACACACTGTGCACATCCCTAAAATTCCCTCGGCACGTTCAAGAGCTTCATTCAGTCTTCTGCGCCACTGGACTGTGGGCTAGTGCACCTAGGACTTCTTATTACCAAAGCTTTCCCCCGCTGGGCACCCCCTGCCAAATCCCAGACCCCCTTCAGCAAAAGCAGAGTAGATTCATCAGATCTGGTGGAAATCATTCTCCAACAGATGAGGACACGGCGCTCAGGCACTTTGGCCAGCCTTGGATTAGTTCTGAGGAAGTCCTCTTTTAAATTTTCCTGGGGCTCCACAGGATCCGGCTTTGGGTGGAAGGATTCAGAAAGTTTATAAAAAGCACAGATAGATAGCAACACACTTAGGAATGACCATATTTGTCAATTTCTCGGTGTCCTTCTTCCTTCTTTCTGCCCGTTTTGATCACCTGAAGTGACTGTCTCATGTATTGGTTGGTTCCGTCAAGATCTATGCCTCTCATTCCTCCTTTTCACAACAGCCATCCTATTTGTATTATCAAATGGCCACTCACTGTGTTCTGGTTTGCTTTATCAAATTTTTATAAATTTGAAAATAACTCAGTAAAGTTGGTCTATCTATGGGCCTGTGAGCAGATGTCATTGAAAGGATGGGGTGATGCATATAATGAGCACAGACACAATTGAGTATTTCAGAACATATCCAGCCTGGTGATATTTATTCTCCCATCAGTGGATAGCGGCTCTATTGAAATCCGGGACCATGAAGATCTTATTAATGAATTATGCTTGGGTGTTGGGCCAGATTTAAAGTGGGCAGCAGTGGCACTCAAAACTGTAACAGAGTGCTTAGCATGATGTCTTGGTGGTTCAGTGGGGAAATAATTAAGAGATCAAGGCCTTCTTGGTCTCACTCAGGCTCCAAGGTTTATATAGGTTGGGGAGGATGTGGTCCATCGCCTCTCCTTCTGCACAAATGGTGTCAATCACTTCGACTGACAGTCTAGCAAGACAAAGAACAGGGGCCGTGAACCTGTGGCCGGTGGCATGCTTGGAGAATCATGTTTCTCATCCTGAGGTTCAGAGATTTCTTTTGAGCTGATTTGTTTTCATCATGACATTTAGTTTTCTAGTTACCATTATTAAAAGCAAAAAGGAGTGCATCAGCAGTAAAATAATAGTAAGTTGTTCTCCATTAAATAAACATCAGTAAGTATTATTTGCAGAAAATTAAATCTAGAATTCTATATAATTAATTGGTCAAGTTTCTTAATTGCAATACTAAAAAAATTATAGGCCTTGATTTTGAGGGTTGTAGTTACATCTTACCTGATGCAAAGAGCCAACTCATTGGAAAAGACCCTGATGCTGGAAAAGCTCGAGAGCAGAAGGGAATGACAGAGGATGAGATGGTTAGTTAGCCTCACTGACTCAATAAACATAAATCTGAGCAAACTCCAGGAGAGAGTGGACAGAGGAACCTGGCCTGCTGCAGAATGGGGTCGCAAAGAATCAGACATGACTTAGTAACTGAACAACAATAAGTTATGTCTTAACTATTTTGCTGCTTCTTGAGTATTCTGTTTGTTGGGCAAATCTTTCTCCTTTCCTTCTAAAATTGCCTATATTACAGTATAATACTCTAAACTAGTTTATATACATATGACGAACACTTAGGGTCTTTTCGGTTTGGCTTATCAAAGTCCACCAAATGATTGGTTAAGGGCTTTATTTTGGCAGAGTTCTCCTTCTGATCCAGGTAAAGGATCAGAATATTGATTCCCAGTCCCAGCTTGGATATTCCATATCAGGAATAGGTCTGTAGAAATGAAAAGCTTTGTTGTGAATCGCGATTTGAGAAAACCTTGACAAAATCTATCATTTCCGCAGAGGATGAGTTCAGTGGGGCAAGAGCTGGCTTTCCTTCCTTGTTGTATTTTAGGACCTGGGGGGAAGCAGGAGAAAGACTTTGAGCTCCAGCAGAATCGCTACCACATCCTATGTTCTCCAGTGGTCAACTGTGGGATAAAAAAATTACCAGAGCTTCCCAGTGGTAAAGAAACCACTTGCCAGTGCAGGAGACACCAGTTCTATCGCTGGGTCAGGAAGATCCCCTGGAGAAGGAAATGGAAACCCACTCTGGTAGTCTTGCCTGGGAAATCCCAAGAACAGAGGAGCCTGGCAGTCTACAGTCCGTGGGGTCACAAAAGAGTCAGATATGACTTAGGGACTAAAACAACAGGAAAAATGACCAGGCTTCCCTGAGGCTTTGGGATTGATACTCTCTCTTTTACAAGTTTTCTCCATCCACTCTTACCATGTCACCAAAAACCTTGATTTTTTAGTCTCAGATGTTGGGCTTTCTTGAAACATTTTCTTTAAAGATAGTTTTCCTACACTTTAGAAGAAACAAAAAATCGAATATAACAGCTCATAGCATCTGTGAGTTCCTTGAGGGCAGAATCCTTGTTTTGTCTATTGCTCTGTCTGGAGATTCCAGCCAAGGGCCTGGCGTATAACACAGAAGCTCGGGAATTGATTTTGGAATAAATGATCCTATAATTATGCAAAAACTCTCCTGTCCTGTGTCTCACAGCCAAGCACTGTTGTGGTTGCTGTTATAATAGAAGTAGAGAAAAAAGTGAAAGTGTTAGTTACTCAGTCGTGTCTGACTCTCTGCAACCCCATGGACTGTAGCCTGCCAGGCTCCTCTGTCCATGGAATTCTCCAGGCAAGAATACTGGAGTGAGGACATTCTCTTCTTCAGGGGGTCTTCCCGACCAAGGAATTGAGCCTGGGTCTCCTGCACTGCAGGCAGGTTCTTTACCATCTGAGCCACCATGGAAGGCCTAGAATAAACAGTAATTCAGGGAAGGTTTTTGCAGGACTGTGAAACATGTGATGGATTTTAAGCTACAAGAAGGCAGAAGTATCTGTATGTAATTTCCTGTTGACAGTGACCTGGGCACAACCTCTCACAATCAATTCAGCTAATAAAGGCTTGGATAATGATGACACTGAAAATGATGATAAAATGCCCCCTACGTGGTCCCTGGGGGACATTGTCCCAGACTTGGGTATAGCCAGCTGGCCAAGGAAGATCTCTCACCCACTTCTTTGACCTTTTATTTATTATCTATTCTTCCTCATAGCGACAGGCTTTCCAAGGGCTGTTTTTCAGTTCATCCTCCTTTGGAGGCTGGAGAAGTGGCTTCCTGAGAGATCTGGAGGCAGAGGCAGGAAGGCAGCTAATAGGCAGGGGGAGAGCAGCCCTGTGTGAAGGGAAAGTCAGGCCAAGGGATGACGCTTGACAATTTTGTTTTGAACCTCTCTGTTATTTCCAGTAAAGCAATTTCCTTGACATTTTCCTGTGGCATTTGAAAGGGGGGAGAAAGCAGGTTTTTTTCTTTATCATCTTTTTTTCCTTTTCTCCCTCTCCAGAGAGATTTATCTTGTCTTTTTCCAAAAGCCAGTGCTCCCCAGTGTCTAGCAAACACTTTGAGTGTTGTACAAAGATGCACATCCGTGCCCCTCAATCAATGTGGGGTTTGTGTGTATCTGGTATGAGTGTGTGTGTGTGTGTGTGTGTGTGAGTGTAGGCAGCAGCTGGGACTCATGAGGCTGAGCACTGTCACACAAACCTCGTGACAAGATCCCAGGTACTAAACCAGCCGCAGGGTGCATGGGTAGAGGCCCACTCAGGTACACTCCACTTACCTGCCTCCTCGTGTGGACCACCTGGCCTGCAGATGACCCACAGCTTGTCTTGACACTCTAGCTTGTCCTCAGGTGACAGGCCCTATTCACCTCCCAATGTGTGATCACAAAAAGACCAAGCCAGACAGAACAAGAGAAATCTGATAAAGGAATAACTTGAGTCATTCCCAGACCAGAAGCAGGTCAAATCCCGTCACAAGGAATGTCATGACATGGCCAGCTTTTGTCTTTTCTCCATGAGCTAGAACCACTTTAAAGAGAAATTAGCAGGAGCACAGCATTGGCAGGAGCTGAGAGAGGCCCACTTGTGTGAGTGAGACATCTATAAGGCGCTCTGTCTATAGGATGAAACCCACTATGCCTATGCCGGAGGGTCATGTCAGATGTGGAGAAACGAGATGTGAAGTGTGAAGTGCTGGAGCGCGCAAAGGTCGATGCTGACTGATGCTCACCACGCTCCCTGGGATTGGCTCACTCCCTGGTCTTCAGTGGGCTCTCTTCCAGAGAGTTCACATCCCGTGCATGTGTGCTGTGTGTGCTCAGCCATGTCTGACTCTCCGTGACCCCAGAGAGCAGGGCTCTGTAGCCCTCCAGGCTCCTCTGTCCACGGGGTTTGCCAGCGCAAGAACACTGGAGTGCGTTGCCGTTGCCTTCTTCATGAGATCTTCCCAACTCAGGGATTGAACCTGCATCTCTACCATCTCCCGCACTGCAAGCAGATTCTTTACCACTGAGCCACCTGGGAAGCCCTCAGAGTCTTGTCCTGACTCCCCTGTTAACGATCTGTACTGGTTAGCGCTGCCTGCCAGGACCCACATGGATTCTTGCCACCTGGCTCCTCTCCTTCAGCTTGGTCTGGGGCTTGGAATGGACAGGCTATCTTCAAGTTCACCTCCACAAGGAATCTGGCTGGAATTCCTGACTCGCAAAAACTTCATAGGAATATTCTCAGATGCTGCTCTCTGAGTCCCAGATAGACCTCAGCTGGTACCTGATGGCCCCAGGAGGGCCCTTCATGCTTCCCTGGGGAGGCAGCAGCCTCATAGCAAAGATAAAATGCACCCATCCCAGGCATGCTTAAATCTCTGTTGCATGTGCATTTTTTTTCTAGAAACGCTTACAGAATAAATGGAATTTATAATCAGAAACCATAAAAAGTCTGATTTATTGCTCATCTTGATGACAATATTTAATAACTGTGTATATTTTATCAGGTCTTTTTAACACTCTGTTGTGGAATTTTACTTAATAGGGTGATTCCATCCTCTGTATCAAACTATCTTCAGCACCAAAAGGGAAGAGCCTCCTTTTGAGCTAAGGGTCCAGGGATGATGGGGGAGAATGCCCAACTCTTCCAGGTGGTCTGAGGAATCTCAGGTTATCAGGGCAGGGCTAGCTGCTTCCCAAGTGGCAAGAATCTCACGACACATGTGGAGAAAGATAAGTCAGGGTTTCATCATCTACTTCCAGTGTGGGAAATTCTATGTTTAGAGATTAATTCCTTTGAGCCTTGGAGGCATGTTCTTTTCAAGTGTTCCTTATTGAGATTCTTATATCCCCAGAAAGAAAAACTGCTATCACAGAGACTGGAAATTATGTAATAGCCAAATTGAAAGAAGCGTCTTGTAAGAAGAAGATATGGGGGAGTGGCTAGAGATGGAGGGAAGGAGAGAGCTCAGGGGGAAGTAAGCAGAAAAAGGGGTTAGAGTGGAGGTGGCAAGCTTGGCAGTTTTGCTTGGTGAGATAGACTTGGCCTACTTGTTTCCTGCTCCTTTCTTCTGGGTCCAGAGTCTCTTGAAAGAGAGAAAAACGTGCCTAATAATAAGGTCCCATCCTCTCTAAGGGACCTCCAGTGTTTATTTCCCACAAACGAAAATTCTATCTTCCTGACCAGTATATAAAGGTGAGGTGAAGTCACTCAATTGTGTCTGACTCTTTGCGACTCCACAGACTGTAGCCTATGAGGCTCTTCCATCCATGGGATTTTCCAGGTGAGAGTACTGGAGTAGGTTGCCATTTCCTTCTCCAGAGGATCTTCCCGACCCAGGGATCAAGGTCAGTGTGATGCCAACATAACCTTGCCGTACAAGGAACTCGTTCATGTTGCCAACAGTCGTAACAATATCTCTTCTTCCTCTCCTGCCCAGGAGCTTCTCCGGGAGCACACAGGAAACTCAACTGCCATAGCGCACAGTCTCCTTCAGTTTGAAGCAGTTGTGTATCCTTCTGTCTTTCATGCCCTTATCAAACATCAAGGGTATCCAGACCTCACATTCCAAAGCATGACTTTGAACCTGCTCTGCCCCACCTTTGCTTTTCACCAGTCACAGGTGGTACATTCTTGGCAGGAATATCACAGAAGCAATATTGCCACAGGTCAGGAAGCACGAGTCTCCTATGTCCCACTTGGAGATGTTAAGCTTCATTGCTTAGCACATTGGTCCTTCCAGGGTTCTTCACTGTGTCAAAAACTTTACTCAAATCAACACGAAAAAGACCACACCTAAATCATCTAGACAACACACCCCACACCCCAGCTCCAGTCTTCAACACTCTTACACTCAAACTGAAGTAAGGTCACTGAGGTTAATTCAGCTATAAATTTGCAAAATAGAGGGGTCCCTCCAGGTGAGAATGGGAACTCTTCTAACCTGCCAGCTTAGTACCCTAGTGATGTCAGGAGGACCTGACGGGTTTCAAACTCAAAATATATTCAATTTTATTTTTCAAAAATATCTATTTGAAAAATATTTTAAATTTTTCATCCTCTGGATCATAGAGATGATTCCAGCTACTTAGAGTCTTATGGATAAATTCCTCCCCAAAACCTTGGCTCAAGGCATAGGTCTTCTCCTGCTGTCTTTTAAACAGATTGTCCCAAATTCCTTTCTTCCCTTTAGATTCCATATATAGTCTTCTTCATGTTTCAATGGTCTATGGCCTCAGAGTCTTGAAAAGCTGAAAGAATCATCTATGTTTTAAAAAGGCTCTTTCAGGATTTTTGTGTGTAGTGTTTGAGATTTTCATTTTTTGATTTTTTTTTTTTTTTTTTTAGTTTTTGGTTTTGTCACCTTCAAGAATTATGATAGAGGAGTGGAGCCACAGGGCCAGAAAGCTAGATGCTGGAGACACAGGAAAACCAGTGTTCCTCTTTTTACTCTTCTTTCTCATCTGCCCGACCACGCACGGGCATACACACACACACACGCACACACACACACACGCGCACACACACACATGCACACACACATGCACACAAACATCTGAGCAAATCTCTAAATCTCTGTTAACCCAACAGACAAACCATAAAACTCATTAAGAGAATCAAGAGGACCAGTTCCGAGAGTGACCTTCCCCCTCTCTTCTGAACCACTGCTGAACCCTGAACGAGGCTTTCGGATTCTTCCCAGCACCAGTTCTGGCCCCAGAACTCCCAGACATGCTCAGTTTCACAGTTGGCAGATCTGGGTCCGATGTTAAATTACCACCTACTTAGGGAGAGGGCTCAGGGGCAGATGATCACAGACTAAAAATACCTTCAAGGTAACAATGCAAATGAGGGAAGAGGATTATTGGTTTGCTCAGCAGGTGCTGGGACCAGGAGCAGCGAGTGGCCTGGAGCTGAGGAAGAGAAAGTTCAGACGGGGGATTAGCAGAAAAGCTCCCCACACAGAGCTTCCTGTTCTGGACTTCGGGGTCCAGTGCCAGGTGCCAGGGCCTAAAGTATGGCAGTCAGTGTCTGCAAGGATTCCTACCAGCTTCCCGGAATCTGGGCCACAGGGGCTGACTTGCAGCTTTCTGGTCATTATATGTATTCCTAGGGTGGCAGCCACACAAACCCCTTTGCCTCGGGCATTTAACTTCTTTTTACTTTATTTATGTATTTGCTTATTTTTGGCTGTGCTGGGTCTCTGTTGCTGCATGGGTTTTCCTCTAGCTGCCGTGCGCTGGCTTCTCGTTGTGGTGGCTTCTCTTGATGTGGAACGAGGGCTCCAGGGTGCACAAGCCTCGGTAGTTGCGGAGTGTGGGCTCAGTAGTTGTGGTTCTCACGCTCTAGAGCACAGCTCAGAGTTGTGGCACACAGGCTTAGTTGCTCCACAGCATGTGGGATCTCTCTGGATCAGGGATCAAATATGCGTCTTCTGCACTGGCAGGTGGATTCTATACCACTGAGCCAACTGGGCAGCCCCAAGCATTTAATTTCTAATCTGGATATTTAGGAGACAAATTCCTCATGTTTGATCCTTTGTGTTGCTGAAAGATCAACTCTTTTCCTTTGGTCCCCAAAGTCGGGAGTGAGTAAGTGAAAGAAGCTCAGCCTTGTCCAACTCTTTGCAACCCCATGGACTGTAGCCCACCAGGCTCCTCTGTCCATGGGATTCTCCAGGCAGGAATACTGTAAGTGGGTAGCCATTCCCTTCTCCAGGGGATCTTCTCGACCCAGGGATTGAACCTGGGTCTCTGGCATTGCAGGCAGATTTTTTACCATCTGAGCCACTAGGGAAGCTGCACTCAAGTTTGAGAACTAATATCCAGCCCGGGGTGCTTATCCCGGTGGGCAGAGATGTAGGGCCCTGAGTCATACTGGGTGGGTGGATGGCTGGGGGAGTGGTGTTGTTGGATGTTCAGAAGGTAATAGAAGCAACAGGAAGAACATTCTGGTAATAACTGTTACTGATTAAAATATTACCTGACTGTTTTATCTTCTCAATAAAAGTGTTAGGGGGAACAGAAGGAAAAAATAAGGACTTGAATGTGAGAGTTTATCTTTTGAAATCCAGAAAGCTTCACATCCAACAAATGAATGTGCTGAGAGAACATTTTGCCTACAGGGAAACGGTAATGTTACATCACACTATTCTATACATTAGGGTTCCTCAGAAAGAACTAGTAGGATGTATGTGTTTGTGTATATATATACTAGGATGCATATGTAAAGAGAGAAGGTTTTATTTCAAAGGATTGGCCCACAGGATCATGGATGTAAGCTCAAAATAGGGCAAAACACCAGGCAGAGTCAATGCTGCTGTTTGAGTGTGAAGGCTGTCTCCTGGCACAATCCCCTCTTCTTGGTGAAACACAGGCTTTTCCGCATAGAACCTTCAGCTGACTGCATGAAGCCCGCCTACGTTACGGAGGGTAATCTGCTTTGCTCAAAGTCCGCTGACTCTATTTCATCTGAAAGCAACCTCCAGAGAACCATATAGACTAATGTGTGTCCAAATGTCTGGGTGCTGTGACTCAGCCAAGTTGATACAGAACACTAACTGTCCCAGCACCACAGAGAAGTCACTTCCTAACACACATGCTTAATACACTCCTTCCCTCCTAAAGTGTCTCACACACGGTGGGTTTGGACTAAGCCTCGCATCAGTCAGGGAACCAAGGGGAAGGACAATTTACAAGTGACATGAAGGAGTTCGTGTCTGCAGAGTAGAAAACAAGGGAGAGGAGATATTCTCTGCAGATTTGGGGTGGGTGTTGAGGTGGGCGATTCTTAACCTCAGTTCAGAGAGCCTTGAAGACCATGTTGGAAAATGCAAGCTGGATGCAATAAAAAACCGATGAGTTAAGACTGCCTACTTCATTTTATTCTTTCTTGTTTTTCCTAAGAGGACACAGAAGTCAGAAACATTCAAGAAAATCATGAGTGATGAGTCAGGCTGCATTAAAGGCACTTAAGCCATACTCCCTGGGACAGAAAACACGTGGTAAATCCTGGTGCATGTCTCTCTGGAGGATGGGGAGCTGGAGGGGCTGGTCCTCAGCCCTGAGCTCAGGAGGCAGCCCAGGCAGTCCCCAGGAAGGCGAGAGCCAGAGGCTTCTCGTCCGCTGTTTCCTGTCGGCCAAGACCTGCACATCGGTGTGCAACCTTGTTACGCCAATGACAGCGCATCTCACACAATTAAAAAGGAAAAGTTGAAACATTAATATCTCATGTTCAAAGGTCAGGGTATCTCCACTCAGCTTTCCAAAGCTGGTGATAGAGGACTTGGAGCCTTCCTATCATACGATCCAAGCAGGGGTCACAGGCCAGCACATTCTGTCTCAAGGATTTTGCCCCATCATATCCAGACTGTTAGACTCTCAGAGAACTTGGAGTTATGGTCACCTTCACAGAGTCTGAGAACAGAGAAGGACCCAAGCAGCATCCAGCATGCTCCCATCACTGTTCAGCTGTGGGCACCGGAGTCTGGAGGGAAGTGGTTTTCTCCATGTTGCACACTAATTTGTGAAAGAATTAAGACTAGAATTCAGCTTTATGACCCCAGACAGGTGCGCACTCTCTTTGGCTTCTGTTCGAAAGCCAGCGTCTGCAACAGTAAAGCAGAAGGGTGGTAGAAGAAGATGATAAACAAGTGCCAAGGAGAGGCCTGTGTCCCTGCCTTTTCCTCCAAGGTGCTGAGCTGGGATATATTGTCAAGGTAATTTAATATAAAAAAACCATAAAACTCATTTTTACGGCAAAAGAAGAGAAAAGATACCTTAGAGCGGGTGGAAATGACCTGCTATCCATAGGCAGATGAAAAGAAATGCGAGGAGTCTCACCTATAATGAAACGGCCGCTTGCGTGTGCGTTTGGGGGGTGTTATATAGTATCTATAATTAATATACTTACCATTGATTGAATATTTGATACAGAGCTGGAGCTTTTCTAAGCCCCTCATGGGAATCAATCCATTTATTTTATTTTATTTTTTGGGGGCTGCACTGGGTCTTCATTACTTTGGGCAGGCTCTCTCTAATTGTGGCGAGCAGGGGCTATTCATCGATGCAGTAAGCAGGCCTCTCATTGCGGTGGCTTCTCTTGCTGCACAGACTCTAGAATGCAGGCTCAGTAGCTGTGGCCCATGGGCTTAGTTGCTCCAGCATGTGGGATCTCCCTGGACCAGGGATTGAACCACTCTCCCCTGAATTGGCAGGTGGAGTCTTAGCAACTGAGCCACCACCTAAACCTATTTGATCTCTACAATAATCCTGTGAGCTGGGTACTCAGTGCCTCTGTTTTACACATAAGGAAACTGGGTTTTTGGAAGTTACTCACACTGACAGGGTCACACAGCTAGAAAGTGTCAAAGCTGATATTTGTGGCTTTGGAGGCAGGACTCTCAGCTCCTACTCCGAGATGCCCATCCAGCTGTGGAGAGCTAGAGGAAATGCCACCTGTGAAAACATGGCTTCTGCAGATAAGAGATCCCTGGGTCTAGCACAGGAGAATACGGGAGTCCTCATAAAATACCAGGGACTCGAAGGAGGGAGCACAATATGCGAAGTCCTGGTGAGAGGATCGTGAAGGAAGAAGGTAAACAAGTCTGTCTTGAGCTTGTGTTGGGGTCGCGCCCTTGAGAGACGGACGGACAAATCCTGGAGGAACTATATCTCCGATAGGTTCCCAGGACAAAGCACCCAAAAACAGAGAAGGAAGACTCATGTCCTTTTTCAGACCCTTATAATGGCTGATAATTTTCAAGTGCTTCCAAGCTCCAGGTCCTGTTCTCAGCCCTTTTGCACATGTCACCTCATTCAAACTTCACAGCAAAGCATGAGACAGGGACTATAGCAACTCTGCTTTCCAGAGGAGGAAGCCGAGTGGGCTCAGAATGTTTCAGAAGCTTATAAGCAAGGTCACAGCTCTGTTGATTCGATCCTGAGAGCTACAGAGCTGGGCCAGAGCTCTGCCATCCCTCATCTGAGCATAAAGACTGGTCCTCAGGAGGGGACCAGGGTGGTTGGAGGTCTCGGTTTTGAGGAGTAAGCAGGCTTGCAAAAAGCGAACCGGGCACCAACTTGCAGGAATATGGATGGACCTACAGATTATCACACTAAGTGAAGTATGTCAGAATATGATATCATTTATCTGTAGAATCTAAAATATGACACAAACGACCTTATTTACAAAACAGAAGTAGACTCACAGACATAGAAAACAAACTTATGGTTACCCAAAGGGGGAAGGGAGGGAGAGGGATGAATTAGGAGTTTGGTATTAACATATCCACATTACTCTATTTGGACTCTGTGGGAGAGGGCGAGGGAGAGATGATATGGGAGAATGGCACTGAAACATGTATAATATCATATGTGAAATGATTCGCCAGTCCAGGTTCGATGCATGATACAGGGTGCTCGGGGCTGGTGCACTGGGATGACCCAGAGGGATGAGATGGGGAGGGAGGTGGGAGGAGGGGTTCAGGATGGGGAACACATGTACACCCATGGCAGATTCATGTCAATGTATGGCAAAACCAATGCAATATTGTAAAGTAAAAATAAATAAATAAAACTGAAAAAAAATAAAATAGATAACCAACAAGGACCTACTGTGTAGCACAGGGACCCATACTCAATATATTTTGTAATAGCCTATAGTGGATATGAATCTGAA
Source organism: Capricornis sumatraensis (assembly GCF_032405125.1). Lineage (NCBI taxonomy): Eukaryota > Metazoa > Chordata > Mammalia > Artiodactyla > Bovidae > Capricornis > Capricornis sumatraensis. The sequence continues at coordinate 15,831,573 of NC_091076.1, forward strand.
AAAATATACACATATATATGGGGTTCCCAGGTGGCTCAGTGGGGAAGAATCCACCTGCCAATGCAGGAAACACAGGAAATGCGGATTTGAATCCTGGGTCAGGGAGATCCCCTGGAGGAGGAAATGGTAGCCTGCTCCCTGCTTCAGTACTCCTGCCTGGGAAACCCCATGGAAAGAGGAGTCTGGCAGGCTACAATCCATGGGGTCACAAAGAGTCAGACACTACCAGGTGACTGAGCATGCACATATGTAGATATGTATAACTGAATCACTGTTGTACACCTAAAATTAACACAACATTGTAACTATACCTCAATGAAAGAAAGAAAAACTGGGCACCATATGGGTGAGGGACGGTAACTAGACGTGTTGTGGTGACCATTTTGCATTGTACACTGCTAAGTTGCTTCAGTCGTGTCTGACTCTGTGCGACCCTATAGACGGCAGCCCACCAGGCTCCCCCATCCCTGGGATTCTCTAGGCAAGAATACTGGAGTGGGTTGCCATTTCCTTCTTCAATGCATGAAAGTGAAAAGTCAAAGTGAAGTTATTCAGCTGTGTCTGACTCTTGGCGACCCCATGGACTGCAGCCCACCAGGCTCCTCCATCCATGGGATTTTCCAGGCAAGAGTACTGGAGAGGGGTCAAACATCAAATCGTTTTATTATATACCTGAAACTAATGTAATACCATATGTCAATTAAACCTCAATTATAAGAAGAAAGCTGGTCACCACACTTTGCCTGGGAAGCACTCACCAGGCTCCCTGCACTGTGAGCACAAAGAACCCCTGTCCTCACAGAGCTTTCAGCCTGGCGGGATCCACTCATAAGAGGAGGCAACCAGCGTCCCCCATCAGGACCAGCCTGGTCTGGCAGCCCCCATCCCTTCAAACCTGCACTTCTCACACTCTTCTGGGCGGGTGGGGACCCCGCGGTGAGCCGGCTGACACATAAAAATGGCCTTCTGCATTTCTGCTGACACGTCTTCCATATCTGATGGAGTTAGATCTTCATTATGAAATTAGATGAGATTTCTGATGCGCAGACTAATAGATAACAGCCCACATTCTTCCTCTGAGTAGCGGCAGAAACAGCCAAGAGCAGGGAGCGGGGGGCCGCAGCTGCCCCCTCCCATCCCATCCCATCTTCCTACCCACCTGTCATCTTCCGCTAACATTGTTAGCTCACCGAAGGGACAGCATCTCATTGCGTTATCCGCTCCCCCGCAACCAAAGGGCTTTGTGTACTAAGGCTGCGGTTAAGTTAATGGAACAAATAGATACATTCTGCACAGGAAGCGGTGATGAAGATAGCCAGCAGCTGTCCTTCACTTTCCAGCAAGGAGGAGGGGATCTCTGGGGGGTCCCCGGGGCTGGGGTTCCCTGGCGACCACTCCCGAGGCTACCTTCCCCTCTGTCCTCCCTGTGAGCTCTCATACACAGAGTGCCTACTGTGTGCTGGGCTCTTCGTGTGCAATGCTCCATTTAGTCCTCATGATAAACCTGTACGTGGGCACTGTTATTTCTAGCTCACAGCTTGGGAACCTAAGGCTGATGTGGTCAGGTGACGCCCAAGGCCAATGAGCTGGTCAAACTCACATCAATTAAACTCCAAGGCCCCTGATTTTCCTATCATTTTGCATTGAGGTCTTCATCTATTTTATTTTTTTATATTAAACTTTTAACTTTGTATTGGAGTAGAGCTGATCAGCAATGTTGTGGTAATTTCAGGTGCACACAAAGGGACTCAACCATATATATACATGTATCCATTCCACTCTAAACTCCTTTCCCATCCAGACTGCCACATAAGGTTGAGCAGAGTTCCCTGTGCTGTACAGAAAGTCTATATTGGTTAATTCACCCCAGTGTAGCTCCGTGCCTTCCATTTGTCTCCACTTCTGCTTCCAGACTGCAGGTGGAGACCAGAGCCGTCTCTCCTTGCAGCCCCACATTTATCTCCCCAGCAACTTTCCATCCAGGCCTCAGGGGACCATTCCCCCTTTGACCAGCCAGAAACCGAGCTTCTGATGTCCTTAGGGGATTGCTTTCTTCTTCCCATGAAAGACACATCCTCGGCCCCCACTGACTTTGCAAACATTTCATGGCTAACATTTACCCTTTAATGCTGATACTTTTACCCTTCCTTCTGGGGTGAGCCACACAGTGCCTGAGTCTTTGAGGGTCAAGGGAAATTTTTCTTCACAGGCTAGTTGATCTATGGTTCCTACCTGATAACACTGAAGAATTTAGGTTTCAGCAACTAACACACAGGGAATGCTGGTGAGACATGGACCCTTTTTCCCAAGTGCCAAAGAGAAACGGATTTTGCTTCTGATGTGTCTACAGCTGTGCCTTCCTAGCAGTGCACCCTCACTGAGGCTTTCATCTACATGGCCTCCTGGTGTCAGGGTCTGCATTCCACTGCAGATAACAGAAGCCCAAGCTCACAGGCGTCCCTGTGGAGCATGAAGTCCAGCGATAGTGAGATGGGCAGGCTGCCCATCATGAGGACCAGCCGCCTGGCGGCATCAGCCCCCCAGGGGCCTCTTGTCTGTCTTCTCTGCAATCTTCAGTGTCAGACGCTTGTCCTCATGGTGGAAAGATGGTGCCTTGACCTCACCCTCACTTGAATTTCCAAGGAGGAAGAAGAAAAAAAAGTCAGAAGAGGGAAGAAGTCTTGCCAGAACGAGGAAGCAACTCTCGGAAGTTACCACTCTTGGACCACTAGCCAGGTCCTCACCATGTGCTGCCCCTCCAGCATAAGGAGAGATGGGAAAGGCGGTGCTTAGATAGGCCCGTGCTCCCCTAAACCAACCTGAGATACTGAGAGGAGGATGGGGAGGACACTTAGCTGGTGGATAACTTTCTGTGGCTGCCACTTTCCCATCCCTCCTACTTGGACTTTTCTAGGGCAGGGAAGAAGCCATTAGAAGGAAATTCTTATGTTCAATCTACCCTTAAAGACAGAGGTCTCCATGTCCATTCACACTTTCTGTTACAAGGTTGCTTTTTTTAAACTTTTCATTCATAATGGAGTATAGCCTATTAACAATGTTGTGATGGTTTCAGGTGGACAGCAAAGGGACTCAGACATGCATATACATGTATCCGGGCTTCCCAGGTGGGCTAGTGATGAAGAACCCACCTGCCAATGCAGGAGACATAAGAGACACAGGTGTGATCCCTGGGTCAGGAAGATGCCCTGGAGGAGGAAATGGCAACTCACTCCAGTATTCTTGCCTGAAGAATCCCCATGGACAGAGGAGCCTGGCGGGCTATACCCCATGGGGTTGCAAAGAGCCGGACACGACTGGGTGACTTAGCAGGCACATGATGGTGGAGGAGGGGCTGACCTTTCTTGCCTTTGGCCCCATACATTTTTCCCGCCTTGGGCTTCCCTGGTGGCTCAGGTGGTACAGAATCTGCCTGCAATGCGGGAGACCTGGGTTCCATCCCTGGGTCAGGAAGATCCCCTGGAGGAAGGCATGGCAACCCAACTCCAGCATTCTTGCCTGGAGAATTCCACGGACAGAGGAGAGGGCTGCAGTCCCTGGGGTCGCAAAGAGCCAGACACGACTAAGTAACACACACATTCTTCCCTACAAGGGTCTCTTAGCAGTGCCTCCACTTCTCTGCCAGCCCATCAGTCCTCCATACACTGCTGCTCAAGAATTCTGTGTTGCTTTACTGTAATTTTTACCACAGGGGAGGAGTTATTGATATTATCTATTATATAAAGAATTTGTAAAGATAGGAGAGCAATTGAAATACGATAACAGTGGGTAAAATCATTCAGCTGGATCATGCCTCTACCCTCTTTTAGAAGCTTCAATGAATCCACATTTCCAAAAAAAAGATGGAACCCAAACTCTTTACCAAAACATGCGGAGTCCTTCAGCATCACCTCCCACTGTTCCCCAGACACAAACAATGCCTCACGTTTTCTTAAACAAGCCTTGATCTTTTAAATCTCCATTTCTTCATTCTTTCTGTTGTTTGCTGCCAATAGATCCCTCTTCTCCAACTGGTGACATACTCCTCACCCTACAAAGCCCAGCCCTTCTGCTAAGTGCTCTCCAGGTCCTTTGAGCCTCAGGTCCAAAATTTCAGACTCCCTGGATGATCACTCTTGTAGCTCCCATCACACTGCTGGCGATTTGTTCACATATCTGTCTCCTCCACTAATATGAGCCCCTGGAATGTGGGCACAGCTCTTACACACCACGGCAGCCCTTGTGTCTAGGCAGTGCTTGCTACATTGCAGTTGCTTATTTGTGTTCAGTGGCTCAGTCGTGTCCGATTCTTTGCCATCTTATGGACTGTAGCATACCAAGCTTCCCTGTCCTTCACTATCTCCCTGAGTTTGCTCAGATTCATGTCCATTGAGTTGATGATGCCATCCAACCATCTTATCCTCTGTCACCTCTTTCTCCTGCTCTCAATCTTTCCCAGCATCAGAGTCTTTTCCAATGAGCTGGTTCTTTCTTGCTTATTATGTCATTAGAATAACACCATTTTTGCAGCCACTTTGTATAAAGGAAGCACTGTTATTTCCAGCCCCATTTTACAGATGAGAAAATCGAGGCTGGAGAGGTACTTGCCACTTTTCTGCACAAGTGAAAGAGGTGTGATTGGAGCTTCTGGCTCCACTGCCTGAACTTTGAGTCATGGCTCAACACTGCTTCTGAATAGAATGTTGGATGGAAGAATGAGTGAGACCATAGACATTGTCCAGCCTGTTTTGGAAAGGGATCACAGAATGAGAGAAATGTGCAGCTCATCCCCTCCAACGTACGACTCACTTCTGGCCCATCTGCCAGCCCAGCTCTCCTGCCTTCAGCAGTGAGCCCGGCACAGGTACAGGCGGCCTGCAGGGGTTTAGGCCCAGCTTCAACCCCTTGAGGCCAAAGTCCACATTACAGCGTCCTGGCCAGGTTCCTGGGTGCTGCCTGCTCTGTCTGTCTGTCTCTCCTCTGCCCATCCTCCTCTCTCTCTGCCCCGCTCCCTTCTGCTTCCCCGTCACAGATGCAGGATTTATGCAGCCATCTCCGATGCGTCTAAGCACAGGCACTCAGGGACAGTCTTGCTCCAGATCCTGCCTCCTATTTTCATATTTCCTGTGGCGTTTTGTAGAAATAGCAGAACGATTACTCATCCACGGGGGGTAAAGGGAGCAGGGTTTTATATAATCAAATGTTAAAGTGGCGTTTTCCAGCCAGTGGGGGAGGTAGAGGGAGGGAAGGTGGCCTGGGGATGGTTGGGGGATGGAAGAGGAGCCTGGACCGCTCATCCGTGGTGCAAGCGCCAGTAGGAATGCGCTTCGTACCCGTGACGCTGAAGGTGGATACAGCCTGTGCCTTTGGTTCTGCCTCCCCTTCGGTGAGGCCCTGCATCACCTCTGGCTAGTGAGTCTGCCAACGGCTGCTTGGAACTCCCTAGCTTCCAGAGGGACCATTTCAGAAGCCTTGATGCTTTATATCCATCTCCTGCATCGATTGACGAGGGAAAAAAAATAGTGGTTCATCTCCCAGCAGGAACATTCTTAGCCAGACGAGGGACAGAGTCCAGAAACATCTGTCTGTAGCAAGCATGCTTGGAGTTTCCCATAAACACACATTTCCATGAAAACCAAACAAAGGAAGATGAGAGAAAGGCCAGACATGTCCCCACATTTAAATGAGCCCCACGGCCTCATTCCTTTCCAGCCAGGGCGGGGTCGGGGGAGAGGGTGCTGGCTGCTGTCTGCACCCAGACCTGCAGCTGGCTGTCCCCACCAAGGGCCTCTTTCCCACCACACGCACCGCTGCACATGGACAGGCTCTCTGGCCATTTGTTCTCTGATGTGCGCTAAGTGAAACATAATTACCCACTTTGTCACATTGCATGTGACTTTGACGGCCCAGTGTGTGGGTTTAAAAAAAAAATACATTAGAAGGTCTTCAAAGGGAACTAGTGTTCCTTTGGGGATGGTTTTTGGGATTTCGATGGGATTCCGAACAACAGAACCCCAGAGCTGGAGCCTCCGAGCAGCAGCTGCTTCCGGCCCTACCTGCCTTCACCACTGCCCATGCCCTACAGGGAGGTGGGAAGGCAGGCGAAGAGTGAGGGTGTGGGGCAAGGAGAGGGGGACATCCAGAAGGCTTTAGCAACGAAGACAGGAAAGGAGGCAAGGGAACATGAGAGGCCGGAGTACACTTGATTCACTTCTTTTGCGGGATGAATTGTTTTCAAAAGCAAGGCTGGCCCCTGCAGGAACCCTCTCTCTCCACCTTGGGAAATATCCCACTTAAGCACGAGTTTAGTCTCTTTTCCAGATTCCTCATACCCCGCAGCTCACAAGACTCCTTCCCAGAAGAGCAAAGCTCTGCCCTCTCCAGCAGCACTCGCCTCCCTCTCCCAGGACCCTCCCCCTTGACCCAGTTCCCTTTTCTAAAGGAAGGCTCTGGGCCTTCTGAGATAGTGCCCTCATGTGGGCACACACACACACACACACACACACACACACACTCCTGACCCTCAGAACCTGCACTTCTTTGTGGAGACACACACACTATACACCCTGGAAACAGAGCTTCCGCCACAATTTGAGGCCATCAATGCTGCTAGGGCTCAGGCTGTGAGTGTCTTTAAATGGGAAGCCTGCTCGTTACTGCAATTAATTGGCATTGCTGCGCTAATCGGAAGGCAGCCTGCCTATAATAAGCGTGGCGGCAGCCTACTGCGTGCAGCGGGGAGGCAGAGGTGGGCTTGGAGCCCTGGGCAGTGTTTACAGTGGACGATACAGGAAATCCATAAGCATTCTCAGTTTTTGTAAAGCAAGGTTGCACTATTGGGTTTATATTAGCAATTTTCAATCATCTTTTATTAGTGCTCCATTGATCTTCCGTCCATTTCCTTAATGTATTAAAGCATAACAATCTGCAGAACATTCTCCCCTGGTCAGCTGACTGCATAAAAGCATCACCACCCAACCGCTTATTCACAAGCTCCGAGTCCCTCATGCAAACCCCTTCGGATGGGAACAGACATGTGCTGAGTGAAATGAAGTTTCTCTGAAGTGGATTGGACAGAGAGCTCCATACTGATCCTGCATGTCTCTGGTGGGACGCCTTCCAGCCAGGGAACGGCAGGTCTGGGGGAACTTGGAGGAATAGCTCATACAGCCTTTTACTCTAGCCTCATTCTAGGCAGGCAACTCACGGAGTTAACGGTGCAAATGAGTTCCAGCTCCAATCTGGCCTCACTGTATGAAGACTCATCTGTAGGCTTGTCTTTCCTCATCTATAAAAGGAGAACATTCACCTGGATGACCTCTATGGGTTTTTTTCAACAATAAATTGAATTGGTTCAATCAAAAAACAAAGACCTTCCTGACAATAGGCTTATCTTCTTGTAGGGAAGATCATGTGTATTTATAAGCATTTAAAATGAAAGGCAATATGTAGTATATGCCGGAGGAGATCCTTCTGCAGGGGATCTTCCTGACCCAGGGATCAAACCCAGGTCTCCTGCATTGCAGGCAGACTCCTTATTGCCTGAGCCACCCAGGGAAGTCTTGTATACTGGAGAAAATACATATATTGACATAAAAGGAATCCAGAAGAGGGAGACATTTCTCAGTGAGATGACCCAGGGGGACTGCCTGGAGGAGGCATCATTCAAAATGCATCTTGAGGAGTGGGAACTTAGTCAGGGGAAATGGAGTCAGGGGTGGGACCTGGCCTGTGATGGTGACATTGCACTCCTGAGAAGAGAGGAAGGGGAGTCTAGAAGGTATGGTGCTTTGAATTCCAAAGACTGAGACCATTTCAAGAAAGAGGAGAGTATTTCCGGGGGCCACATGCAGCCAGGAGGTCAGGGAGGCTGACTGCTGTGTCTTGAACAAACACAGCCCCAGACAACAGGCTCCAGTCCTCCCGCTGGCCCCTGCCTGGGAGGCCAGGGATCACCTGTGAAACGGCCACCTTGTTCTTCATGGTGGAGCTGTATTTGTGCTCCCCAAGCCCGTGGCGTCTGTAAGTCCTGCTCACTGCTCTGTGGACAACACATGCTGCTTTTCCAGCCACTGAGACACTGAGAGGGGATGCAACAGGAGATGAATGGCGGGCTGCTCCTCTGCTCAGACACCCTGCACGGCCTTCCTATTCTCGCTGTGCCACTGGGCCCACTTCTGCACAAGGTTCTGATGCTCATACATCTGCTCCTGAGTTGTAGGAGTCCTCCCATCCCTCATGAGTTATCTCCCTTATCCTGCCAAAGTGCCCCCTACCCTCCCAGTGAGCCTGGGTGTAGGGGATATTCCACAAGGAAAGAGGCTGGGTCCTTGCCTTCAATAAACTGCAGGTGAGTTAATTAACCTGCAAATGAGTCTCTCAAACTCCTTGTCCAGCAGAACCACTGCCTCCATTTGACAGATGAGACAACCAAGGCTTATGTGTGTGTAGGAAGCTTCCCTGGCTTCCCTTGTGGGTTAGATGGTAAAGAAACTGCCTGCAATGCAGGAGATCTAGGTTTGAACCCTAGGCCAGGAAGATCCCCTGGAGAAGGGAATGGCTACCCACTCCAGTATTCTTGCCTGGAGAATTCCAAGGACAGAGGAGCCTGGTGGGCTACAGTGTGTGCAGAGTCAGGCACAGCTGAGAGACTAACATTTTCACTTGAATCTTGAATTTGGAGTCAGAGGTTTGGATGTGAGCCTGGGTCTTCCTTATTCTACCCTGGGAATCTTATCCTCTACACACATGAGCCTTGGTTGGCTCATCTGTTTGATGCGGGCAGTGGTTCTGCTGGACAAGGAGTTTGTGAGAGAATCAGATTACATGGCAAAAGGGAATTTGTTTTGTAAAGCCAACATTTCGATTTCTATTATTGTTGTTTCAACTGTGCAGAGAGAGATAATCTTTATCATTTCAATAAGTCCATCAGCCATTCCATGAAAGAAGTGAATGCATCTGGTTTAAATTATGTGCACAGGTTCAAAGCTGCTCTCAGACAGTGTACAACTTCCTTTACTGTCAGGCAGTCCTGGCTGAACTGTAACTTAAGTCAGGTACTCTCGGAGCTTCCCTCCATGCATTGCGTTGGCTGCGGAGAAGAGTCACCACTTCTTGCTCTCTGGGTGGCCTCACTCACATGCTGGAGGGAACTGAAGGGTGTTGGATGTGAGAGCTGGACCATAAAGAAAGCTGAGCGCTGAAGAGTTGATGCTCTTGAACTGTGGTGTTGGAGAAGACTCTTGAGAGTCCCTTGGACTGCAAGGAGATCCAACCAGTCCATCCTAAAGGAGATCAACCCTGAATATTCATTGGAAGGACTGGTGTTGAAGCTGAAACTCCAATACTTTGGCCACCTAGTGCAAAAAACTGACATTGGAAAAGACCCTGATGCTGGGCAAGATTGAAGACAGGAGGAGAAGGGGATGACAGAAGATGAGATGGTTGGATGGCATCACTGATTCAATGGCCATGAGTTTGAGCAAGCTCCGGGAGTTGGTAATGGACATGGAAGCCTGGCATGCTGCAGTCCATGGGGTCACAAAGAGTTGGACATGATTGAGCGACTGAATTGAACTGAACTGAAGGGTGTTGGGTGTCCGTGCTCAGGTTGACCTTCTAAGGACTGATCACGTTGTGGACAGATCTCGTAGAGTAGCAGCTCCCAACCTTTTTGGCATCTGGGACTGATTCAAGGAAGACAATTTTTCCGTGGACCAGAGGTGTTGGGGGGATGGTTTGGGGATGATTCAAGCACATTGCATTTATTGTGTACTTTATTTTTAATCTAATGCCACCACTGATCTGACAGCAGTTACCAGCCCTTGGCCTGGAGGTTGGAGAGCCCTGCTGTGGAGGGTGCCTGGTCCTTATCCTGGACCATCAGTGGCTCTCAGGCCAGCCCTCACCCTCAAAGAACAAGAGCATCCTTCCCCTGACAGGGCTTCACAGCAAGCCCCCACCTGCCTGAGTCCATAGAGTCGGCACTTTGCTTCTGGGCAGAAGGAAGCTTCTCTCTTGCCCCCGCTGCTCCTTCCCTGGGAACAGTCTTGTTTGCCCTTTCTCTCCTCTAGGGCAGAGCTCTAGCATCATTTTTAGAACTTAACATCACTTCGCATTATTGATCCCTATCTTGGAGGATTCTTCCATGACTGAAAGGATACAGGGAGGCAAGAAAGGCCTAGAACATCAGAGAAAGGCATGTTTGCTGGAAACTGAGGATTTGTCTGTTGCTCTTGGTTATTGGCAAGGGGTCCTTTGGGGTTAGGTGTTTAAAGTATGCTCTTGTGCATCAATTGCTTTGGGGGCATGACTGTTCAGATGAAGGCTGTTTGAATTGCATCCCTGCCGGTCTAAAGTATATTTAAAAGTGTGAACATTGGGGGAGGAGAGGGAGCCTGAAGCCCACTTATGCAGATATAGAGACTTACATGACTCAGTTTCCTTCTCCAAAAAGAGGACAATGATGTGGCTGCTTTCTGGCAGGTTAGCTAGCATGTGGGTGCTGTGCTAATTAATGTCATATGGAATTGCAAAGCATGCAAACTTTAGAAGCACCCTGGTGCAGTACAATTCTTGGTGCATGAGTCAGCCTGTGTATGCCAGTATTTATTCATATAAATATGAGTGAAGGAGTAAGAGGAAGCTGGCAGCAGGAAGAGAACATGTGTACATACAGAGCAAGACCAATTCCAGGCTGAGTGAAAGCAAAGTGGAAGTGTTACTCACTCAGCTGTGTCCGACTCTTTGTGACCCCATAGAGCCTGCCAGGCTCCTCTGTCCATGAATTTCCCAGACAAGAATACTGGAGTGGGGTCCCATTCCCTTCTCCAGGGGATCTTCCCCACCCAGGGATGGAACCCTCGGCACCTGCATTGCAGGCAGATTCTTTACTATCTGAGCCCCCAGGAAAGCCCTTAAGGCTGAGTAAAGGAGTCTAAATAGATTGTCATCCTCATAAAATTAACAAAGTTTTCCTGATGAAAAGTCAATGCAATATTTAGGGTGATTTGAGCTGCAAGTAATTGAACACTTAGTAATGGGAAATTAGAAAATCAGGACTTCAAAGAACCCTAGAGGTGGGGTGACCAAAAGTTCAGTAATAGCATCTGGAACGCAGGATGTCACAGCTGGCCTCCATCATGCTTGAGACATGGGCTCATCATTCCACAAGTGGGAAGCGGCTGCCTTTTCTCCAGCCCTCACACCATCACCTGGCTGTGATCAGAGACAGGAGCAGGGACTTCCCTGGTGGTCCAGTGGCTAAGACCCCATGCTCACAATGCAGGGGGGTCCCGGGTTCAGATCCTGGTCAGGGACCTAAATCCCACCTGCTGCGATGAAGTTCAAAGATCCCACATGCTACAACAAGAGACCTGGCACAGCTAAATAAATGTTTTTAAAAGGGTTAGTCAGTTCAGTTCAGTTGCTCAGTCATGTCTGACTCTTTGTGACCTCATAGATTGTAGCATGCCAGGCCTCCCTGTCCATCACCAACTCCCGGAGTTTACTCAAATTCATGTCCATTGAGTCAGTGATGCCATCCAACCATCGCACCCTCTGTTATTCCTTTCTTCTCCTGCCTTCAATCTTTCCCAGCCTCAGTGTCTTTTCAAATGAGTCAGTTCTTATAATGAGTAAAGGTTTTTTTTTGTTTTTTTTTTTTAAGGCAGGAGTGAAGGGAGTTGGACAAGTGCGCACACATCTTTTGATGAAGGCAGGACAGCCCATCTACTGGGCATGTGATGCGGTCAGCCATGGATATAAGAATGACTAGCTGGCATTTTTAGCCTCTGTTATGAGAGAGTAGAAAGGAAAGGAGGGGAGAAAAAGGATTTTATAAAGCTGTCAGCACCTGGTGTCTTTGTGAGCAATTGGCTTGTAGATAAAGATCTGTGATTTGTTGGGGAATGTTCACTCTGTGAACACCTGAGATGACTGTGAAGCCTCCCTCTAGCCGCCAGCAATATGCCTGTCCAATGAGCTTCTCTGCGGTGCCGCCTCCCTGTACATGCAGGCTGCAAAGCGCTGGTCTCACGGTGCCTTCTCCCACATGTGGATCCTCCCCAGCAACAGACCCTCCTGGACATGCATATGGCGCCTGTGGTGTAGACTGGGCTCCTCTGGTGTCCCCCTTCCATGACACAGACAGCATGTGAATGAGGGTTGTGGGATGCCCACCCACTCTGCAATCTTGTTGGTTGACTCACCCTGCAAACCTGGATATGGTACAAAATGTATATGTTGTGTTTGTCACTTCAGTTGTGTCTGATTCTTTGCGACCCCATGGACCGTAGCCCACCAGGCTCTTCTGTCCATGGTATTCTCCAGGCAAGAATACTGGAGTGGGTTGCCAGGCCTTTCTCCGGGGGAGTCTTCCCAACTCAGGGACTGAACCCGGGTCTCCTGCCTTGTGAGCAGATTCTTTACTGTCTGAAACACCAGGAAAGCAGTACATGGACGGAGGCCCTGAAAGCCAGTATGCAGCCCTGCTTGGGCTTGAGAGAAATGGGGCCGTCCTATTGAAAACCCCGGGCAGAAGGCCTAATGAGACGTTAGTCAGATGTTCAGGGACACTTTCTACCCAGGGGCTTCCATCTGCTTGTACCCCTCTCTTCCAAACCAGGGTCCAACTGTTTTGTTGATCACCAACTGGCCGCCCTTCCTCTCCTCTCCCTGAGTCACCGACCAGTTGATGAACTTCCTCCCCATCAGACCGGAGCAGCTGATGGAACTTGCTTCTGCTCCTCACTCTTTCCTGATGCATTTTTCATCATTAAAGGGAAAATGTCATTTCGGTGACAGATATTACTGTGATTGGTGTCAGGAATGAATCTTCCTTTCTCTGTCAGCCTTGCTTCACACAATGCTAAGACAATGTTCCGTTAAAAGGCCACTTCCATTTCCAGCTCAGGCAGCGTGCGAGAAGGGCAGGCTTTGGCTGTGATGGATGGCCTCGCTCAGAGCTGGAGCTGGGCCAGGGAGCACGGCAGGAGGCTGACCCTTCCAGCACCGGGAGAGCCCAAGGGCTCTGGGAAACCCTTGACTTGTTTCTGCCTGCATTCCACGGGGGATGAAGTGGACACCTACCGCTCTACTTGGCAACCAAGTCTTCGAGATGGATTTTCCATCATCAGTGGCATATACTGTGATATAATCCAAACCCTTATATTGAAAAGCTGACCTAGCAATGAAAAGTTCTGTTTTCTTTCAGCAAAATGTAGGCCAACCTCTAGATGTCCTCCTAGGTGCAGATCTGAGCCTGAAATGAGGTAGTGAGAGTGAGGTGTCTACCTTCCTGCGCTTGTGTGCTCAGTCGTGTCCGGCTCTTTGAGACCCCATGGACTGCAGCCTGCCAGGCTCCCCTGTCCATGGCATTTCCTAAGCAAGAATACTGGAGCAGGTTGCCATCTTCTCCTTCAGATCCCCAGGGATCGAACCCACATCTCCTGCACTGGCAGGCGAATTCTTTACCACTGCACTATGTGGGAAGCCTGGTTACCTCCATAACATGCCTCATATGATGCCCTGCGTACAGCAAACTTCCAGAACTCATTTAGAATTCAATTTCCTCAAGCTGAAATAAAGAAAATAGCGCCCCGGCTTTCCCTCTCTACAACTGAGCTGCTCATTCAATTTGGTTGTTGTTTATTGAATTCCCGCTCAGGGCCACACACTTTACTCAACTCTGAGAAGGTACAAAGATGAACAAGAAGTGTTACCTGGCTTCAGAAAGCTTCCAGCCTTCTATGTGAGATCAGATGAATAGGCAGTCAATTATAATACAAATATATATAATAAACTCAATATTTTGAATTATTTCTCAATGAGATGCGTACAAATGTATCCTCAAAATGTTTGATTCTAACCAATAGAGGAGAGGGATGGGGGACTCGGTAAAAGTAATATTTTATAAAGAAAATTAAATTTTAACTGGTCCTTGAGTATAGGGCTTCCCTGTTGGCTCAGACGGTAAAGAAGATCCCCTGGAGGAGGAAATGGCAACCCAGTCCAGCATTCTTGCCTGGAGAACTCCATGGACAGAGGAACCTGGTGAGCTACAGTGCTTGGAGTGGCAAAGAATTGGACACGACTGAGCGACTAACACACTGACGTTTGAATGGGATTTAGAAATCTGCATGGAAAAGAAGGGACCCTATAGATGGGAAGCCTAAGCAAATGCTTAGACTTGGAAATAAAGAGAGGCTGAAGAGCCCCAGGGTGGCAGATAAAGCTGTGGATGGGGCCACAACAGAGACCAGACCGATCCTAGTCAGTTAGGCTGACATATTTCTAAAAGCCTTGATTACTCAGACTCAGGAATTTGCTATATGTAAAAGTGGGGGAGCCACTGCATTTTCCTGAACTGAGCTATGCTTCAGAAAGATAAAACTGGTTTCTGTGCATGAAATTGTTTATATCAGGAGTTATCTCCTTTATCTGATCCAAATCTTATTAAAAAATACTTTGTAATACCTTTATTTCTATGAACATGAAATCCATAGAAAAATAAGCTACCTCTATAACCTACTTGAAAAAATGACCTATTTAATGTCCTAGCTGGATCTATAAGATACATAAATAGAGAATGACTAATAATCAAGTTAGTGTAAGATAAATCTTTTTTTTTTTTTTTTTAATGAAGACCATTTTTAACATGTTGAGTTTGTGACTCTATTGTTTCTATTGTATGTTCTGGTTTTTTTGGGTATGTGTGATCTTAGCTCCTTGACCAGGGATTGAACACACACCCCCTACATTGGAAGGTGAAGCCTTAACCACTGGACCCCCAAGGAAGTCCCTAAAATAAATCTTTAGGCACAATGACATCATACGATGTGATGAAATGCAGAAGCTTGTGTCTGTACACAGAATCTCCGTGAACCTACCGGCTACTGCCCACACTGACTCAGGGCTGGAGAACTGGCGACTCAAATACAATGAGCTTTACCATTGGTCATGTGATCTTTCAAACTAGTAAACAATTCTTGGTGAAGAGCTGAACAAATCAAAGCACACTCTTCCCTTAGCTGACAGGTAGTTGCATTCCTAAAGGACTAGTGGCTGCTAAAACCTTGTAAAAATATTCTGTGCTGATATATCAAATAGAGTTCATTTTAGGCTACTCACTTAAACTTGAGGTGGGCATTCAACAACAGTGACAATGTCCCACGCATGGCTGAATGTCTAGCCTCTCTGGTCCCCATGCGTGGGAAGCTGACGTGTCTCTGTAATTACAGCGGCAATCAACCTCCCCGCAGGAGTCTATCCTGCCCCTGTAAGGAAACAGTGGTTTAGGGAAAGGCAGAGTTGGAGGCAGAGAGATGAGTTAAGATTTAATTAAAATAGTGGAGAAAAGAAACAAGGGGAGACTTCGTGGTTGCAGCAGAGCCCGGAAAGGAGGAAAAAGGTAGTGGACATGCCTACACAAGTGAGATAAGGGATGTCGGTGGTGAGGCTTCAAGCTCTATGCAAATATTGCTGCTGTTAGAGTTGAACGTCATTATGTTCACGTCCAGAAAGGAAATCTGAAGCCCTGAAAAGATGCAGTGACTTTTCCAAAGACATAGAACAGGTCAGGAATTGCATTAGACACCAAAAGCCTCTGACCTACATTTCTCTGTAATTACTAATGCAAAGGAGCTTCTACTCAGCGTGGAGAATTATAAGCAGAGAACTAGAGCAGAGCCAGTACAAAGATGGAAGCAAGTTCTGGAAATTGTCGAATTCCAAGTGCTCTCTTTAGCATCTCGGTATTTCATAGAATGCCTAGAAAACTCCAGGCTTCCAAACACAGATCAAAATTCTCCAATCCATCCACTTCTGTGTTTGCTTAGGCCTCTAAATATTCATCAGTAACATTTGAGACAAAGGGAAGAGATAATTACAAGGAGAGGTTTTTCAAGATAGTAAAGGTTAACAGGATTCTTGGCATTTGTGGCCTGTCAATTTCCATGTAATTATGCTCAATTCCCAGAATTCTGAGTCAGTTGTACCTGTTAATGCTTAAAGATGATATCCTTGGAAAATAATTTATAAGATCGTTTTTCACAGTTTCTAAGTTCAAACCAAGCACCCTGGCTAATGGATGATTATTAATGCCCTTCTTGGGTGGAGAGTGGTAGGAGGTCATAATGTGGATATGGGATTAGAGTGGATTTTTTATGACAGCGTGATAAGCTGGCTTTCCCAAGAGCAAAATGAGTGCCCTGAAAATATTTATATAACCTGATATGCAAATGTGTCCTATTTTGGTTTGATAAATAACAAGAACTTGGGAAGGGTGCCCCAGCTGCCTAGAACTTACTGCCTCTTGGAAGAAAGAAAAAGGTCAGAGAGATGCCTGTGTATGGAGCAGTACACCCACCTGGCCTCATGAACAGATACTGAGATGCTAGATTCTAGATGTCCTTACATGTTTATTCATTCCACCATCCTTCTTACACTCTCATGTGATTTCATCTATGTTACCCTGTTCTGTGCTAAAAATAGAGTGATTATAAATAAGACACTGTCCCTTCCTTTTTCTGTTCCCCTGTCCTTTTGCACTTGCTCTTTGTCATGTGCATTACACTTGTGATTCACTGATTATTAGTACAGTTACTTCTAGTGTTTGTCTGTAGCCCTGGGGTCTGGGCAGAGGTTATGACCATCCCTGTTGTATCATATCATCGGGCCTGGTACTCACCTGTTGAATCAGTGTGAAAAGACTGTACTCATTGCCCCTGTGGATCAGAAACAAGCTTTCCAACTAACTTCCTTGAAAGTAACTTCTCTCTATTTGGGAGAAACTTTCCTAGAGTGCTTCTGGTCTTGGGTTTGCCCTGTCCTTGAAATTCTGGGGTCCTGTTCCTGTGATTCAGCTGTGTCTTCAGGAAATGAAAGTGCCTGATAGAGATTCTCAAATGAAGTTATAGTTGGAAATCTTCTGGTGAAGCAAATTATTTGGAGAGTAAGCTCAGCACACAGGTCTGTGTGTTACCTATTGTTTTGGACTACAGCTGTCATAGTGCTCTTTCCCAAGAGGGAAAAACAAAGAATGATATGAGAAACCAACTGCCCTTCATCATCCCTTTGAAATTAGGCTGACACAGGGAAGCAACAAGGTGGAGGAGAAAGACCAGGGGACCAGGAGTCTAAAGACACATGCTGCGATCCACATCTTCTGGATACTAGAAGTTGAGCTGGATCAGAAAGAGGGAGTCAGGAGAGGTGAGCAAGTGGCCCAAGTACTTGGAAGTTGATGTTCAAGGAGACAGTGGTTCAGGGTGGAGCAGGTCTCCAATAGTTAAGAGTGGAAATCAGGAATTGGACGTGAAGGAAATAGCCAAATAACAGAAGGTAAGAACTGAAGGTGGTCCATCTAATTCTCCCTGAAGGGTGAAGGGGGCTTTCCCCCTTCTTGGGGGGTCACTGTTCACACAAATTACACACACCTTGTCTTGCAGCATTTCAAAACTGTTCTTCCTAAGTGTATACAACTGTTGTAGAATGGGTTGCCATAAGGTGTGCAGGGAGAAAGATGATCATATTTCCATTATGCCCAGCAACGTGGACAACAAAATTATTGTGACATTACAAAGGTCACCCCAGGTCATATCAATTCAGATGTCCTCCTTGCCCATTTTGGACAGTGGCCATTTGCATGGGAATCATACTTCAAAGGTCAGAGATATACGTCAGACACCCCTAACCTAATAAACCAGAGTGGGTCTGTCACCCATTAATTTATCCAAACTTCCCTTTATCCTGTTTAGATATTATTTTCTGCCTGTTTAACCTTTTATACAGACAGGCTTGTTTTTATCCTTAAAGTACCATCTTTCAATTTCTTGGAATTGTTATTTCTAGCTAGAGATTGGTCATTAAGTGTGTGTACGCCCTGTTCATACACTTCATGAATACCAAATATTCATCTTCTTAACATTCCATCACGCGGAAGTCCCTGCCCTGCCAGAAAATAATTTTGATTTTGAGTTTCCCCCAGCTATACTTAAAGTCAATAAATATTTATCAAAAACCTAGTGTGTGCCAGACATCGAGGATATAAGAGGATAAGGATTTAAACTGTTACGAGCATTACGAATGTTAG
Organism: Capricornis sumatraensis; assembly: GCF_032405125.1. NCBI lineage: Eukaryota > Metazoa > Chordata > Mammalia > Artiodactyla > Bovidae > Capricornis > Capricornis sumatraensis. The sequence continues at coordinate 15,849,661 of NC_091076.1, forward strand.
AAGGTGCCAGTGCACTGAGCGTTTACCTGATTGAGTGGAATAGGTGTGGCCTTTATGAGGGAGTAGGAATGTAGAAGGATGAACAGAATTTAGCCTGAAAAACGGGGGGACAGTGTCGGTGACAGGAAGTCAGCATGTGCAAAGGCCCCACGTTGAGAAAGAGAAGCCTTTGAGGGATGAAAATAGTCATCAATTAAAATAAACAGTGGCATGGCTCGATAAAAGAAGAGGTACCAGGAGAAAAAAGTGAAAGCAAACGAGGCCGCACCGTGAAGGCTCAGAAACCACAGAAAGCATTCGGGGCTTTATTCAAATTACTGCGTGGAGCCACTAAAGGCTGAAGTGGGAGCGCGGAGACGTGGTCAGGTTTTCAGGAAAACTTGATTTGAAAGCGGAGCTTGAAGTAGATCTGGTAAGAGCTGATGGAAGACATCCCTGGAAGAGGGAGTCTCATTATTCCAAGGAAGAGAATAAGATGGCTCAGGCAGGTGAGTGGGGCTTTGGAAAGGACTGGACACTCACTGAAGGTGAAGAACCCGTGAGAGAAAGGAATTGCAGAAACACATGGGAGTGAGCAGTGGTAAGAACAGGGGAAATTAAGAGTGAGTCCTGACTCCTCACCAAGAGGCTGGGCACATGAAGTTCCTGGATGCTTTGTGAGGTGTAACAATAGGTACTATGAGTGATATTTGAAGAATTTAGACACAGTGATTTTGAGTAAATAAAACACTTCTTTGTTTCTGTTTCCAATATTCTTCCAGGAGCTTTCATAAAATGTTACTCCCAACATTTCTTTTTTTGGCAAAAAATCCTGATACTTGTTCACAATATACTATCATATTGCAAAAATGTGCTTCAAGTCCCCTAACTCAGCAGCCATGGCTGTTTGCAGCATTGTTTTCCTGGTTGCCCATGTGGAGGCTGTACCACCCGCCAGCTCCTTCTCTGGGTGCTACACATCTTTATCTCATTCAGCCCTGCATGGCAAGTATGTGGAGTAGGACATATTCCTATTCAACAAGAGGAGAAAACTGAGGCTCTGAGAGGGAAGAAAATCATCTGAGGTCAAGCTGGCCATGTGCGGAGCTTGGACTAAAAGTCAGAGCCATTAGCCTCACCATCCACGCTCCTCCATCCACTGCTCATCACCGCTCCTCGTCTACTGCCCAGAGTCCAGGGTCAAAGAGCATCAAAGATCAAGGCATTTTCCATGATCTTTACTCAAATATGTGACACTGAATTTCACCCACTTCTCTGAACACTTGCATAACTTTGTGGATTATTTATAGCTCATCGTATCAACTGAAGGTTTACTTACTTAAGGGGACCTAATGTTTTTTGCAGACATGAGACAGTTCTCTATGACTCCCTTTTGGCGGATTGTTGATAGAAATACTACATTTGGTTTGTCCCAGCAACTCTCCCTGGAGAATCTGGTACCAGTCCTTCTCCAAATAGAAACAAGTCAATCTGGTTCTTGATTTCCATCTTAGCTTTAAGCTCAATGCTCTACTTTGGAAAGAAAAAGACAGTATCCTTATTAACCACTTTCTCTCTAAGGCATCTTTGATCCTGACACCTTGTGGACATTCCCGTGAAAGCTTAGGTGAATTATTTGCTTGTGTTGTTCATGTTCCCATGTCTGCTTAAAACATTTTCCCTGCTCTCCCTCCTCAGGATCAGGGCTACCTGAACCACATCAAAGTCCCCTCTCCCAGGCCACTCCCAGGTAATTGACTGTCTCGTTACCTGCAGCACCTCTTTTAACTTTCTGGTATCCTAGATGAAGAAAGCATACACAGGTTTCAGGGAAATTGTTCCTTTCTAGGAGGGAAGGCCCACATCAGCTCCCAGGTTGTGAGGATATGAGGTTATATCTGTCACTGCCATTGCTTTGTCTTGAAAGACCCTGAACTTCCAAAGGCAAGTGCACAATGAGAGATGGGCATGAGGAAAGCCAGGGAGATGCATACACATGCAGAAATGTGTTGCATTAATTTTTGAATTTATAAGGTTCAATAAGATATCTGTATGCAGGCCAGGAAGCAGCAGTTAGAACTGGACATGGAACAACAGACTGGTTCCAAATAGGAAAAGGAGTACGTCAAGGCTGTATATTGTTACCCTGCTTATTTAACTTATATGCAGAGTACATGATGAGAAACGCTGGGCTGGAGGAAGCACAAGCTGGAATCAAGATTGCCGGGAGAAATATCAATAACCTCAGATATGCAGATGACACCACCCTGATGGCAGAAAGTGAAGAGGAATTAAAAAGCCTCTTGATGAAAGTAAAAGAGGAGAGTGAAAAAGTTGGCTTAAAGCTCAACATTCAGAAAACGAAGATCATGGCATCTGGTCCCATCACTCCATGGGAAATAGATGGAGAAACAGTGGAAACAGTGTCAGACTTTATTTTTTTGGGCTCCAAAATCACTGCAGATGGTGACTACAGCCATGAAATTAAGAGATGCTTACTCCTTGGAAGAAAAGTTACGATCAACCTAGATAGTATATTCAAAAGCAGAGACATTACTTTGCCGACTAAGGTCCGTCTAGTCAAGGCTATGGTTTTTCTAGTAGTCATGTATGGATGTGAGAGTTGGACTGTGAAGAAGGCTGAGCGCTAAAGAATTGAACTTATGAACCGTGGTGTTGGAGAAGACTCTTGAGAGTCCCTTGGATTGCAAGGAGATCCAACCAGTCCCTTCTGAAGGAAATCAACCCTGGGATTTCTTTGGAAGGAATGATGCTAAAGCTGAAACGCCAGTACTTTGGCCACCTCATGTGAAGGGTTGACTCATTGGAAAAGACTTTGATGCTGGGAGGGATTGGGGGCAGGAGAAGGGGACGACCGAGGATGAGATGGCTGGATGGCATCACTGACTTGATGAACGTGACTCTGAGTGAACTTCGGGAGATGGTGATGAACAGGGAGGCCTGGCGTGCTGTGATTCATGGGGTCGCAAAGAGTTGGATACGATTGGGCGACAGAACTGAACTGAACTGAAGATAAAGAATAAAGATGCTTTATTCTTTAAATAAAACGGAGGATTTGTTTTCCAACTGAAGACATTGTGAGGATCTCTAGTCTAACTTGATGATGACTGAAGTAAGGGAGCAAAAAGGAAATGGATGCTTTGTGCTTTAGTTAGAAATACAAAGAAACATGGGTTTTCTAAGCAGCACACATGCAGAGCCTTTCACGAGCGAACAGTTGAGAATACATTTGGTCCTCTTAAAAATGTGTAACCTGCCTTCTCACCTGCCCACCTGACCTCAGCTCTGCCCTGTATTCCTCCTCCCTGAATCCATCTCACACCCCATCCCTCTCTCCATCACTAGGCCTCTCCAGGCCCTACAAGGCAGACAGTGAGCCTTCATATGTCTAACTCAGGGACCTGCACCCTCAGATACTTCAGGATGAGATAATTTAGTCTCAACCAGCTCCCACTTCTTGAGGAAAGTTAACTTAGCTTCAACACTAACCCATCTGATGAGGTGTTTATCTTTAATCCACCTTTCACTAATAAACTGAAAGCAATGAGTATGTGTGTGTATGTGAAATGCTTAGCAAATGTGTTAAAATCATAGCAAAATAGCATTCTAGAGGTTTTGCTGTGACAACATTTATAATAAAAAATATTGATTGATTTCAGGGATAGCAAAGATCAGTCCTACCCAATTACACTCTCACTGCCCCTTCTAAAACTGTGTGACTCAGGGATTATTTCACAGCTCTTGGTCTTTCGTATTCAACTGCCATTATAAAATGTTCTTTATGACACATTCAATAATACACACACACACACACACACACACACACACACACACACACACATGCTGTGTTCACTCATTCGGTCATATCTGACTCTCCAACTCCTCACCAGGCACCTCTGTCCCCAGGATTCCCCAGGCAAGAATACTGGAGTGGGTTGCCATGCCCTCCTCCCAACTCAGGGATCGAACCCAGGTCTCCCACGTTGTAGGCGGATTCTTTACTGTCTGAGCCACTAGTATATATATACACATACATTCACACATACAGAAATTGCTATGTATCTTACCTAAATGGCCTCTCTTAACAAACTCAAGGAAACACTGAGACAAAACCACGGCAGAATGAGTGTAAAATATGAAGCGTAAAAGCAAAAAGTCACCAGCAGAAAGGAAAGAGAGAAATTCAAAATGAAAAGACGACAGTGGAAAGAAGCAGATGCAGAGATAAGAGCACACCATGAAGCCCTTACTGAAGAGACGGGGAAATGGGCCCCTGAAAGCCCAAAGACACAGGGTATAAAACTTACTGGTCCAGTTGACCTCTAAAGCCCTTCCAAGCATGATATTGTAATCTTCCAGTCTTAGAAGGAGGCTGAACTCTCCTCTTTATGGCTGGATGCCTAGCATACACTATGATCGAGACAGCCATGTCCCAGCTAGGCTGTAGGGGGAGAGTCCCAAACGGGCAATTAATTTAGATTTAATAGGACAGTTACTGTAAGTTTAAATAAATGCCAGTTAAATATTAACAGCCTATTTATTGAAGATTAACATTGCTGGTTGCATTGTGGGATTTTCTTTTCCTTAAAGAAACCCTTTATTGGAAGACTTTTAATCATCCTGGCTCTTCCATTGCCTGCCTTAGATCCAGTGCAGCTCATTAATAACTTTGCAGCACCGTTTTCTGAGTTTTGAAATGGACACCTTGGTGAGTAGGAACAATGGACGGACAGGGTGAGGAGGGCAGTTTCTCAATAGTAGGAACCGATGAGCAAATAGGAAGGATAAACTGATTTTGCGAAGAGTGTTGAAAAGCAATAAAACCAAAGACTGAGATTTGGAAAGGGACTGTGCATGCTAAGTTGCATTAGTCGTGTTTGATGCTGTGACCCTATGGACCGTAGCCCGCCACGCTCCTCTGTCCATGGGATTCTCCAGGCAAGAATGCTGGAGTGGGTTGTCATGCCCTTCTCCAGGGCGTCTTCCCAACACAGGGACTGAACCCCCATCTCTTATGTCTCCTGCATTGGCAGGTGGGTTCTTTACCGTCTGAGCCACATGGGAAGCAGGAAGGGGACTATGAGGTTGTTTAATCCCAACTCCTCACTTAGAGGGAAACTAGAAGTGATTTGGGCAACTCCATACAGCCTGTAAGTGACAGACTGGGTGGGGGGGGGGGGTGGGCAAATGCTTTACCCTTGACCCCAGCCTTCTGTGAGCTATCATCCTACTGTTGCTGTTCAGTAGCTAAGTTGTGTCTTACTCTTTGCAAGCCCATGGATGCAGCATGCCAGGCTTCCCTCTCTTTCACTATCTCTCTGAATTTGCTTAAACTCATGCCCATTGAGTCGATGATACCATCCATTATCTTACTGTAGAACAGTGCTTTCAGCTTTCAAAAGGGCATTAGCCCATTTGAATGCATTGGTTGGCACTAGATCTTCTCAAAGACCTACATTTCATGGAGATGTTGGTTTTTCTGAAAACAAAGAAGCTAAAAACCAAATGGACAAACAAACAAACAAGGGGCCTGTTTAATGTTGGCCAGAGTTAAGACTTGGATCCAGATACAAAATGATGTTTACAAAATGCCATGCCCGGTAAGAAGTACAATTGAACCCATATGTTATTGAGCAAATTCTTGTCTCATTACAGATTTTGTCTTCTACAGTTGCTCCTGGCTGGGGAGAAAATGCAAAAAATGCAGAGAGAAGGTTAAAGAGAGACTTGAAGGTAACTGATTAGGGAGAAAGGCATCAGGGCATGGCTAGGCAAGCCAAGTTGCTCTAAGGGTACATTTGGAGTTGAAGCTCCAAGTTTGGGGTTGGCTGGTTACTGTCCAAAGGCTCTTTCTCTGAGAGAGCTGCTACTGACCCTGGTTGGGCTGCATCATATAAACCCTGGAACTGGAGTCTGTGTGTGTGTGTGCAGGCAGGTGAGTGCAGGTCGCCCTTGCTCACTTCCATGAGGCTGTGAGGCACTGGGGTGCTCAGTGGTGGGAAGTGGGAGCAATGAGGCCCATGCTACATGGTATTAATAGTATCTGTTGACTAGTGTAAACCTAGACCCTAGAGTGGGTAGGGGGCTTTGGGCTCCATTGCCAGGCCCACAGGAGCAAAGAGGGGCCCAGGCTGCATGCAGGAGAAGGCAATGGCACCCCACTCCAGTACTCTCGCTTGGAAAATCCCATGGACAGAGGAGCCTGGTAAGCTACAGTCCATGGGGTCGCGAAGAGTCGGACACGACTGAGCGACTTCACTTTCACTTTTCACTTTCATATATTGGATAAGGAAATGGCAACCCACTCCAGTGTTCTTGCCTGGAGAATCCCAGGGACGGGGGAGCCTGGTGGGCTGCCGTCTATGGGGTCGCACAGAGTTGGATATGACTGAAGTGACTTAGCAGTAGCAAGCTGCTGCGTGCAAGTGGTCAGAGGCGCTACTCATTTGCTGCTTGGAGAAGGTGTCTCGTCTTTTTCTCAGGTGGTTTCCTTTTCTGGTATATGTGGGAGCCTGAACAGAGAAAGGTACCCAGGCTGCCATACAGAGAGGCAGCCCCGTCCTCTTTTTCAAGCTTCAGGCTGCTTCCCATGGGCCCGGATCCTGTGTGCTTCTCAAGACCTTGGGGTGGGAACAGGAGGGTCACCCATTTCCTGCCTTGGTTTGAAGCTCAGCGACTGCCCTTTCTGACCACATCTCAGCATGAAGTTTCTGCCCTGCTCCGGGTAGACACCCTCAGGATGTGCCCAGGGACGGTTCCCAACACTGAAATGGCGGCTCCTGGGTTCTCAGGATGAATATCCCACTGAGGCCCCTCTGAAGGAGGGGAGCACACGCGTGGCCCCCTTTTGGTCCCCGCATGGGAGGCCTGCAGCTGCACACGCGTGGCCCCCTTTCGGTCCCCGCATGGGAGGCCTGCAGCTGCCAGGCCCTCTGCTAACCCCTGTCCATCAGACCCTCATAGCATCTTCACACCACTCCTTCGTGGTAGGTACCATTTTGAGCACTATTTTGCAAATGGGGTTATTCCCGCAAGGTCACACAGTTAGCGATGGAGACAAAGTTTGACTTCTGGTCTGTCTGAGTCGAAAACCGCTGGTCACTCTTAATCGATAAATATGTATTGAGTGAATCAATGAATGCAGGAACACAGGACGAAGAAGCAGTTAGGGCTTTCGAATCAGACAGAGCACTTCAGACGTCCCCACCCTCAGTCTAAGGGAGCACAGTCTGAATATAAAAGGCAACTTCGGCCCAACCTCCTTCCCATCTCTGGTTGTGCACATTCTGGCGAGCCTGTAACTAGATTCCTGCCCACGCCACCTGCACACTCAGCTCTTTCTCACTATGAAGTCCCAATTTCATCTCCTGATCTTCCTGATTCTGAGAGAACCTTCTAGCACGCGTGCTCTTCTACTTCCCCACGGTGCTTATCACCATCGTGCCTACTGTCTTGTGGAGTTCTTACTTTCATATCTGTCTCCCCTGCTGGACAGTGTCCTTAATGAGGGTTATAGACACAGGATGGTTTTGTTTTTGTCTCTCTCTCCCACAGCTGAAATCCACCACCTAGTGCATCGCTGGCATTTAGAGTGCACTAAAAACGCGGTTTGTCAAGTAGATGAATGTTTTCCCTACAATTTTAAAATCCTTGAGCGTACTCCACCACCTCCGATGCCACTTTATTTTTGTTTTTTAAAAGATTTTTATTTTTTTTTTTGATGTGGACCGTTTATAAAGACTTTGTCAAACTTGTTACAATATTGTTTCTGTTTCAAGTTTTGATTTTCTGGCCATGAGTCATGTGAGATCTTAGCTCCCCAACCCCGTGCACTGGAAGTGGGGGTCTTCATCACTGAACCACTAGGGAGACCCTAATGCCACTTCCAATGAAGCTTAGCTGGAAATCTGGACACATGAAATGGGATCGACTGTTCCTAACTAGGAGGCACATCTCAACTCATTCTTGGCAATAAGACTGTTCTCAGCGGCTTCCAGGGATATAAACGCAAAAAGAACCATGCACAAACCTGAAAGCACTCAACTGTAGGCAAACTGAGGGCAGGTGATGTCTTTCCTCTCTGTATCTCTAACTTTCTGCTCCATAGGAAGAGCTCAAAGTCTACGTGGCTACCTTCAACGTTTCCTGGCTACATTGAATTCAGTTGAATAATCAGACACTCAGAAGTATCGATACCGGGCAATAATAGTTAACACTTCTGTGGTTCTCTCTTGCACAGATGTAGCAGCCATGGGAGATATTTTATCATTTAGTTCTTAAGCAGTGTCCTTACCTGCCAGGTACAGCCAAGAGAACAGGGCAGTGTCCAGCAGCCCTGAGTTCTAGTCTTGATTTACCAGTTGTTAACTTTATTCCCATGACAATGGGTCCTCTCTGCTGGGTTCACTCCCCACCTCCTTATGAAATGAGTGGGTTACACGTCTTTCAAGGTGCCCTCTGACCCTAGCATTCTGTCATTCTCTGACCCTAGGCTCTTAAGATGACCCTAAACGTAGAAAAGGAGAGATGGTTCCTCTCAGGACCCCTGACTCTAGTGCTGTTCCCCTCTGGGTATCTGGCGTTTGCTTTGATGTCACTTTGACTTTGCTCATTTGCCTGGCTCTTCTTGCCTTTTCTGTCTGCCTATTGCTCTGCTGACAACCTCTCCTCTTGATGTAACTTACAAAGTTTCATGGCTCTCAAAGTCCACGAGCAGCCTCACCTTTGCCCTTGTTCTCTTCCTCCTCAGTTCTCTCCATTCATGACTGCTTTCTTTTCCTCCAAAGCTTCTTTCCCTTCTTCAAGCTGTTCTTTGGCTCTTCCCTCTGAAATCCTCACACACCAGACTCTAGCCCGGATGAACAATGATTTTTTGATCCTCTGCAGGACAGAAGAGCACGCATTCTCCCCGAGCCCAGCCCTTCCCCACTCCCCTAGAGCCATCACTGATCCAGCTGGACCCCGCCCCTCCTGATTAAACATCCTGATGTCCATTTGGCACCACCAACCATCCTGCAAGCGGCGTCTTCTCGCCTGAGCTCCTATTTGGAATCTCCACCAGGAGAGGGGGGCCTTTCGCCTTTTTAGAGAAGGCAGCAGCAGCACTGGCACGTCTCAGGCGAGAGCTCTTCTTTCGGTCTCTCGTGTATATGGAGAATTCACGGCTCTTCAACCAACCCCAGCTTGCTATAGGTAACACAGGGGAAAACAAAAACAGCCAATTTCCCTTCCATTGGCAAATGCTCCCTTCTCCATCCCTTCTTTAGTGTGGAGATGCTGCCACTGCCAGGAGTCTTCATCTCCTCCACGTTCTCACCTGCCTGCCAGCCCTCCAGTCCACACGGCAAGCTCCTCCGTGCCCCCTCCTTTGCAGTCCCAGGATTATTAAAGGGAATATGATTGTTTTCTTTCATTTAGTTTATGTGAGTGTGTATGTGTGTGCCTGAGAGCTTGAAAGGCATTGTCCTATAGATATTTTTATAACCTGCAGCAATTACAGCTGTCAGCACAGAGACAAGCTGTGACAAGTTGATTTATGTGTACAGTATATGTGTATGCAGGAGGGAAGAGGGGGGTGCAGAGAGAGATGGGGCGGGGGGCATGGAGGGGAGAAGGTGGAGGTGGGCGCTCGTTAGGAATCCTCTTTCCAGGAGGTAGAAAGGAAGTTGTTTCTATAAAGAACACAAATAATGAAATTGCTCTGACTGTCATTCCTTTTTCATTAACTTGGATATGCTGGGAAAAAAATAAAAAAAAATAAATCCAGCAGTTTTTATGAAGCAAGAGACAGGATATAAGATAAGCCACTAAGTGTTGGTTATATTTAGGGATTAGGAGATGAGACGGGAGCTGACATGTGATTTTGATCTTCATCTATTCAAACCGCTTCAATCACGAGTTTCAATAAAATGGATCCTGCCTTGTTAATTGTGCCAGCATCTCTGACCTCTCACCACTTTCTCAACTTCCATTTTTGAATGAAGTTTGGATCCCTGGGTCCACGAAGCAGCTATGAGGTTGCCAGTGGTTTTTCTTTGTCCACCCTGATCTCTGCTGGGTTTCCTTTGGCCAGGACAGGAGGCTGCAGCTCACCACTGTCTCTTCCCCAGCCAGACACAAAGACGGTGTGTCTATCTCAGACCAAGTGCCTGCAGACTGGTATAAGCCGAACATCCTACAGAGCCTGTGAGAAGAGTTCTTTTTCTGCCTGGCTATAATAATGAAGCAGTGGCAGGGAAAATACATTAATAAACCATCTTCCACCTTAAATGGATTTCTAAGTATTTTACCGTAGAGTTAATCATGTCTGTAGGCCCCTCGGGAAGGCTGGTTGTTGTCATTACCCACATTCCGAGATGCAAAAACTAATGCTCATTTGTACCTACCTGGGAATTAGATGCAAGAGCCAGGATGAGAATTTATCATGAAAGGAGTCATGCCTGCCATTCTCAAGTCTGGAGGAAAATGACTCCAAACCCCAGAAAGAGTCCCTCTCTCTTCTCCACTGCTATGCATGTTTCTACTTGAGGTGCTAAGACCTGTTTACCAAGAGGAATTGGAGGGGTGGTTACAGTGGCGGTGGATGGTCAGAGGTAACTCCTTAGCCCTACGGGAGAACCCCAAATTCAGCAGAACCCCAAATTCAATCATGATCTCACACCTAACATCTGCTATCATATAACATTTGAGCTTGGGGAAATCATGCGATTTCCTATTTCCCCGAGATTTCCCACTGCAAATATCGAGACAAAATAGGGTCTAGCAAGAATGGGCTGGTGCTGAAATTGGTTAATTCTCTTCCTCTTTCAAAAACATAAACAAAATCTCCTGCTCCCCATAGACATCGTTTTTGGTTTTCTTGAGAGCAAAGTCATCCTTTGTGGTCACAAGTTGACAATTGATTTTTCTTTTTTTGGTGTTCTGTATCAAATGACCCCACCAGCTAAAAGTAGCGGATGGATTTCCCTGAGAATTTAATATTGGAATAGTCCGCAGAGGAAACAAGGGGGAAATGGGCCTAATGAACTTCAGTGTGAGTTGCTCAACTTTACCTGGTAGTACATTTTCTGGGGGCTTCCCAGGTGACGCAATGGATGAAGAATCCACCTGCAATGTAGGAGACCTGGGGTCCATCCCTGGGTTGGGAAGATCCCCTGCAGGAAGGCATGACCAACCCACTCCAGTATTCTAGCCTGGAGATCCTGTGGACAGAAGGGCCTGGATGGCTACAGTCCATGGGGTTGCAAAGAGTCAGACATGACTGAAGCGACTGAGCATGTGTGAACACACACTTTCTGATCACCTGTAGAGAGGAAGCCATACCTCCTCAGTCTTCATTACTTTGCTTGGCTTCTACATCTGCACACCCACCTCCATCCCTTCCAACCCAGGGCAGTTGTGGGCACGGGGTATGAGGAGTGAAATGCTTGTGCATCATTCACACACATGTTATCTACACTCACCTGGGATGATCGGTTGAAAGATACACGGACTTTATGGCACCAGGACCTTTATATGACAGTGATTTAGTTGGAATAAATCAGTTTGTTTTTGGCGATGGCTGGATGCCTCTGGGAAGAACACTTTTTTTATTGTTATTGTTGCTTTTTAATAGTTGTTTAAAAAAAAAAATAGCCTCCTGGTTGGATTTGGGAGAAAGTCCAGGGGAAAAACAAAGCCACACTGCCTCTTCTCTTTCCCCAGGGAGAATCTGGGTCAGTGCAGGGAGCTCAGACAGGAGTCCCCAAGCAGAGAACCATGTTGGTGTTGGCATGCGGGGTGGGCTGTGTGCAGCTCGGGGCTCCCCCCTCGCTCAGGAGCCTGGCCCAGGAGGGAAGAAGCCACATTCCATCAGAGCTGAAGTGAGAGGAAACATACAAAGGTGGGCACACAGCAGCCAGAGAGAAGTGACAGGAACTGAGGCCAGTGCAGCTTTCCCCTGAGTTTCAAGAATTTGAAAAACCCACCTCTTAAAATGAAACTGTCTCTGCAAGAGTGTGAAGCCCCGGACACTTGGGAATCTTCGGTATCAGTAATGCCAGGGGCTCACACTCATTCATCTGAAATGAGCACTCTGCAGGGCCAGCATCTTTTCATGTCGACAGAACAAGAAGAATGTAAGTCAGTGTCGGAACTTGACCAACATTTTGATGTGGTTTTGCCAGATTCGCACGCTAAGAGGCTTCTGTGAATTTGCATTGGTTTTATATATGGAAGATTTCTATTTAGAATGATGTTTGAAGGAGCTTTCTTCTGGGGGGGGGTGTTGGTGGGGTGGGCGTTGAGTATTGAATAATAAATGGAATTATTCTAAAACATCCTCCCAACACTTTAAATTTACTCTAGACGCTAATGAATTAATCTGATAATTTTAAACGTGCACACGTGCATGCTTCAGGGTTTTCCTTTCCTAGTTAATTAGTTTGCGACCCTTATTAAGATGTCTCGGGCTTATTAAGACCGCGTGGTAACTTTGCCTTTCTTCTTAATTTGGAAATGACAGCTCCTGAAAGAGGGAAATGGTTAAATTCCTCGCCCGGGCTCGTGCACGGCCGCAGCGCGGCGCGGCGGGGGTTAAGGTGGGCGCCCGCGCTCCGCGCCCCGCGCCCGCCGCCCGCCGGGATGCGCGCGGTCCGCCCGCTCGCTCGGCGCCGGCACCGCGGAGAGCGGCGGTCAGTGATGGAGCTGCTGCCATGACAACCCCGGCGGTCGGGGCCCGCGCGCGTCGGGGCTGCTCCCGGGAGGCCGGCGGCGCGGAGGCCGGGGGCGGCCGCTGAGCGTGGCGTCCGCACGGCTCCGGGGCCGGCAGCGCCTCGCCTTGCCCAGCGAGCGAGCGAGCGAGCGAGCGAGCGAGGGGCCCCCGCCGCAGAGACCGCCCAGGCAAGACCCGCCGCATCGCGGCGGCTGCAGCGCGCATTTGGGCTCGGAGGAAGTTGACCGAGGCGGCTGCCGCAGCAACCCCCGTCCGGATCGCACGAAGCCCGGCGTAGCCTCTCTCTCCTGCTGGCTCACCCCTGCGCCTTCTGCGTGCTCCACTTTGAGGCTCTGCTATTGTTACAGACTGTTATCTGCTGGCCATCCTTCCTTCGAAACTTACAAAGAAAGTATTGGATCTGCCCTTGTTGGAACTGAGAAATTCAGATCATCTCTGGGTGGCCGGATCTAACCCACCCCCTGTCCCCTTCTAGTACCAAAGTGCTTACTCCTCTCCCAAGTGCCATGCCTGAACTGTTAACGCAAAGAAGGGGCTCCTGAGACGTGCCCGCACCTTCGCACCTGTCTGGCGCTTCTCCTCTCTCGGCCACCTTCTCGGCCAAGCAGCACCGAGGCAGCCCCCTTTGGATGTCCTCCGTGGAAACCGCTTCTCCGAGGCTGGAGCGCTGAGGCTCGATTTGGGGAGGAACACCCTACTTGCAGGAGTCTGCGCGCTTTTTCTCCAGCCCGCGCCTCCGGGTCCCCGTGCTCGCTCCCCCACCCCACCCACTTCCTGTGCGCGCCTGGGGGGCGTGTGCCGAGCCGCCGCCGGAGTTCTGGGAAGTTGTGGCTGTCGAGGATGGGGGTCTGTGGGTCCCTGTTCCTGCCCTGGAAGTGCCTCGTGGTCGTGTCTCTCAGGCTGCTGTTCCTTGTACCCACAGGAGTGCCCGTGCGCAGCGGAGATGCCACCTTCCCCAAGGCGATGGACAACGTGACGGTCCGGCAGGGGGAGAGCGCCACCCTCAGGTAGGGAGCCGCCATCCCTCTCTGAATCGACAGTGATTTGTGGAGGGGACGTGGGGGTAGAGCGCTAGGGGTGCAGGTGTGCACTGTGGAGCTCCTGCAGGGAGGTTTCGCTGCTTCGCTGGGCTGCCCACTTAATGGCTGAGCTGGGTGTTCTGCCTGGGAAGGTGGTGGTCATGGGGAAACGTTCAGCGGTTTCAGAGATGAGTTGTTTCCCAAACCTGGCCTCCTTGGCTCAGGACTTGGTAAGCAGGAGGGCCGCTGGGCCAGGGGGTCTCTGATATGGAGGCCAGTGTCCTGAGCGCTGAGCGTCTGTTGCCTGAAGCTGGTGGCGTGGTGATTGGGGGCCTGGCTGGGGCTCAGCGTGAGCAGTCTTCTCTGAAGTTAATGAGTCCCAGAGGTCGGGTCTGGCTTCCTGTGAATGCCATCACTCTGCCCATGCCATGGGAAGTTGCCAGCCAGCTCCCATACTCTGGTCGAGCGGCTGTTTTGTCCTGAGTCTGACTGTGTCTGGGCTTTCCTGGGGCACCTTCGTGCCTCGAGCTGGTGACCAGAGGGACACGCTTTCTCTATCTGAACATGGCCCTGAGATAGAAGCCATGGAGATGAGTCTGACTTCTCCTTGGAAAATGTCACTTGCTCTGTCAGCGGTGCTGTCCTCCACAGCAGTGTATGTAAAGCTCATCTACCCAACGGAAAGGGGGTTTCATTTTTCAGTCGGATCCTGATGGACTTCTGGGGTTCAGGCTGATAGGAGCTGGAGGAGGAAGAGAAGAAGAATCTTGGCTATGTTTTGTGTAAGGTAGGATGAGCCTGTCTCTCTTTCTACCCTGCCTCCTGAAATGCTAACTCCAATTTCTAGTGTCTACAAACCATATCACACAAAGGAGGGCCACACAGAATATCAGTGATTGTGAGTGGGGATCTTACGCTCTGGAATTTGATGAGAGTCCGCAGGAGGTAGAAGTTAAGAAGGTACGTGGAAAGAAAGATGTGCTTGCTTAAATAAAGTTTCCCAGACTGGGCCACCGCTGAGCTGACTGCGCGACAGTGTGGCAGTATTCCCATTCTCTGTGCATGAAGATTCTTGGAGAGACAACCTTGGTGCTGGTAGCCACTGTTTTACCCCTTCTGTGACTGTCCTTCTAAGGTTTATGGATGATGCATGAGGCAATACCCACGGGATAGAAAACGTTGAGGAAGGGGCATGGGTTACAGAGCTGACTTGTCAGGATGTTGCCGGAGGAGGGGTGTGATTTAAGGGCCTGTCGAAGCCTGTAGGCACCCATGCTCCTTTGTCTCTGGCATGCTAACACCCATGCCCCCAAGGATTGCTAGGTTTTCTTTGGTTCTGGGATCCACCTCTTCCAGGGAACCCTGAATTATGGACGATTTTGAGCAAAGGTTAAAGATTTGACTGTCTCATACCCGAAATAGCTGTGTGTCTGCTTTGTAAAGGATTTCATGGAGGCTTCAAATGTGTCAAGATCTCAGACTGTTTAGAAAGAAACACAAAAACAAGCCTCTGAAGCAATAGAGTGAATGGCATGTAGTGTCCTCTGCATGTGCCCTTTGTCCCCCAACCTCTGGCTGCAAGATGTAGCCCCCAGGAGATAAGACGGAGACAGTCGTATCGGAGAACACTGTAGACACGAATGGAATGGTACTTTCAAGAAGGTGGAAGGTAGTCAGCTCTGTAGACATTAGGAGATAAAGAAGCAAGACCAAGGGGTCTTGCAAACAGTAGCTCCCATAGTATAGGAACAGTGAGGGGATATAGGTGGGCCGGGGTGTGGTCTTTGGCAGGCAGCCCCCAGGCTCAGGAGAATCAGGACCCTGCCAGCATATGTTCCGCCCGGGGCCAGGCCTGGGTAGGAGCAGCTCCTCTTGAAAAATCGCATGATCGTGTACCTGCTGGCTTCTCTCTCTTTGTCTTCACTACCATGCCTCTTGCTGGCTTTCTCTGGGCCTCTCTCTCTGTCTCTCTCTGCTCTCACGTTTGCATTTTGACGTGTGTTTAGACTCACTGGTCTTGACTGGTTGTAGGTGGAAGAAGTGGGATACCGTGGGGCTTCCACAGCCCAGCCCTGGCGCAGAGGCCTCCTGGAGCACCCTCTGACACTTAGGCAGCCCCTGGGGCTGACTGTCTTCCCATCAGGCAGCAGAGAGACCCTCCCAGTGGAGGGAGCCCTCTAGGGCGGGGGTTAGAGTAGCGGCGATCTGCCTGACACCAGCCCATTGGCTGCGGGCCTGAGTGGGGATGTGAGCTGGGCCGCACGGAAACGGGGGTGCTCGAGTCTCTGTAGGATGGGCGTGGTCCTCCGCAGGCCCTCCCTCACTGGACGAGGAAGGGCTGCCATGGTGGGGTGCACTTCCGTGGAGGGGAAGCCCTTAAGCACTCAAACATGGGCTCAGCCTCTTGTGATTCTTTGTGCAGAGAAGCAAGTAGGAAATCTCAGAATGTATTTTGTTTGCACAGAAATCACGAAATTTGCACATAACCTGATTCCAGGTTGCAACTCTGTAGTGGTTCAGGGCTCTGGGTTATTTCCCTTTGGGTTTTTTGTGTGTATGTTGGTCTCTTCTTTCTTTTGTCCTCCCTCCCCATCCCTCCTTCTTTCTTTCCTCCCTTCCTTATTTCTTGATTCAATATGTCACCAAGCTACCCACCCCAGGTCAGGGCTCACCCTGACCACCCCAGCTCTGCCAGGGGAGCCATCCTCCCCAAGTCACCATGGGTGACCATGAGGTTCACGCTTGTAGTTTTCTCCTCAACCAGCAGAGGACTTTTTGCTCTAATTTCATTTTATTCTGCTTTGTTCTCACCAGTTTCGTTTTTTTTTGAGGATCTTTTGCAGTCCCCAAAGAATGCATGCTTCAGCAGCAGATTCTAATGTGAGGGAACTTTTTAGGAGGTTTTATTTCCTCCAATTAGCTCTAATGATCCTTGTGGAAGAACCAGAAACCCTTTCACCTAGTATGGCATCCACAGTCTGAATAGAATTACAGACAATTTGCAGTCTTCCGCTCCTTCTGCCCTTCTGCCAATAGTCTGTATGCATATTTTTACAAAAGAGTGAGGTTTCATACAATAGACTGTGCAATAATAATTATAATATGAACCTAAATTTCTTGGGTGCTCACTATGTCCTAAAGGAGTATTCTAAGTGCTTTATACACTATCTCACCTATCACCAAACTCATAACATAAACATTTAACCCTAATGCCACCCCTCTGATTGTAGGTGCCATGATCATCCCCATTTTACAGATGCTAAAACTGAGGTTTGGAGAGTTTATATCATTTGATTAAGGGTGCACAGCTAGGAGCTTTGGAAGCCAGATTATGCGGCAGTAGTAATAATGTTAAATACATGCATGCATGTGTGCATGCTAAGTCGCTTCAGTCATGTCCAGCTCTCCGAACCATAGCCTGCCAGGCTCTTCTGTCTGTGGGATTCTCCAGGCAAGAATACTGGAGTGGGTTGCCATTTCCTTCTCCAAAATAAATGCATAGTACTATCAGTTACTATCGTAATCCCTGGTGGCTCAGAGGTTAAAGCGTCTGCCTCCAATGCAGGAGATCCGGTTTGATCCCTGGGTCAGGAAGATCTCCTGGAGAAGGAAAAGGCAATCCACTCCAGTATTCTTGCCTGGAGAATCCCATGGACAGAGAAGCCTAGTAGGTTACAGTCCACGGGGTCACAAAGAGTCGGACACGACTGAGCGACTTCACCTTCACCTTATCAGTTACTGGTCAGTTATTCGCAATGAATCCTCACAACAACTCTCTGAAATAGATGTAATAATCTATTACATCTCAAATTGCAAGCCCAAAGTCTCCATTTTGGGCTTCCCAGGTGGTAGTGCTAGTTGTAAAGAATCCGCTAATACAGGAGACCTAAGAGACGTGTGTTCGATTCCTGAGTCAGGAAGATCTCCTGGAGGTGGGCAAGGCAACCCACTCCAGTTTTCTTGCCTGGAGAATTTCATGAACAGAGGAGCCTGGTCGGCTACAGTCCATGGGGCCACAAAGAGTCAGATATGATTGAAGTGACTTTAGCACACACGCAGGCATCTCTGTTTTATAGATGAGGACGCTGAGACACAGAGGGGAATTGACCTAAGATCACTCGTTAGCAAGTGGCCCAGCTGGAAAGCCGAGTCGTGACTTTGCAGGATGAGCTTTCCCCAGCGTGTCCTATGCGCTCCTGATGACTCTTCTCGAGTGCTCGGTGTCTCCCCACTCGTTCTCTCTCTTGCCCTGTCTTGCAGTGTTGTTCATCTCCCTTTTTCCCTCTCCTTGTGGCTGGGGAGCAGCGAGCTCTTGGAAGCAGGGATTCTATTTGTTTTGCCCGGAGCGCCATGTGCCCGCAGATGTCTACTGAACAAAACAAAACAAAACACCACCCAGTCTCCATACAACTGTGGTCCAACCAAGATGTGTGGAATGGTTCTTACTTGAAGGGCGTGAGCTGGATGTTGGGTCTGGAAAGGCTTGAGGCTGAGGCTTCTCACCCAGGACCTTGGGTCCAACTCACAAGGCCAGGCTCTGGGCGCAGAGGTCGAAGAGGTCATCAACCGTGGAGGATGTTGTGTCCATTAATGCGTGGATGGGTGGTCTGCCTGTGGTCAGAGAACAGTTTCCCCCTCCCAGTGGACATGACTGTGCTGCTCTGATGGGATCGGGGAGCCTGAGATATCAGCTGTGTGGCTCTCATTAATTAGACTATCACTAAATGTCACCATATCATTTGACAACTTTGATGATGCATGTCACGTTTTCATAGATTCCCCAAATGAGGCAACTGGTGAAGTCAGTTGTCTCCGTGGGTGAGATCTGGTAAGTGGGTATCAGAGCTGAGCTATACTTTCTGTCCTGTCCCTAGACTCGAGGCTTTGCCGCTGCGGGATGTTTTATTTAAAAAAAAAAAAAAAGTGAGTAAAGAATAAAAAGTCTGAGAAATGTATAAGACGGAAGTGGGGTTTCATATAGCAGTTCCAGGGGATAGCAGAGAACAATGTGGTTTCCGTACTTGAGGAACCCCGTGGGGCCTCTTCTGCTGCAGGAGGCTGCAGCGTGTTACTCAGGTTTGGAAAGCCTTTAACATTTCATTCTGAAAGCTGGTGGGTCCTCTGTTAGTCTCTCCAGCTACTGCGTGGCCTCTTGAAGCCAGAATTATGCTGCCTTCAGCTTTCTGTCCCTAGTTCCTAGTGCATGACTTGGACCAGGGTTTTTGCTAATAAAGCCTGGCTTCCTTCCCTTGCTGTGCTGTGGACAACCCTGATCTTTCTGTTTCTTGAACACAGAAAGATTACTCTTGCTAGAAGCCTTCCCACATGTGGCTCCCTTTGTGGTGGTGCCCCTCTTTCAGCTCTTCCCACGGCGGTGGCTCTTCATCATTTTGGCCTCAGCTCAGATGGAATCCCCTCCCTCTAGCCTGACACCCAGATGAAAGTGATTCCCTAGCGCTTCCACCAGGCTTGGGCTGGCATGTCATCCTGGATTATTTTCAGAGCAGTTTTTCCATTTGTGTGTCTGGTTATGTGCTCGTGGGTTTGTCTTCCCCACCTGGGTTGTAACTTCCTTGGGGCTCGGTGTCTTCTCTGTCTTTTCCTGTCTTATCCTGTGCAGCATCTGGGAGATGCTAGGTGCTCAGGATGTAGCGCTTGCATGAATGGAGGAAGACATGTGGGTCTGAGCTCACCATCTCCTCCTTGCCCTCTCTGCCCTCTGTCCTCATTGGCCCAGTATTGTCCTTGGCCTGGGTGTGTTCCTGGCTCAATGTCATTTCTGTCTGGGTCATGCTGTGTTGGGCATGAGGGTGCTCTTGAGGAGGGCACAGCTACACAAAAGTCATTGAACTGGTGTCCTTCTGTCCAGATCACAGATGGTCTCTGTCAATTGTCTGCTATTTCATAACCGCGCCCATGACACATGCTATCTTTCTGCCAGGTCACTTTCCTGCCCAGTCCTTAAGCTTTTGAAGAGCTGCTACTCTCTGAGAATGTACTCAGCCCCAGATAGATCTCAGGGAAATGAGCATTTTCAAGATAAAGAGGGGCACAGAAAGGCGCCTCTCTGCCCATCTTTCTTTCTGTCTGTTTGGAGGCTGCTGTCAGTGGGTGTCTGGTCGTGTAACTATTGATTCGTTGCTTCTGAGTTAACTCCTGCAGAATAGCAATGCCCCTTGGGAAGCGGGTGCTGCCCTGGCCCCTCCCAGGATGGACCTCTGTGCATTCACTTTGCCAGGCCTCCTGCTGGGGGACCGAGGCTCAGAAGAGCCTGGACAGATGGGACTGTGGAGGGAGGCTCTTGGAAGCACACTCAGCCTGTTAAGGAGCCAAAAACTAAAATGGGAAAGCTGAAAACGCAGCCAAATGCTGGACGGAAGGAAAAGGGCATGTGGGTTCATAGGAAAACCTGAAGAAGGTGCAGAGCGACAGCCTGGTTCTCAGGGACTCCTCACCTATAAGATTAGGTGGTTTGCAGAAATGCTTCTCTTTTCTTTTGAGAAAAGAATGGCAGAGACCAGGGGGTTCAGCCATCTAGTTTTCCAGATAGTGAGACTGGTGACCATCAGCTCACACAAGGAGGGCTTCCTGCAGAGTGAGGAGGAGCTGACGCCCAGCCCACACCGCATCACACACTGTGAGCCCTTGCTTACCTGTGTGCCTGAGACAAGGTCACCTTGCACTTCTAAGTGCACAGGCCTCACGCCACCTGGGATGCCTCCAACGGACCTGGCCAGCGTTTACTACCAAGCTCTCTCCCAACTGCTTCTCCTCTCAGCCACTGAAGTCAGCATTCTTAGCCTGTATCAGCTCTGCCTGTGACTCTGTGGGACAATGTGTCAGGCAGGCACTGAGCACCCTACCAGCAGAGACATTCTGAACACTCAGAGCTGCGCCACGAGGCAGAGCCAGTTATGATTCCAGTTTTACACGTCGGAAAAGCAAAGGACTGGAAGGCCGAGAGAGCCATTTCCCAGCCGTTTCCCCACGGTCAGGTGCAGTGTCTGGGCTTGGACAGGTTTTGTCTGTTTTCTAGGCCTGCTCTTTTTGTAACAAAGGACGTTCCCCATTCTGTTCCTTTTCTTCGTCTATTCCCAGAAACCAAGTGCATTTTTTGCTCTTCTTTGTCCTGGGCACAAGAACTCTCTTTCTGAAAGTGTTTTAGGAAATGGGTATGGGGGGCGTGGTGTGGTCTGTGGCATGATGGAGTGTGTAAGGGTTTGGTCTTGGCATGATGGAGTGTGTAAGGTTTGGTGTGGTCTGTGGCATCATGGGATTGTGTAAGATTTGGTGTGGTCTGTGGCATGATGGAGTGTGTAAGGCTGTGGTCTGTGGCATCATGGGAGTATGTAAGGTTTGGTGTGATCTGCGGCATCATGGGAGTGTGTAAGGTTTGGTGTGGTCTGTGGCATGATGGAGTGTGTAAGGTTTGGTGTGGTCTGTGGCATCATGGGATTGTGTAAGGTTTGATGTGGTCTGTGGCATCATGGGAGTGTGTAGGGTTTGGTGTGGTCTGTGGCATGATGGAGTGTGTAGGGTTTGGTGCAGTCTGTGGCATGATGGAGTGTGTAAGGTTTGGTATGGTCTGTGGCTTTATGGGAGTGTGTAAGGTTTGGTGTGGTCTGTGGCATCATGGGATTGTGTAAGGTTTGGTGTGGTCTGTGGCATGATGGAGTGTGTAAGGTTTGATATGGTCTGTGGCTTCATGGGAGTGTGTAAGGTTTGGTGTGATCTGTGGCATCATGGGAGTGTGTAAGGTTTGGTGTGGTCTGTGGCATCATGGGAGTGTGTAAGGTTTGGTGTGGTTTGTGGCATGATGGAGTGTGTAGGGTTTGGTGTGGTCTGTGGCATTATGGGAGTGTGTAAGGTTTGGTGTGATCTGTGGCATCATGGGAGTGTGTAAGGTTTGGTGTGGTCTGTGGCATCATGGGAGTGTGTAAGGTTTTGTGTGGTTTGTGGCATGATGGAGTGTGTAGGGTTTGGTGTGGTCTGTGGCATCATGGGAGTATGTAAGGTTTGGTGTGGTCTGTGGCATCATGGGAGTGTATAAGGTTTGATGTGGTCTGTGGCATGATGGAGTCTGTAGGGTTTGGTGCAGTCTGTGGCATGATGGAGTGTGTAAGGGTTTCGTCTGTGACATGATGGAGTGCGTAAGGTTTGATGTGGTCTGTGGCATCATGGAGTGTGTAAGGTTTTGGTGTGGTCTGTGGCATCATGGGATTGTGTAAGGTTTGGTGTGGTCTGTGGCTTCATGGGATTGTGTAAGATTTGTTGTGGTCTGTGGCATGATGGAGTGTGTAAGGTTTGTTGTGGTCTGTGGCATGATGGAGTGTGTAAGGTTTGTTGTGGTCTGTGGCATGATGGAGTGTGTAAGGGTGTGGTCTGTGGCTTCATGGGAGTGTGTAAGGTTTGGTGTGGTCTGTGGCATCATGGGAGTGTGTAAGGTTTGGTGTGGTCTGTGGCATGATGGAGTGTGTAAGATTTGGTGTGGTCTGTGGCATGATGGAGTGTGTAAGGGTGTGGTCTGTGGCTTCATGGGAGTGTGTAAGGTTTGGTGTGGTCTGTGGCATGATGGAGTGTGTAAGGGTGTGGTCTGTGGCATCATGGGGGTGTGTAAGGTTTGGTGTGGTCTGTGGCATGATGGAGTGTGTAAGGTTTGGTGTGGTCTGTGGCATGATGGAGTGTGTAAGGGTGTAGTCTGTGGTTTCATGGGATTGTGTAAGGTTTGGTGTGGTCTGTGGCATCATGGGAGTGTGTAATGTTTGGTGTGGTCTGTGGCTTCATGGGAGTGTGTAAGGTTTGGTGTGGTCTGTGGCATCATGGGATTGTGTAAGGGTTGGTGTGGTCTGTGGCATCATGGGAGTGTGTAGGGTTTGGTGTGGTCTGTGGCATCATGGGATTGTGTAAGGTTTGGTGTGGTCTGTGGCTTCATGGGAGTGTGTAAGGTTTGGTGTGGTCTGTGGCATCATGGGAGTGTGTAGGGTTTGGTGTGGTTTGCTGTGACCTGGAGGCATAAGGAATGACCCAGCTGGCCTCTAGAGGTCCCTTCTCATCAGAGAATTATAGAATCTCCATAGATTGTTCAGAGTAAGAATTTTATTCCAGGTTCTTCCACCAGCCTTTTGCTTCAGGTATCAGCGATCTTGGGCTCTCTCACGGAGTGTTCACATTGAACACATTTCAATGGAAACACCAGCCTGTGAGGACTCCACAAGCCAGTCTATCTGGATGCCCAGGCATTGGGAGGTGAATAGGTAACAGCTCAACCTATTAATGCCCTTCTTTGTTGTACTAGAAATAGGGCCATTGGCATCTCTCCTGGGGAAACTTGAAAAAATTTTAAGTAATATGAACATCATATTTCTTTAAGTTCAGAGTCTCCACTAAAGGGTAAAATGTAACGTTATTCTTGCATTCTTTGAGATTATTTTGCTTCTTCAGAAGCAGGTTGATGGAATCCTGCTATAATAAATAAATAATGCCATTAACATCTTTTAAACGGTCAAGTGATAGTATTTTTAGGAAAGGAAGAATTGGTTGGGGTTAAGATACAATTTCAAATCACAGGTGGGAACCAAAGGCAGGGAGGAAACAGGAAGAGTGTTTCCGGGGAGTGCAATTGAAGGAGACAAAGCCCTTCACCAGACAAGATCTTTCTAATTGGTATTCCTGCAGGAGTGGTGTGCCAGAGAGAAAATGGCCTGGGAGACAGGATTCCGCTAACTCTGACTTTCTCTGTGTCATCTTGGGCCGTTTTTACAAATTCTTCTGTATAAGGAAGATAGCCACTCCCTACCTCAAAGGGTTGCTTTGGGTTAAAATGAAATAATGTATACAAAGTTTAGTCTAGAATTATAGCTCTCTTTCCGTGTGTGTGTGTGTGTGTGTGTGTGTAAACATATAGGAATGGATGTGTATACATAATAGTAACACATGTAGCAATTTTCATTAAAACCTATTGCAGCTTAAACACTGCCCACACTTTGATGGATGAGCTATGACTGGCTTCTGGAAGATCTATGAGTAGAAGAATGCCTCTTCACCCAGCTCATACTTCTCTGGATGTTTCTCCTACACATCTGCTTAGATCCTAGGAATCTTTTGTTCACATACTTTCTTGAGCTATTTTATATCAGAGATGGAGTGGGGAGAAAGGTCTTTATTTTTCATCACAGATTCTTGGATAGCAAGTTATGACAGTTCATGGCTCTCAAGATGAATTTCCTACCAAAAAAGGAAAATTATGCTAAAGGATCTTTGGAGCCCATTTCAGTTTAGTTGCTCATTCGTGTCTGACTCTGCAACCCCAAGGACTGCAGCACACCAGGCCTCCCTGTCCATTACCAACTCCAGGAATTTACTCAAACTCATGGCTATTGAGTTGGTGATGCCATCCAGCCATCTCATCCTCTGTAATCCCCTTGTCCTGTCTTCAATCTTTCCCAGCATCAGGGTCTTTTCCAATGAGTCAGTTCTTTGCATCAGGTGGCCAAAGTATTGGAGTTTCAGCTTCTGCATCAGTCCTTCCAGTGAATATTCAGGACTGATTTCCTTTAGAATGGACTGGTTGGATCTCCTTTCTGTCCAGCCTACCTGGCACAGGTTACCTGGCACAAATAGTGGGGTCAGGAGCTGATGTACAGATTTAGGATTTGTAGACCTTTTTGCCATGGAAGACTGATTCTGCCATGACAGGTCCATTGGACTCAGCTGGCAAAGCAGGGTAGGGATGACACTCAAGTGGGGCAGAGAGATTAAACTCTTCCAGCTTTGAAGCCCTGAGACTGCATTTCCCCTCATCCTCACCTCTTCACTGAGAGGCCATCTCAGGACCCCCATATCAATGTTGAAAATATAAAAGGGTCTCTCTGCATTTGGTACAGTTCTGGGATAAGACCGGTGTACCTGGGCTGAGAAATTGATCTTGAAAGTGTCAGTCACTCAGTCGTGTCCGACTCTTTGCGACCCCATAGACTGTAGCCTGCTAGTCTCCTCTGTCCATGGGATTTTCCAGGCAAGAACACTGGAGTTGGTTGCCGTTCACTTCTCCAGGGGATCTTCCCAACCCAGGGATCGAACCTGGGTCTCCTGCATTGCGGGCAGATTCTTTATTGTCTGAGCCACAGGGAAGCCCACAGAAATTGATGTTAGAGCTAAAGGAACCACAGAAATCATTTTTCTCACTGCAACTCTGTGCCACAGGGCTCAAAGTAGTTTAAATTATAGATAGCAGTCTGAGTTCTTCATGATCTGTTTCTCCCAAATCTCACTGATTCATGTGGTTGAGTTATTTGGGTTGATTTGGGTGTATTTGGCCAACTTGCTGCCTTGTCAGTGTGAGATGTTTTGGCTTAGAAAGCTTTAGAGAGGTTAGATTTGTCTTGTACTATGTACATATAAATTAATCTTACCATCTTGCTGATGGATTTTTAAAAATAATAGAATTTTTAATGAAAGCAGCAGCAACTGTGAGACTGATGGAAAATGACAAAACTGACATCAACCTTCAGATAAAGCTTTGTTGGCCCCACAGAGGAAAGTGAGATATGTTTGTGTGAAATAATTTCTTGATCTTCTCTGGCTTTCAAACAGGCTGTAATGTAGTGGATGAGTGGAAAAGTGCTCTTGCCCTCAGAATAATCTTCTTTGGACAAATTTACTTATCAGGAAAGCTCAATCCAAAACAATTCTGACTGGTTAGAACCCACGAGGAACAAAGTAAGAAAGAGAATATATGCAAAATATGTTTAATTGGATTCAGCCGTTATACATGAAAACTGGAAAAAAATAGCACTTGGGTGTCATGAATTGAATTGCATCACTCCCTCCCAGTCAAAAATTCTGCTGAAGTCCTCACATCCGGAACTTCAGAATGTGACCTGCTTTGGAAGTAGTTATAAAGAAGAGTTCGCACTGGAGTCCAGTGGCACCCCAGTGCAATGCAACTGGTGTCCTGATGGGAAGGTGACCTGTGGAGACATGGTAGACACACAGGGAGCTAACTATGTGATGATGAAGACAGATTGGAGCAATGGGGCTGCAAGCCAAGGAATGCCAGAGGTTGCCTGGAAGCCGCAGAGCTCAGAAGGGGCAGGGAGGAATTCTGCCCTATAGGTTTCATAGGGAGCGTGTCTGCAGCACCTTGATTTCAGAATTCTGGCCTCCTGAACTGTGAGTTGTATTTTTCTGTTGTTTCAGGCTGTGCAGGTTATAATGCACTGTTGTAACAGCCCCAGAAATGGATACACTTGGGTGTTATAGAGAGATGTCTTAAATAAATCATCACATACATGCTCATGGTATGATTGTTCCTCTCCCGGTTATCAGGTCCTAGACTCCATCACACACATCTAGGAGGCTGACCCAGGGTAGTGATGCAGTTAGAACTGATGACTCATTTTTCTTAATGGACCATCAGGACAAACCCTACTGCATCTTACTTCTCAGTGATCTTAGCCACCTCAGAAGTCAGAGATGTCCCAGACTGTGTATCATTTTTTAGATTCTAATCACCATATGGTTCTGTCCATCCAATAATCTGACCTGGTTGCAAACCTCTCTCTAATCTCCCGAACCTTCTTATCATCCTCTGGTCTTTATGATCTGTCGTCAGGGATATCCTCACATCCGCAGTCTCTTCTCTGAATCTTCCCCCAGCTTTTGCTTCATTTGAAACTTGGCTGTTTCCTGTCTGATTTCCACTCCGTGAGTCAGCTCACAGGCTTTCCTGGTGGCTCGGATGGTAAAGAATCTGCCTTTAATACAGGAGACCCGGGTTTGATCCCTGGGTCAGGAAGATCCTCTGGAGAAGGTAATGACAACCCAGTCCGGTATTCTTGCCTGGGAAATCCATGGACAGGGGAGCCTGGCAGGCCATGGTCGACAGGGTTACAAAGAGTCAAACATGACTGAGCGACTAAGACTTCAGAGTCAGATCAGTGGTGATTGTTTTTTCCCCATGTCCTTGCTTCCATGAGGTCTGAGATGTGAAGAGATGTTCTCCTTACTGTTGGTCCTGGCTTATGGATATTTCTTCCCCATCTCTCAGAATACGGTTACACTCAGCACATGCTATGCACTCTCAGCCTGCTTCTTGCTGCCGTGTCTGCTGTCTCTCTTGAACAGCCTTCCTCACTCTGGAGCTCCAGGCTGTCCATCCTAGTGTTAATCCATGCATCAACTTTCACGACTCAGATGTTTCAAACCCTGCCCCAAGTGGTGTTTTCGATACCAGCCCCATGTGACTTATTGCCAGCCAACAACAACCTGATCTTCCTTCAGTCTGCCCCATCTTGGGCACAGACACCACCCTTCATCAGGCTGCTCTGTCCCAACACCTAAGAGATATGATGTTTTTTCTTTTTCTCCTGTGTGATATCTAGTCCATCAGTAAATCCTGTGTCTTTAAGACACATCCTGAGTTAGATCACTTTCCCCATCTGGAACATGGCCGCCCTAGCGAAAGCCACTATCAGCTCTCTCCAGGACCATTCCAGGGGCATCTCTTCTGGTCTTCCTGCCTCTATGTCTGCTCTCCCAGAGTCCATTCTCACCTAGTAAGTCAAGGTATCATTTCAGAACATAAATGGAATCTCGTCCCTCTGTTTAAAGTCCTGTAGAGGCTTCCGGTTATGTTGAGAATGAAATGCGTGTAAAAGACGGTGTTACCTGGTGTGCGCCTGTCCCTCCACCCTCCCTGCCCCGCTCGCCAACCTTCCTTGTTCCTTGAACCCAGCAAGTCCATTCTTGCTGAGGACACGTTCTTTCCTCTCCCAGGACCCACTAGGGTGGCTCCTTCATGGCAATCACGTGTCTGCTCCAATCTCCCATTCTCAGAGAGGACCTTCCAGACCACGCTTTATGAGATAGTTATACCCTCACATCACTCCATCCCCTACCTCACTTCAACTTTCTCGATAGCCCTAAACACTTAGGAAATTCTGTTATTTATTTATCTGATAGTTATTTATTGCCTCTTCCACTAAAATGTGAGATCCCCAAGGCCATTGGTTTTATTACTCTCATTTATAGTGGCTAAATTACCGCCTGGAACATGGCATAGATCAAGGAGTATTTTTCGAGTGAATGAGAACTTTATTAGGAATCATAGTAAGCTGCTAATAGTGAGAAGTATTTATCCTTTATTGGAAAAAGGTGATTCAGGAGTGACTCTTTCTTGGCCTAGGTTTGGGGTTTTTACACAGAGCTCAGAGCGGGGTGTATGGGACTCAGCCTTGTTTTCTAGACTGCAGGTGGGTCAGGCCTTGCGGAAGGAGTCACGGGGTAGCATGATACACTTCATAAAGTCTACACACCCAGAATCAAGAGGACCTTTACAATTCCAGCTTCACAAGAGGTTTTATAGAAAATCTAATAAACACTTGAAAATCGGGATTAGTTTCTAGCTTAAAGCTTATAAACTTGGGCTGGGGAGGAGGGAAGGAAATGGCAGTCAGGCAGAAAGCAGCCTGTGAGCCTGAAAGTTAACACATTGTTCAATGTCCATTATTTTGTCTGACACTTTCCTGAAAAAGGAAATTGTACCTTGAGGCTGTGGAGCACGTGGATGGAGTGCAGAGTCTGAGGCCAGACCGTTCTCTGGGGTTCCAGTCCTGGTTCTACCCCACTTTGCAGTTGTGTGACCTTTCGGCACGTTGATCCACCTCCCAAGGCCTCTTTTTTGTCATCATTTAAGGGAACTGATCATAGGAATGCTGACCCCTGAGTGAAGTATGGGGCATTGCAAGCAGTGTCCAGCACTCAGTGTTGGCGTAGTTTAGCTGGTAAGGATGGAGTGCAGAACGTCTCTGCTGTGGGCCCAGCGTGCTGATGTGTCCTGTGACCCTGGGGGCACTGCCGAGAGGCACGTGGAACAAGAATTGGGGCACCGGAGCCCAAGCTGGCGTTGGTTGGTGCAGACCTGCCGTTTCAGGGGCATCTTTGCTGTGGAGGATTTTGAAGAGTCTTGGCAAATTTTAATGTCTTGGGAATGTCAGCAGTGGTTTGGGGCTAGGGTGACCTGAGTTTTAGTCGTAGCTCTGTCACAACCCACCATGAGATGCTGCTAAGAAAATCAGTGTTCCCACTCCCACTCCTTTCCCACGCGGGGAGTGGGAAAAGATCCATTCTGCTCCGTTCAGTTTCTTACATCTGAGGAAGAGATTCTTAGCTGTTGACAAATATCTAAGTTGTAGAGACTGGTTACATCTTTTTCTAAAAAGAATTTTTACTGGAGTGCAGTTGCTTCCCTGGTGGCTCAGATGGTAAAGAATCCGCCTGCAATGTGGGAGACCTGGGCTCAATCCCTGGGTGGGGAAGATCCCCTGGAGAAGGGAATGGCTACCCACTCCAGTATTCTGGCCTGGGAAATTCCATAGACAGAGGAACCTGGTGGGCTACAGTCCATAGCGTTGCAAAGAGTTGGACACAGCTGAGCAACTAAGCACAGCATAGCACATAAATATATACTATATATATATATTTAGATCCGTTTTATATATATATATATATATATATATATATATATATATATAAAGTTTTTTACCCACCTTCTGCCACAAAGCTTGACTGTGTTTCCCAGCCTCTTTTGAATTTAGCTGTGGCCAGATGACAGAGTTCTACCCAAAGGTGAGCAAAAATGATGTTGGATTGGCCCCTAAAAATCTCCCATGTGAAATACTTCAAACTCTTTCGCCTTGCACCATCTGGATGTTGGTGCCCAAAATTACCTTGGGAACCGTGGCCTATTTGGCAGATGGTTCATGAGCCAAGTGATCGAATGTTCTCAGAGAGGGCTTCAGCCCCCGCCCCGCCAGCTGACCCAGAACCTCACTCCTTAGATTAGTGCATGAGGGAAAAATGTACTAAAATATACTTCCTTTGTGATAAGCTTCTGCGATTCTGGAGTTCATTTGTTACAGTAGCTAGCTTTACTCTCTAATTCAGCACAACTGTTGTAAGTCATATTGTCTGATTTCAGCAGCATAGAAATACACGGATCAATTTTTTTAAATCCAAACTTAAGCACTTATTAAAATTTCTTGCCCAGGCTTTTGGTGGTTTTTGCCTGTGTCTGAAAGGAGGAACTATGGCCTTTTCAAACTGAAGCTGCAGATGTTTGATTTCCCTTTGCTTGAGTCTTTACATCTCTGAACCAAGTCATGTGTCTGCTTTACTCTACAAGTTTGTGAAAACCAGTGACAAAGAAAAGTTCTACCTTGAAGTAAATTAGCACATGTGTGTAATGGCTGCGGTTCGAGACACGCTGTAATTAGTGGAGATACCTTTTAGATGACAAATTGCTCATTAATGGCTGGAGGTGTCTTATTTAGAGTAACCTTTTGTGCTGGAGATATTCTAACATTCAGTGTTTTAATTGACACACAAAAGAGACAGATGGGATGATTTTTAGGCTTGTTCCTTAAAATGTTGAAGAGGAAGGAGAGAATTGCTGTCAGAGGGCAGATTTTAAAAGAGCAGCCGGGTGGTGGGGCCGTCACCTGTAGCTTTGGGGACAGGGACAAGGGAAGAGAGAAAGGCGTTGTGTGGGCAGGTCTGCAAGAAACAGAGGCCGAGCAGAGACTGCGGGTGTGAAGTGGTTCTACTCCAGGATTTTGCAGTCCAGAGGCGGGATCCTTTTGCTTTCATTGTTGTTTCAGGATGATAAACAGTGGCTGCACAGGATAGGAGCTTCCTGTTGTTGTTTAGTCACTGAGTCCTGTTCAACTCTTTGCGACCCCGTGGACAGTACCCCGCCAGGCTCCTCTGCCCATGGGATTTCGCAGGCAAGAATACTGGTGTGGATTACCATTTTCTTTTCCAGGGAGTCTGCCCACCCCAGGGCTCGAACCCGCATCTCCTGCATAGAAGGCAGATTCTTTACCACTGTGCCACTAGGACCTGCCTGAATCTGTACTGTATCCATGTGTCGCTTGGGCACCACTTACTGTGCATCTCTTGTGGGCCAGGCATCGTTCTAGGTCCCAGTCCCTCTCTCCCCACAGGAGAACAGGAGCTACAGGTTGTACAGAGTGAAGGAGAGTAATCTTCTCCCAGCCTGCAACTTGCACCGACCACTTAGCTATAGGTGCTCTTCTTCCAGCCTGACGCATTCACTAGGACTCCTGTTTGGAGAGACAGACCTGAACTAATGCAACTTCTTCTACTTGGTACTCTTTGAGCAGTGCACAACCTGCACAACTGTACCAGACGGGCACCAGCTGTCAACACGGAAATCAGTAGACAAACAACATGCTGTGTGGTGAAAAGCTAAATATGGGTGGGGTGCAGGGGCAGGGGCATTTGCAGGGTGGTCCAGGGCCTAATAGTGGGGACAGCTCTGTGGGGATCAGCAGGAAACACATTCTAGGCAGAGGAATCGGCAAGTTCCATGATCTAGTGTAAGAAGAGCAGGGCGAGAAGGAGGCAGTCTCAAAACTGAAGGCACGAGAAAAGGCGGATTTAGGCTGTTGAGTGTGTTCGGGAAATAGAATAACATCAGAATGAAGACGCACATGATGAAAGCATCTTCAGCCTTAGGAGATGAGAAACTAAATAAAAATCCCACCTGAACAAATCCAGCACCTGTGTTGATGTTACTTCCCATGTGAAGTTTCCTGGTGGAGACTGTGCAGCCTCTCACAGCGTCGAGGTTGTGTAGCAGCTGGTACTTTCTGTCTGGATCCCACCTCACACATGTCCAGTCGTGTAAGTCTCGTGTTCTTTAACTGGAATGTCATCTTTCTTGGGTTCATTATTCTTTGTCATCTTCATTTATCACATACGAAAAGTATAAACATTTAAAATCTTCCCAAAATCTGATCTGACTTCTTACCTGTTGCCATTTCCAGGATATTACATCATGTAATTAAGCTGGCGTTTTACGACCGTGTGCAAATGTGTGTATGTATAGCAGACACATATTTGGAATTAATGGACTTGTAGAAATCAGAGATGGATTAGGCCTAATGAGCTGTTGAGAAGAATTATTTAGCACATATTTCATATCTCTGTTCGGTAATCAAGCCTACACACTGAGTATGCTAAGAAGGTGAGGTCTTTACATCTCTTCTCTCCTTGGATCACCTCCGTGTGTGCCTGAGAATTTAACATTGGACCTCTGGAGCATTTTGTACCAACTTTATTAACCATCCAGTTTGACATTTCCCTGCCCTTAGGGTGATCTTGATATTGAAAAAAATAGTTGCTTAGCTTGTACCGTTTATATGGAAAATAACTGTTGCCTGGCTCTAAGGAGCCCCCGGAGCTGCTGGACTGGCTCCAACCAGGTGGCGGGAGTCATCAGAGGCCAGGTCCTGCCCCCTCCCCAGACGCCCCCTAGTCTGTAGCACAGACAGGCCTGACCTTCAAGAATACTGGTTGGAAGACTTGGAGAATTAGCCTAGATGAGAGGTTTAGATGTATAATGTTTTGAATTTGTACCCAAAACAGATGATTTCTCTACTGCCTTCTGTTTTCACCTAAGGTATGTTAGAGCCGGTGCCCGTCTGTCCAGTTGGACCAAATGCACTTGGCTGAGGCTCACTCTGTTGATACTGTCCCTTCAAGCCTACATTTTCAACAGACCTTCAAAATCCTATTCACAACAAAATCCTATTCACAGCCTATTCAGGTTTTCCTGACTAACAAAAAGGAAAGCATTACGAAAGGTGGGCCCCTTGATAGTGTGCAATTTGACCCCGAGAAGGGCTGACTGTTTGAAGCTGTAACAGAGACATGAAATTATAGGACTTAAAGGAGACGGGTCGACACAGGTCAGCTTCTGATAGTCAGATGCCTGCCCTGTGGATTTTCTTTATAGCCTGGTTAGGTATAATACATAAATGCAGAGCCTAAACATAGAGGCTTCTCAATTCTTGTCTGTCTGCATAAAACATGCTCATTGAGAATGTGTTCTGTAGTGGAAAAAAGATGGAATCCATAGAGGTTTTTGTAAATCAACTATACTTCAATAAAAAACATTGAAAATGAGCGAAAAAGAAAGTTGGGCAAAAATGGGGAAACTAAATGGAAAGCAAAATGAAAATTACAAATTGGAAAAAGACGATAAACTCAGAGTTGGGTAGCTTTGAGCTGGAACTCAGCTTGATCTGGGAAACTGTTAAACCTCTCGGAGTCTTTATGTTTCTTATCTGTGCAATGGGGCTTAAATAACACCAGGAAAGTGGAGAGTAGGTGCTAATTTGAGACACACTGGTTGGAGATTTTTCTGAGACAGGACCTTTGAGTGAGAACTGACCTAGTGAAGGGAGTGTGTGTATGTAGAGGTGGGGAGGATGTTCCCGACAGAAACACAGACCATACCCAGGTGCACGGGTGGGGGCATCCTTGGCTCCAGCAGGCAGAGGAGAGGAGGGCAGAGCCGAGATCTTAGCCGCAGTCATCTCAGGGTCCACAGCGACCACTTCCCAGTTTGGCCTTAGTGTTTTGGAAACCACCGGAGCAGTTTGATCATTTTGGTTGCTGCATATTTATACATTTTTCTAACTTTATTTTATGATTATTTTCATGTCCCACCCGTGTTCAACTGTAAGGCCAAGCCCGTATATGACATGCATCCTGTGTCAGGGACTGGCCAGAGCCCACACCAGGCTTACTGAGCTCCCCAGCCCCTAAACCACCTGAGCCCCTTGTCATATCAGCTCTTTTCCTGCATCTCTGTTTTTGGTTAGACTCACAACGATTCACAAAGTAAGAGGCCACTTCCAGCTGTTACATTGTGAGGATGTCCTTGATGGATCAAGAAATTCCCCCAAGTTCAAGGCCACTGGTTTCTTGGGTGAATAAGCAGTGTGCCATCAGTAGATTTTCATTCTCATTTATGATCAAAGCCTTGGCCATCTCACCAGGCCCCTGTTGCTCACGGTCTTATGATGGTTGAGGTTGATGAAATGTCCTGGAAGAATGATTTGTGATAAATGCTTCAGCAGAAAGGCCATGAATCTGCTATTCTTATTTTATTATTTTAATTGAAACTTTTTTCACTAATTTAAAAAAATAGGTAATTATTGTTCATTTGCTTTGTAATTATTACCTTGGCTGATGCTGGGTTGTTGCTTAACTCTACAGTCTGCACTGACAGTGTTTTTGGTCTGTATTTCACAATAATGGTGCTGAGTTGCTGATAAAATATTAATTAAACATAGTCTTGTTTTTGTCTTTTTACATATAGTTACTATCAGAAATATATTTTTAACTATTCAATTAATTCTATGAGTGGCTAAGTCACTTCAGTCATGGCTGACTCTTTGCAACTCTGTAGCCCACCAGGCCCATCTGTCCATAGGATACTCCAGGCAAGAATACTGGAGTGGATTGCCATGCCCTCCCCAGGGGAATCTTCCTGACCCAGGGATCAAACTTAAATCTCATAAATCTCCTGTACTGGCAGGCAGATTCTTTACTACTAGCACCATGTAGAAAGTATCATTAATTCTATAATTTCTATTAATTTCATAACTTGTTGTTTATTTTCTATTACTTGTTTTAAATGGTAGATTATATGATATAATTAAAAACTATATTTTATTGGCCATGCTGCACAGCATGTGGGATCTTAGTTCTCTGACCAAGGATTGAACCTGTGCCCCTTGCATTGGCAACTCAGAGTGTTTACCACTGGACTGGCAGAGAAGTCCCTCTAAGTTCTTTTCTACTAGAAAGTCGGGATCAGAAACATCCCATGGAGAAGGGATAGGCTACCCACTCCAGTATTCTTGCCTGGAGAATCCCATGGACAGAGAGGAGCCTGGTGGGCTACAGTCCATGGGGTCGCAGAGTCGGACATGACTGAGCGACGGAGCACAGCACAGAAAGTGAGGGTGGGTCACGGACCAAGCAGGTGGGTGCGGTGAAGGATGCACATCACTCCTTGACCTGAGATTGGTCCTCCTTCCTCTGTATTCATTTTGAGGTCAGCTAGATCTTCACAGCCCCTCACAATGGGCCTGGCTCATGACCGGCCGTTAGTAATGGTTTGATGAAATGTTTACTTGAGTAGCAGAATATTTTATGAATCCTGCGAGCCAAACATGGATTATTTTCCTTTTTATTATGAAATATTTTATATGTCAAGTACATGTATCATGTCTGTGTTTAAAAAACATAACCAGTTGTTCGCTTATGTGCCCTCTTCTCTTCCTTTTAAAAGCTGTGAAACCTCCTATGTTCCCACTATTTTATACCTTGTCTCTGAGGAGCTGACCACAGCCCTGAACTTTTAGATCATTTCATTCCTTTTTTTAAAGAAGTTTTACCAAATCTATAGATATCCTTAAACAGTATATTGTTTTGGATACAGTTTTGTTTTTTTTTCTTTATGTAAAACTACATTTTATTTATTATCCTGCAAGTGTTTTTCATTTAACATTGGGTATTTTTTAATAATTTGAAATTAATATCATCTGAGTGTGCATAAAGGCAGACCTCTAAGTCATTTCAGATAATTAACTGGTCTATAATTCATCAATCAAAAATGGTTCAAAGCCCTGGAATGTGAGTGTGTGCACACAAATGCCTGCAAAAAATAATAAGCAGCGGAAGGCCTTTCTACCAGCATGATGATGCTCATACAGCTTCAGGGTCGGGGAATTATAAGTGACTTTGATTTTCTTCTTGTGTTTTCTGTATTTATTAAATTAAAACAAATTAAATTTTGGTTTTCCAAAATTGGAAGAAGGCCGATGTTGTAAAATCGAATAAAAGTAAAAATAGCCTACCCTTTGAGCCCATGATGCTCCATCTGGGTCTTAGGGCTTTTTGCACACATACTATATTGTGTGTGTGGTTTTGGTGGGCCCCGTGTGGTCTACCAGGATATATAGGGCATGGTGCCTCGACAAGCCTCCAGCCTCACCAGAATCAGGGCATGGGAAGAGTTGGAGAAGGACCCCACCGCTGGTCTGGGAGCCAGCTAAGGCATGGGTTGTGGGAGGGGCACGTTGTGGGGCACAGAAGGGGACTTGGGACGTCAGGGAGGAGGCTGGAGGGGGCTGCGGTGGCTGGGTTGTAAGGCTAGAGCACTACCGTGCCTGGAGCAGCAGCAGAAGGTCACTGAAGCTGGCCCTCTCCTGGGAGGGCATCTGGGCTTTCTGGGCTGGTTGGTCTGTTGCCCACAGCCATGACCTGGCCCGTTTCACATCTGAGTCAGGGTTTGGGGTCTGCCCAGACACAGACTAAGCAGTGGATTCTGTGTGTGGCCAGGTCACCTTTGATTTTACTCAGCAGATATTAATTGTCTGCCAGCCATGTGCCAGGCAGAATTCTAGCCACTGTGGAATCTGCTAGTTCACAAGACAATCCCTGCCCTCATGGAGCTTTCTTCTGGGAGAAGGAGACAAATAGAAACAAGATCCAGTAAGTGGTCTACACACAAACAAATTCCACTCTGAGAGCACATTTGTTAAGACCAATTTGTTGTTAAGTACAGCATAGTTAGCCTAGGTACTCAACTAACACAATCGACTGTTTAGTACTGCACTCTAATAGGTTTATAATACTTTTCACACAAATAATAGATAAAAAAGCAAAGACAAAAATAAAGCATTTTAAATCTTACAGTACCTTGAAAAAGACACTAGTACATATAACAGCAGGCACACAGGGGCTGGCCTCCAGTGAACAGACAAGAAGTTACTGACTGGAGAAGGGGAGGAGATGTGAGATGGTAGAGCTGAAGGATCATAAGCAATAGGAGATGGTGGGCAGGCTGCAGTTTCACCCACATCTGACAGTTATGGAATGCATGCTCATGTCTTTGAAAGTTTGCAACTTGAAGGTTTGTATGTAGGGGACCTACTCTCCATACAAAATCTGGATTCTATCAATATTAGCTGGTGCTGCGGGCTGCAGAGAAGATGGAGTGTGGGGAGCTAGGGAAGGGGTGAAAGCCACCATTTCAAGTGCGATGTCAGACAAGGCCTATGGGGTTACTCTTCACGTACCTGTATATTTTAAATGGTCAACGAAAACACATTATTTCGACATCCGAAGAAATGCATTAGGGTAAAAGCAAAAGACACCATTTAAGGCAGTGCATACTTTTTTTCCGCCTTTGCGGAAAGGCTGTTGTGCACGTGCGTCAGAAATATATCCCAGTGTCTAACACTCTCTGCAGCCACAGTGCTGATATTCACTTGTCAGCCACGCTGTTCGTCCTCTGTCTTAATTGCTGCTGCCAGAAAGAATAAAGAATGGAGGAGCTTTGTCCGGCTTCATCTCGGGAAACCTGTCTCTGATCAGCACATGAGGAGTAATGAGATGGTGCTGATGATGGGATTGTTCATGACTTCACGAGCGTACACGTCTCATCGGTGGGTGGGCGCTGCAGAGAACTGGCTGGAGATGCACAGCTGTCCTCAGGAAGCTTTCTGGAAGCTTCTGAGGCTGGTCTGAGCCGGTGCAGAGCCAGGGGTGGTCCAGTCCATCCTCAGGGCAGCATTTAGCCCAGGGGCCTTTGGAACCACTTTGCATGGGGCAGTTTAACTGGTGGGATGCCTTACAGCCTCTTGAAAGCAACGGCAGGGGAATAAGGCAGGAGTTGTAAATAGATAAACCAACCAGCAGATAAAGGCGTTAATAAGTGGATAGGGGAGCAGAACCCGAGCTGTGAGCACCCGCCAGATCAAGAAATGTCAGCTTTCCTCTCAGCTTCTCCTCCACGGCGCCAACTGTCAGTAATTTAACTAACATTTTGTAAATAAATGTGGCACTCGGACAGCTGTCAGCGCGCCTGCTATAAACACTCCTTTTGTCACCGAGAGCTGGCAGGGCTGCGCTGTTTCTCTGTGACTTTAGCGGCCACTGCCAGTTGGCTCCCCGGTCTTGGACTGACTGTCAGGGGGGCTCGGGGAGGCCTGCGAGCCTGCGTCCCCATGTCCCTGTGTCCCACGCAGCTCCGATCCTGTTGGCCCACAGCTTCCTGTAGGCTCAGAACTTCCGGTTGTGTTACCGACCAGGGTTCTTGGCTTGGCCCAATTAATAGGAATTGACCAGAGGCCAGACAGGAAATTCAGGCTAGGCTTTACTGGGGCGTCTGCTACAGCAGAGGGGAGCGAGAACAAACAACAGGTTCTCTGCCTGCTGCCTGCAGTGAGGTGGGCTTGTTCCACATATGGGGTGAGGGTAGGGTAGGGGTGGGTCCAGGAGTCGGTAGGGCTGGAGGGGTGGCCTAGGTGGTCTTCCCACTCCTCTGGTGGTATTGAGTGCAGGGTGCACGGGCAGTGCCCTGCTTTTCCTCCCGACACTGTTTTTGCTTCAGGCTACTCAAAAGTGGCAGTTGGGTTTTTTGGTCTCTTTGTATCTCTTGGGTACAGAATTTGCCCCAACTGTGCACAGTCCATGGGGTCACAAAGAGTCAGGTATGACTGACTGACTGAGCAGGGATGCACTCGGATGCACAGGTTGTTTTTGGTCCCATACAGTTTCTTTGCATTTTGTAGCTTGAGGAGAGGTGTGTCCAGGTGCATGCATTACGGCTAAGGATCCCAGATCCCAGCCTGTCTCAATTGTACTTGGATGATTGGGGCAGGCCTTGTTCTTTCCTGCTTGTCCTGCATCCCAGGTTAAAAACCCAGGCTGCACTTTTCCAAACACCTCAGTGTTTTAGGGAGGGATTCCAGGTCCCTGATCCTTTGGTTTCCCCCAGTGGCTTTGCTCTTGCTAAGGAAGAGACATTTATTTATCTAGGCCCAAGATACCGAACTTGCTGTTTTCCGCTCCGGCTGCCTGATGATTATTTAATGCTATGCATACAGATTCCTCCTCCAGAGCATAAGACAAATGGTTCTGGACTGTGTGTGGATTCGTCCAGGTCTCATCACTGATCTTTATTAAATAGTTAGCGCTTCCCTATGCCCTGCCGCCCAGCTTCAGGATTCTTAACCTTCAGCCAAGCAAAAGCAGAGGGAGGAAGGATCTGTCTTAATAGGAAAGTGCCATGGGCAGTAAGTCCATGGGGGTTATTTTCATGGAGGTGATGGAGCTCGGTGAGAATGCGGATGGACTGGGTGATTACGTAGGTAGAGATGTGTTTAGTCATAATAAAATTTCTAGTGAACATTCGTGAAGTCTTGCTGTTTTTTGGTCCTGCTCTGTTCACCTGCCATACATAGTACCTCACTTAACACTCACAGCTGTGTGTCCATCCCCATTTTACAAATGAGGGTCAGAAGTACAGACACTTCTGCAAGCTGCTCGAGGCCTAATGCCTGAAGCCTGGAGGAAGGGGTTTGATCGCCAACCATTGATTCCTGGTGCTCCTGGCAACTGCCTTAGGCTTCTGCAATTGTAGGATCTCTGTGTGCTGGGTATGGAGTCACCGATTTTAAAGAAGTTGTGTGTGTGCGTGCCTGCGTGTTAAATCACTTCAGTTGTGTCTGACTCTTACTGACCCCATGGACTGTAGCCCACCAGGCTCCTCTGTCTATGGGATTCTCCAGGCAAGAATACTGGAGTAGGTTGTCATGCCCTCCTCCAGGGCATCTTCCCAACCCAGGGACAGAACCTGCAGCTCTTATGTTTCCTGCATTGGCAGACGGGTTCTTTATCACTATTGCTACCTGGGAGGCCCTTAAAGAAGTTAGGACACCGTAAAATAAACCCCACACGAAAACCAAGGGACTAGCTTTGATATTTTTCCAATGAAGGGGAAGTCTTTTTATAGTACTGGGGAGACCCATGAGGGACATTATTCCCTAGAGCAGGGGTCCACAAACCTGCAGAATCTAATGCCTGATGATCTGAGGTGGAGCTGATGTAATAGTAATAGAAATAAATTGCACTATAAATGCAATATGTTTGAGTCACCTTGAAATCATTCCCCCACCCACAGTTCAGAGCAAAATTGTCTTCCATGAAACCAGTCCCTGGTGCCAAAAAGTAGGGGAGCTGCTGCTCTAGAGGATATTATAGTTAATACAGAGAGAATATAGAGGAATGGTTATGAGAAGGGACTCGGGTGTCAGCTGGGAAATTTACTTAACCTCTCTGGTAACACAAGGATAGTAATTAATAGAAACTACCTTGTAGGGATGTCCTAAGGATTAAATAAAATAGTCCATATAAAGTATTTAGCAGTACCTGGTGCAGAATAAACATTCATTTTCTCATTGAAATATTTATTACACGCATGTGGTGTGGATTCTGCAGTGACTAGGAGACATAATGTGTTGTTGGAGCTTCTGTTCTCTTGAGGAAACCAACAAACAGACCTGTACAAATATATGAGCTCCCAGGAAGTGCTATGATCAGGCCACCTGAGCGGCTGCTATGGGTTGGTGGGTTAGTGACAGTCTCTTGACAGGAAGTGACATCTGAGTTGAGATCCAGTGGGGACCCAATGGTGTGGGATTGGACCCCTCCAGGTGTGGAGGATGGGCTTCATGCGCTGGAGGAAGAGAAAAGAGATCATTGTGTCTGGAGCTGAGTGGACAGAGGGGAGGAATGCAGGATGAGGTGGGAGGGGTCAGATGGGCAAGGCTCTGAAAGTTAGGTACTGGATTTCTGTTTCATTTCTTTAAATGACAGCACGCTATGGGAGCATTTTCTTTTATTCTTAAGATTTTTTTTTTTTTGTTAATGTGGGCCATTTTTAAAAAGTCTTTACTGGATTTTTTTTTACAATATTTCTTCTGTTTTATGCTTTTTTTTTTTGGCTGCAAGGCATGTAGGGTCTTAATTCCCCGACCAGGAATCGAACCTGCACTTCCTGCATTGGAAGGTGAAGTCTCCCAATGGACCACTCGACCGCCAGGGAAGTGCCTGCTGTGAAAGCACTTTAAATAGAGCCGTGGCATGGCCTCAGTTACAACAAGATGGTGCTGGTGGCCATTTGGGTGTTAGTCTATTAGGCTGAGAATTGGAAACTCTGATAACTGAAAAGGTTATGAGAAATCCAGGTGAGAGCTGGCAGCAGATTTGACAGTGGGGAGGCATCAAGATTGAGAGATGCTACAGATATGTTTGATGGTTAAGCAGAATAGGCTGATGGAGTAAGTTTAAGGATATGACTGACTACAATACTTGTACTCTGTGTTACTTTAACAGAACACTGTGGTTTTATTAGACTTTCATTATTGTGGTGTTTCCATGATGAGTTACTTACATTTTGACATACACCCAGAAAATGATTTGCCATAATACTGCTTTGAATCAAACATGGATGTTCTGATTTAGAAAGCATCGCCTCACCTCCCCTACTTAAAACCCGTTCAGGGGCACCTATTTTTTGGTTTTTACTCCCTTTCTCTACTTTACTTATGCAATTGAGATTCTTTTTTTTTTCTTTTTATTTTAATTAGAGGCTAATTACTTTACAATATTGTGGTGGTTTTGCCATACATTCACATGAATCAGCCATGGGTGTACGTGTTCCCCATCCTGACCCTCCCTCCCACCTCCCTCCCCATCCCATCTCTCAGGGTCATCCCAGTTAAAATTTTTCCTGAAAGTCATTTGGTGATTCGGTGTCTTAAGTCCATATCCAAATTTCCTGATAGTTATTTTGGAATTGGAGTGGGGTGTGTGTGTGTGTGTGTGTGTGTGTGTGTGTGTGTGTGTGTGTGTATGCTGACCACAGATAATTAAGGGAAATAGGAAGAAGGTGCATGCAAGCTAAGTCACTTCAGTTATGTCCAACTCTTTGCGAACCCATGGACTGTAGCCCACCAGGTTCCTCTGTCCATGACATCCTCCAGGCAAGAATACTGGAGTGGGTTGCCATGCCCTCCTCCAGGGGACCTTCCTGACACGGATTGAACGCACCTTTCTTGTGTCTCCTGCATTGGCAAGTGGGTTCTTTACTAGTAGCACCACCCAGGAAGCCCAAGAAGTGGGTATGATAGGGATTTGGTGAGGAGGGGAAGGAAGGGGGAGAATTCCCTGTCCTGATTCATCACATTGCTTCCACAGCCCTCCTGTTTCCTCCCAGGGTCAGATTTATTTTCTGTGGACCTGGTTTAGTCTTACATAGAATAATAGTGTTTACTTAGGGTCTCCTTCTCAAGTCTTCTTACCTGTAGAGTTTTAATCCAGGAGGACAGTCCTAGGTGCAAGCCCTGTCTTCTGTAGAACAAAGAGCAAAGGGTGGGCAGACAGACTGTGACAAGCTCACTTTTTAATCAAATACTGGCATTCACTGTCATTAATTCTGATATTTTGTTCTTTTGTGGAATCAGTGTTAAAGTACCAGAATGGTAATTTTGCTCAGGTATTGCAATAACTAGGAATGGTAAAAAGAGAAGAATCAAGGAAATCACAGCTGTACTTATATAGAGAGAGCAGATTCTTAAATATCTCATTAACTCCTAAACGTATCAATATAAAAATTGGTGTTCGGAATGAAGAACCCGAGACATCAACACTTTAAAATATATTAAATTACATTCAGCCTATTCGGTCTCCCGAGGCATTGAAGGGAGTCATATATTTTCAGCAATTTGTCATCAAAGTCGGTTAAAATTAAGGTGATCATTTCAGTGCATATAGAATTAAACTTCAGTTTGTCTCAACATTCATTTAAATGATACATTGCATTCCTCTACATGATACCAGCAAACTGAGGTATTGCTGGAAAATGCATGTTTTTAATCTCATTTTGGTTTGAGTATCTTTTAAGCAAGTTGTTCCCTTGAGTGTCTTTTTCTCAAGCCTTAGATATACTAAGTGGTGGGTTATCAAACCACTGGCCAGAAGGAGCTAGTTCTTAAGATCAGTCATTGCTGAAAAAGAGACCCTACCTGTGATATGTCTGTATTGGAACCAAGGAGCACGTGGATTTTACGCAGAGTTAACACGAGCATTTGTCAGTCACTTTCCATGTACCAGTCAGAGTTCTGGTGTTTACATCTATCTCATGACAATCTATCCAATAGATTCTACTATTATTACCACTCCGTAGTTAAGGAGGGGCTTCCCTGGTGGCTGAGTGGTAAAGAATCCGCCTGCAATGCAGGAGATGTGGGTTCGATCCTTGGGTTGGAAGATCCCCTGGAGAAGGAAATGACAACCCACTCCAGTATTCATGCCTGGAGAATCCCATGGAGAGGGACAGAGGAGCCTGGCGGGCTACAGTCCATGGGGTTGCAAGAGAGTGGAACACAGCTTAGTGAGTACCCAACAACAATAGGTAAGGAAAGTGAAGCTCGGAGAAGTTAAATAATGTGACCCCCCCCACCCCAGTTACCAAGTTTCCTTTTTAGTTCCGAAGGAGATTCTTCTTAGGTCATAAGGAAAGCGTTCATCCTACTGTTTTAATTCTCTAGGTTTCAGCTGTGAAAATGGAGAGAGGCAGGGAGAGGTGCAGTGAGTGCCCGTTGGTGACTGTATCTAGTGCCTCCTCTGTTATTCCTGCAGAAACAGAAGCTCTGCAGTTTCACTTGGGACTGAAGTCAGCAGTTTGTGTGTGTGTGTGTGTCTTAATACTATCTTAGCAATTAATTATCCCTTTTAATAAATGCAATGAAAAAGAATCATTATTGGGCTACTCCTTTAATTGAATTAATAATTTATTATGGCTATTAATGTTTTTTTTTTTCATTTTCTGTGTATTATTCTTGTTCTATTAGACAGCTATGACAGGGAGGAGTGTGAAGTTCTCTGGGCATCCATGGATGGAGTCTTCTGAAACACACAGACTGACAGTGGTCTGTGTTCTGTGGGAGGGTGCAGTAGGTAGATGGTGTGGGATGTGCTGAGATCTTCTCATCGCTGCAAACGTGGTTGAGATCTTCTGGGTAGTTTCTTGAGCAGAGGTGAATGGAATCACAAAGTCATTCATGGATGCTGCAGACTTCTTCATCTGAAAGTGACCCTCAGTCAGGTCCATTCCCATTTCTCTAGTTATCCACTGACCTAGGCAAGGGGATGCTTTGCCCTTAATAGCATGACAATCTGGTTGTGGGTCTAACTGTAGAAATAAATCATAATTTCTTTATATCCAGCATTCCATTTCGGGAGATGGCCCCTGTGTTGGAGTTATAATAAAG
Source organism: Capricornis sumatraensis (assembly GCF_032405125.1). NCBI lineage: Eukaryota > Metazoa > Chordata > Mammalia > Artiodactyla > Bovidae > Capricornis > Capricornis sumatraensis. Next base: position 15,893,394 of record NC_091076.1, read on the forward strand.
GGTGTGAGGTGTGGATTAAGGTTATTTTCTAGGGGGTATTCAGCAAAATGTCTCCATGGGCAGAGAAGGGTTGTGCATAGCCTGTCCTCTGTTCTTGACTGCTTCTTGTCTAAGATGGTGTGCTGTGTTATGCTTAGTCTGTCGGTCGTGTCCGACTCTTTGCCACCCCATGGACTGTAGCCCGCCAGGCTCCTCTGTCAGTGGAATTCTCCAGGCAAGAATACTGGAATGGGTTGCCATGCCATCCTCCAGGGGATCTTCCCAACCCAGGGATTGAACCCAGGTCTCCCGCATTGCAGGTGGATTCTCCACCATTTGAGCCACCAGGGAATAATCAAAATTAGGTTCTTTGTTATGTCTTGGTGAAGATAGCCATCTAGCTATCAGTTTAGCTGATACACATGGTTCTTTCCTTCATTTATTCACTTACCTAACACTCACTGAGGGCTTACGGTGTGCTGGCATTCGTCCAGGTGGTGGGAGTACCCAGGTGATCAAGATACACAGCCGGAAAGTCCTCACCTTCATGAAGGCTCACATCTTAGCATCTTCATGGGAAAAGCAGATGATAAGCACAGAATTAAACAAGGGCTGGGAAGAAGAGGAGCCAGTGATGGGATGGGAAGTAAGTGGGTCAGGGTGGCCTGGAATGGACTCTGATGGTGGAAGTCGTTGAAGTGAGCCTTGAGTGGTGGGAAGGAGCCAGCCAGGCAGAGAACCTGGAAGCAAGGATGGAATTCTAATGAGGAGCAAGTCAGTACAGAGCTTGTGCGTCTGTACTTGTGTGTCGCCTTTTGGGGAAGACAGAAGATGTCACTGTGGCCAAGCACAGTGACAAGAGTGACGGTGCCTTAAGAGAGGCCAGGTAACCAGGCAAGCACCAGCTCCCGCCCTGCCCTGCTGGCCAGGGAGCAGCCTCTGCATTTTCTTTGGGTGCAATGGAAAGAAGCAGGGGTGTTAAGCCAAAGAATGGCTCAGCCATGTGTCTATTTCTGAGACACCCTGGCTGCTCTACATTTCATGCAAAGTGGGAGGGAGCAAGGATAAATCATCACTGTGGAAGCTCTGTGGTTATGCCAATGAGAGGGAGAGGTGGCAGCTTGGACCAAGGATGTGGCAGTGAATATAGAGAAAGGTAGGTATGGAAATACGTGTTTCGGAGGAGAGTTGTAGGATACTATGCTGGAATTTGCAATGAGAGAATAGAAGGACTCAAGGATGACTTCCAGCTGCTTGACTGGAGCACTTGATGGATTGCAGTTCTTTTACCGAAGTGGACAAGATGAGAAGACGTAGGTGCGGGGGCGGGGGGGGGGGGAGAGGAGGAAGTGAGAGGGCCATCTGAGGTTTGCTCAGTGCAAGATTTAGGATCAAGAGGAGTTTTCAAGTGAATTTACGACCGTGGAACTCGGGGAAAAAAGATGAGAGTTGCGGATATAAATTTGGGAGAGATCAACTTGTGTTTGTTTTTAGAAACTTGAAGCTGGATAAAACCATCAAAATAAGGAGAGGGTATCTCTGGAGTGAAGGATCAAGGATTAGAGTCTGAGAGAGGAAGAGAAAAGAAGACATACGGAGTCAGCAGCCAGTCAAGCAGGAAGAAAACCAGGAGAGTGTGGAATCAAAGGGACAGGAGCAGAAGATGTTCTAATAGGGAGTTACCGAACTTGTGGGATGCTGCCGCAACCAGGAGTCTGAAAAGCGGGGAAATGGACACATCCATGGGATTGTGTCATACCGAAGGACAAATCTGACTCCGTACTGGACCTTTTCCTTTTCCTTCAAACTTTGCATTTGGTTGCCTTTGCTCCAGATGAATCATTAAAAGAATGTTGCCTAGAGCCTGTAATATGCGAGGTAGCCCATTCCCAAAGCTTGACCTCTAAGGGGATTAACACTTTTCCATTCATTGAGAGATAAAAGTTATAGAACGGAGAATAATTTGTCTTGTTGGAGGTTTGTAGGAACACTGTGATCAGACCTAAATGGACAGCCTCAAGAACAAGGGATTCCAACACCAAGGAGTTTGCAACAACTCAGCCTACCACCTCCCCTCTTAGTATAAAAGAAGCCTGAATTCTCACTCATGGAAGATGGTTCTTTGGGACGTTAGAACACCATCTTCTGAATAAACTCACTGGTTTCCATATAAACTCCCTATTTCTTGCACCAGCAACTCATCTCTCTGGCCTGCTGTGTGGCAAGTAGAATGAGCTTGAGGACTCTGTAGCAATTAAATGAGATGAAGGCTTAGTGATGGTGGCAATAGGGATTTCAGGTGAGCAGTAGGTCAGGAATGCAAAAACAAATGGTGGTAATTGGAGAAGTAAATAAAATAAAAGTTATTGTGTGTTTGTTGATGTGTTCAGACACACTAACAAGAGTTTAATTGCCTGCAGGTGAGGACGGTATAGTAGAGACGGGGTGACTGTGACGCAGGAGGGCAGAGGTGAGAGGCAGAGTGGAAGTGGAGAGCAGGCCTTTGAGGGACTCTCGGGTGCACCCTCAGTGTGATGACAATTTCCTCTCTCAGAATCTCCACCCCTACTCTTCTCTTTAAAGTCTTTATTTATTTACTTATTTTTGGCCGTGCTGGGTCTCTGTTGCGAAGCAGGGGCTTTCTCTATGTGTGGCCAGTGGGGCCTTCTCCCGTTGTGGTTGCCGGGCTTCTCACTGTCGTGGCTTCTCTCGTTTTGGCGCACAGGCTCAGTAGTTGTGGAGCACGGGCTTAGTTGCCTTGTGGCATGTGGACTCTGCCCAGAGAAGGGGCTGAACCCACGCCCCACCCCCCACCCCCCATGCATTGACAGGTGGATTCTTAACCGCTGGACCACGAGGGAAGTCCTCACATTGTTATAAACAACTTAGCTGGGACGATTTCACTACATAGTTTTACCCATTTGCCAATGAGCTAGTTGGGAGTATGAGGAATTTAGCATATGAAGTGGATTTTTAAGATTCCTCTTTTACTCCCTTGAAAGGATGATACTGTTTTGTGGACACAGGGGCAACTTAAGACAGGAGGAGGGTTGGGTACCACACTGCAGTAGGATGGATGTGGCTTGGTGATATAGACATCTGACGATAGTAGAGTCTTCCATCTTTGTCCGTAGATGTGCAACCTGTGGATATGAAGGGCTGAGCAAGGGATTTGGAAGCATCTTTGGATTTTGATATCTATGGAGGTCCTAGAACCAATGACCTGTGGGTACCAAGGGGTGACTTACCAAGTCTGATTCAAGGAGAGTCAAACCATCGGCTACTTCATTACTGTTGAGGTTTTTACCTGTATCTCCTCTTCTTGTTTGAATAGTTTGTTGTATGAATCTGAGCTGGACCAAAAGAAGTCTGTTTTAAACTGTGTGTAGAACATCTCACTTCAGAAAACTTTCCTCCCTCATTTTAACTTCACTGATAGCCAACTTAGGATGGACAAGTTTGAAGAGATCTGATGTGTCTTATATTGTCTCCAAGGTGAAACCCTTACCAGACTCCGATTGATTATGGTTTCTTAGTTTCAGGTTTGACTTAATGCAAAGTGTCATCTGCAGCTCCTGTGCAGTTTTATTATTGTATAATCTAATAAAATGTAACATAACATAGCACTGTATAATATAATGGATTAGCAATGTAATATTGTAGGCTATTCCCAGGAATGGTTGATTATGGAAGAATGGGTATGGGGAACGCTTGTTGGAGATCAAAGAAGTAAAAACATTAATTGGCATAATTTACTGGATAAATTTACTGGATGGGGGCCTGTGTTTACTTGGTTGTCCCAAGTGTTTTCCAGATAATACCAAGTGTACATATGAGCAGATTTTCATGCTTAGTGTTTACACTGTTATCTCCCAGTCCATTTATTGGGGAGCATCTACAGACATCGTTCACTGACTTGAGTCTCACATTTACAGATGCTTTTATCCCAAATGATTGTCCCAAAGCTTTCAGCACTGTTTCTTTATTTTATCTCTTTAAACAAGTCTTTGTGATTCTCAGAGACAGGATGCCTTCTTTCTGATTCTGGGTAAGTTTACGGGAATATTTGAGTGCCTCACGCCAAACACAGGCTCAATCACTCTTTATACCCAACAAATGTTATTAATGAGTGTGAAAGAGATTTGATGCTGAATCTTGCATGTTATCCTGGTGTTGCCGCATCCTTGAAGCATGAAAATTATTTAGATAAACTGACTAACCTTTTTTGATGACATAATCAGTTTATGAGTTGGCACAGTGATTTTTTTAAAGATGTCATTTATGAATATGTATGCAAGTTACCAAAACGTTTTATCAAGGTGAACCCATCCCATCAAATACATTAAAATTTTATTATTAATTGATTCTATTGACCAGAAAGATAAGGTCACATGATGGAATGAACACAGCATGTGGGTGGGTGCAAGAGCAGAGGGGAAGAATGCCCTAAAGCAGGGGTCCCCAGCCTTTTTGGCCCCAGGGACCAGTTTCTCGGAAGACAATTTTTTCTACAGTCCGGGTGGAGGGAGGGAGGTTTGGGGATGATTCAAGCACATTACATTTATTGTGCATATTATCTCTATTATGATTACATCAGTTCCACCTCAGATCATCAGGCATTAGATATCAGAGTTTGGAGACCCCTGCCCTAGAGGCTAAAGAGAGGAGAGACACGTTTGACAGTTTCTCGCACATCGTATTTGTATTTGCACATTTCTTAAAGGGCAGTCGCTCATACGTCTGTCGCTCTGATTCCACTCATGGTCTGGCCTTTTTCCAGTTTGTGTTTGTGGGCAGAGCAGCATCCACTTGGCCCAGAGCTGGGGCTGCATCTCTGACCACTCCTCTCTTTCCAGCCCCGGCTCCTCTGAGGATTCAGAAGAGCACACGGAGAAGAGCCCAGGGGTAGGGATTCAGGTCCTGTCTCTAACCAGGTGGGACCTGGGTTTCGAATCCAAGCCTGCCTGAACCCTGGGCCCCTGCTCGATTTCACTAAACCATTCTGGGTCCCCAAGCTGGACATGGGCTAGCGGCTTCCTGCATCCGTGCAGCACTTTCCAGGCTGTGAAGCGTCTCCTCAGAGTCTCTTTATTTTCCCTCTCCCCTGAGACCCTTAGCACCTGGAGAACAGGGAGTGCATGTCTGGTCTCTGCATCTCCAGAGCGCGGCAGGGCTCCTGGCCCCCCGCATTGTGGGACAGAGCAGGTTCAGGCATCTCAGACTCCATTTCACTCCAGCCGCAAGTCTGAGAGGTGTCAGGAGGATTGGGGTAAAGCTTGGCAAGCACCTAACACAGCTCAACAAACACAGGTTCCTACTGTTAGTACTGGGGAGCTGGTCTTATTCACTCAGAGTGATCAAAAGTGAAGTCGCTCAGTCGTGTCCGACTCTTTGCGACCCCATGGGCTGTAGCCTACCAGGCTCCTCTGTCCATGGGATTTTCCAGGCAATAGTCCTGGAGTGGATTGCCATTTCCTTCTCCAGGGGATCTTCCCAACCCAGGGATCGAACCCGGGTCTCCCGCATTGTAGACAGATGCTTTATCGTCTGAGCCACCAGGGAAGTCTTATTCACTCAGAGTGATCAAAACAAAATAAAAAAAGAACCCGCATAATCGATTTGAGCTCTCAACTCACTTCTTGTGTTTCCACTCGACTCTGTTGCCCTTCAATCTAAGTGAAGTGTAGGTCTTTTCAAATGGGCAGGTGCTGGCTGCATACGAATCCACATTAAGGAGCACCCTTATAGTTCCTGAGCGTCATCCCACTGTATATAGCTGATTTTCCTTCCTTCGCTTGTTTCCTTTTCCCGGCATCTTTTCTTCCCTTCTGCACGCATTTATCAATGATCTATTTTATGCCAGGGTTTTAATGTTTGCTGGAGATGAAAAAAAAAAGTAGAGTAAAGAAACCTGTAATTTTATGGGAAGATGAGCACTTTAAAAACTAACCATAATGTAAATGGGAAGTGAGAGAGCAGAGGCAGGTACAAACGGCTTGGCAGGAATGGAAGGGAGGGTTGATTAGTGCGTAACTATTACTAGCTGCTGTAATAAACAACTTCCAAATCGTAGTGAGCTAGCATGGGGCACATTAATTTCTTCCTCTTGCTGCGTCCACTGCAGATGACATGGGTCCTCTGGGTGGCCTCTTCCAGATGACTCAGGCACCTGGACTCTTTCCATCGAGTGACACATTTATGCTGGCTCCTTCACTTCCTTGCAGGTGGACACAGGAGAGAGGAGAGGGAATTAGGTATCCCTCTTGGGTCCAGGCCCTAAAGTGGAGCCCAGAACCGTAGCATGTCCCCACTTCGATGCAAAGGGACTGGAAAAAGGCATTCTGGCTCTGGGCCCAGGAGCAAAGTGATCATGGTTTGGTGGACACGCAACAGTGTCTGTGCACAGGGAATATTGTTTCCACTGACAGCAAAAGCAGGAGTCTGGAGTCTCAGAAAGACTCCATGGGGCCGTGTTTGTCCCGGCTCTTGAGGGATATGCAGGCTTCAGCCATGAGAGAGAGTGGCTGGGCATCCCAGGCAGAGACTCACAGGAACTGGGCCCTCTGCCTTTGCCACTTTGACACAGTTGGCGGTGGGGTCCTCAGGGAAAGAGGCCTTTCAGGAGCATCCTTGAGTCTGCTTCCTGAACCTTCTTGCCACCATCCCGCCTCGTGGTGGGTATTTACCAGTTTGGTTACCCAGCCTCCGAACTCCTCTCCTGTTGGAGAGTCTCTTTGGTGTGTGCTGTGGGCCAGCCATGGGTCCATCTCCCCTCTGAACCCCCACTCCTGTACTTGCCCTGCTCATTCCCTGGCACCTTGGGTGTGGACACATGATCTAGGCTCATCATAGCCAAAGCCATGTCCGAGATGTCCACTCTGGGCTGTGACGCAGAGGAGGAGCAGGGAGGCTAGATGCCAGAAGCTCTCCAGAGCGGGCAGGCAGGGGATGGCTAAGGACTCTGCAGCTTAGCAAACCCTTCAGGTGTGTCTGATGGATGCTGCAGTGTGAGAATCACCTGGAATCACCGCTTTACCCCTTTCTCCCTGCTGAGTTCACCCTCAGAGTTTCTGATTCACTAGGCCTGGGGGCAGGGGTGGGGCTGGGAATTTGCATCTCTGACAAGTTCCCAGATGATGCTGGGTGCTGCTGGTTCAGGGCCCACACGTGGAGAGCCTCTGTACTACCTCATTACCCCAAAAACATAAAGAATAGGAAAGAGAGGGAGGAGGGACATAAATACATACATTCTCATCCAGGGTGGTCCAGGGAGGCCACAGAGGGGCTTGCAGGCTGCAGCTCAGCTGCCTCTCTTGTTTCCCTCTGCCCTCTGAGCTCAGGCCTCTTGTCTCTGCCCCATCCCTTCCCATCACATTGGCCCCCTTAGCAGGGCTAAAACCATTGAGAAATGCAAGTTTCTGTCTTTCTTTTTCTCTGCAGATGCCAGTTCTGTCATTAGAAATGTCTTGCCAAATTAGATCACAAATAAGCCAAGAATATCCTTCAAAACGCAGATAATCAAAAGCACAGCGTCAGAATCTGATCATTCGATCACACATCCGTGGTGACGGCCCAGAGCTGCTCCCTTTATTGCCTGGCAAGACATTCTAATTCTGACTCACATTTTTTTTTTTTCCCTAAAAGGGGAAAAAAATTACCACTTAGATTGATATTCCTTAAAGAAGATTCTTTCTTGGAGGAACTTTATAAAAATCATATTTGAGCATTACTTGTATGTGAAAATTGAGCTTGTCCTGCTCATAAACTTTTCTGAAACAATTTTCTTCCCCCTCCTTCCCCCGGCTTTTTTTGTGAAAGCTTAGAAAAGGCCTGGCGAGTTTCAAACATATGTGACAGTGATATGCTTTTGCTAGCAGATAAATGCCCCTGTCTGGGGTGATGACAATTTGCCTGGAAAATATGAAGGGCTATATATCCAGAATTACTAGGCACTGAGTAAAATTCTCCATTTGTTAAGAAAAAAAAAAAAAAATCTCCTGACACGGGCTTGAGGTAGTTGAGTCTGTTCTGTGCCTTATTAATCTTTTGTTCATCTTGCATTCGACATGGGAGGAAGGGGCTACTGGTGAGCAGTGAATTCTTAATGAACTGTGTTTGGGTCACCAAATAACCTGTGTTGCGGGCTGCGAGCTTGGGTAATTTCTCTGGTCCACGCAGGAGACGCTGGGAATGCACCCAGTGATTTGAACTTCCACATCCCATCCTTGCCCTAGCTTTGCTTCCACTCAAGGAGCGGTGCTATCAGCTTGTCATCTCAGCATTTTGCCCTTGAAATAAAATCCCGCCTGCTGCTCTTGAAATCCAGTAGCTCACTCCTCACTAATTCGAAATGGGTCCCCATGGGTTGGCATCCCCTCCATCTGAATTGCATCATGCACTTCAGCTCCTCCTGTTTAAGATGAGCATGAGCGTGCTTACCGAGCTTAAGAGTTGGAAGCTGCTCAGGGATAGGTATTTGCAGGGTCATGAATTATTTATGTAAGCAAATGTATACAGAGCGTTTATGTGTTGGGGTGTATGCCTGATCAAGTCAAAGGGGTGTCGTGGAAATGCATCCTTCCACAGCATCACCATGTTGACACATGTAACACAGTAACCCTGTTACTGGGAGAGAATGGGATTAGCTGAGTTTGGAGTCATTTGGCTCTCGCGATGCAGGACTAAGTACATGCGTTTCATCACCCCCCCTGCTGTGTTAGGATGAAGCCCAGCCTGCATCTATTTGGGCTGCACGCCTGGAGTTTTGAACTAAACACAGTCCCATTGGTGTGTTGCAGGATTTCATTGTTTTTGTTTGGTTTTCTCCTATCTCTAAGTACAAATCCAGGAAGACAGCAGGATGTGTTTTCTAGGTTTTCCTTATAGAGAGACACACAAAATAGTATAAATTGAGTCTGATTTTTAAATATGTGTGCAAGACAAAGTCTCTTCTTGCCCTATTTCCTCAGCATCTCCTGTCTCACAGGTACACAACACGGGGACACAGCCGGAGGTCTGCTGTGACACTTAACGATGCATCCAGGTGTTTAATTGGAAACAGTGCCAGAAGCCAGAACCTGAGTATCCTCACACATCTGGGCATATCCAGCCTGGAGCTCACTTAGAACCCTTCATTCCACCAGGCCTGGTTGGGGGCAGCTTCTTGACCCCCTGGGCATCCTCAGCTGTCCTTTCTGGTCCATTGGCAATTAAAATGAAGTTAGAGAATCTAGAAAGAGGCCTTAAACTCATGTAAGCAGGTACTGTTCTTTACACATAGTAAGAGCTGAAAGCCCAAGAGGAAAAGGTTAAACGGGTGTTCCAAGATTTTTGCCTCAATATTTCCAAAATAATTTGAGGAATTAACCTCAGAGGGAATTATCCGCCAGCCAATGTTTGTCAAAAAGAAAAGGCAAATAGAGTCCATTACCTGGTTAATTGCCCCTGAGAGGTAGCCTCTGAATCGTGCAGTGACCTCCTGATACCCTCCTGGAGTCCCACATGGAAGGGTAAATGTAATCGCTAGCTGTGATGCATCCACCCTGAAATCTCCGGGAGACAGAAGTATTAAAATGAATAGATGGCGTCTGGCAGATCGCTCGCTGCCAGCGATAAGCAATCTTGCCTATTAAGTGTCTCCCACTGCAGGCAGACACTTATATTCCAGGCACGGCCACCGGCGTGGCGTGGGGTGATGGATGGAATGTATCTGTGCTTTGTATACAGCTAATGAACTGGGGATGCTTGCTTAAAAGGAAGACGGATAGAACCCAGAAGTCACAGCCAGACTCTGGCCAGAAGGAGAATGAGAAAGCCATCCAGGGAAGCGGGCTGGAGGGGAGACAAATCAGATGGAAGGAGGTTATAAACGGGCCTGGGAGGCAGGGGCTTGCCGGCAGCATGAGAGATCTCAGGAAACAGGGTGAAACGAGGAAACGGACCACTGATGGATGCTGCACAGCTTTCCATCCTCAACAGACTTGGGCTGGGCAGCCATATGTGCTTTTTAGAAGAGAATCTTCTTTCTGAATCCTGGAAACAGTCGCCTGAAAAGATGTGAAAAATCGTACCAAGTCCCTTGTTTTATTTTTTATTTATTTTTATTATTTATTTAAATAGAGCACCCTTTCTTTCTTTCTGAGACTTTAAACTTTTTATTTTATATTGGGGTATAGCTGATTAACAATGCTGTGATAGTTTCAGGTGAACAGCCAAGGGACTCAGCCATGCATATACATGTTTCCATTCCTCCCCTAATACTCCTCCTAACCAGGCTGCCATGTAACATTAGAGCAGAGTTCCCTGTGCTATAGTCTAGGTCCTTATCGGTCGTCCATTTTACATATAGAAGTGTGTACATGTCCATCCCAAACTAACTCCCTATCTCTCCCCCCTCAGCCTCCTTCCTCCCGCAACCACAAGTCCATTCTCTAAGTCTGTGAATATGTTTCTGTTTTGTAAGTTAGTTCATTTTTGTAACCCTTCTTAGATTTCACATATAAGGGATGTCATATGATATTTCTCCTTCTCTGACTTATTTCACTCAGTATGACAATTTCTAGGTCCATCCATGTTGCAAATGCCAAGGCCCTTATTTTAGATAGAAAGCACCTAGCTAAAATAAATTGTATCAAAAGTCAAAGGAGCATATTTCCTCACCTTTGTTGTTTCTAAAATGAAAAAAAAAATGTTTGCTATTATTGTTTAAAAGAAAGAAAAGAAGAAGAAAGGGAGAAAAAGACTTATGCTCATTGTGAAAACTTAAACAGTATTTTAAGAATCAGGGAAAGTTTGCTTAGAGAGGTCTTTTTCCTCCTTTTCAGAGGAGTCTAAGTTTGCATGTATTTTCACGTTAATTTCTGCCCGATATGATGAATACATCATGAATCGTACACAATGAAATGTGTTATATGTATTGATCTGTGGTTTCTTTCATTTACAAACAGCATCTTGGCTGCATGCATCCTTGCCAGCATGAATAAGTTAGTCTTACTTCTTTTACCTTGATGAGCAATATGCTATTTTCTAAGATGCCATCCTGTGTTTCACTGCTGCTGCTGCTGCTAAGTCGCTACTTCCTTATAAATTCACATGCAAGTTGTTTCTCTTTCCTCTGCTTTGCCAAACAAGGCCACTGAGAGCATCTGGGTGGATACATGTGTCTATATAAGGAAAACTTCTAGATATGGAATTTCTGAGATCAATGGTATGCAAATTAAAAGTTTAAGAAATATTGTAAAATTGCAAAAAGAGAGGTTGTTGTAATGTGCAATCCCACTGACTGTATGAAACTTTCCAGAAAATATAGCTTTTTACATTCACCAGACTGGTAGCTGAGAAATGGCTAATTTATATTTCTTGAACTATAAAGTTAAATGTCTTTTCATAGAGTCACTGGGCATTTTTATTTTATTATCTTTGCTTGTTTATATTGTTTGCCCACTTATCTGTGTTTTCATCTTTTTAATATTGATTTGTGAGGGTACATAATATGTTAAGGTGATTTGATAATTGTCATGTATATTATAAATTACCATTTGGTTGTTTGCAGTCTTATTTTGTTTATCAGATATATTTTTCTACATAAACTACTTTATTTCTACATAGTCAAAAAACTTTGCCTTTATGACTTCTGAGTTCATGGGATCTTTCTCTTTCACTCCTCAAGATATTGAACAATATGAATTATAATAGTTTCCTAACGGTCTTTACGGATTTAATTTTATATTTAAATTGTTGATCCCTCTGAAATGTATCTTATATCAGGAGGGGGATCAAGCTTATCTTTTGTATAAATGGGCTCATAGCCCCAGCATCATTGATTAAGTAATCTATCTCCTCCTTGGATTGGAATTGTCATCTCAGTTGTATAAAAATGACTATATGTGTCTGGGACAAAGTCTGGACTCACATTTTTTTCACTGAGTTGCCAGACTGTTGCCGGGCAGTTCTACGCTGCGTTGTTCTTGCAGAGGAAAGCTCTGCTTCGTGGCATCTCTGCTGCCTCTGGACTCCATGTACAGCTTCCGCCTTTGCTTGCATTTTTATTCGATGCTGTCCCGTGATTTCCTCCCATACCTGACACTGATGAGCCGGGTGCCTCAGACCTGATTCTATTTTCCATCCTCACCGCACACATTAAGTGTGGGATAACGTCACGGTCCATTGGAGGAACTTTCTTTGCCCTGTGGGTCCGATCTCTATCTTCATGATCCGTAGGGTCTGCGTTCCTGTCTTCAGCACTGCGTCTGTCCACCTTCACTGGGTCCCTGCACCTGGCAGAGAGCCTGGCAAATAAATAGAAGCTCTCAGAAAGTGGCTGGTGAGGGAAGAAAGCCTAAAGGGAGAGGGGAGATAGAAGCAGGGATGCTCCAAGGATGCACCAAGCATTTGGAATGCATGCAACATCTGTGGGATGCTGGGATGCCAAGGGCTCTCCTTGATTCTGGTTTGGTGGTCTCATTCGAGTACATCTGCACCCTGGACTGTGTCCCCTCACAGCCCGATTCATCCAGTTATCAACATGGAGGGGAAGCTGGTGTACCCATTAATCACATGGGCTTTGACAGCAGTCAGATCTGAATGTGACTAATGGCCAGACCATGTATTAGTTAGTTATTGGTTTCATTTACCTTTTTAAGCCTCATTGTTCCTCTTTAGGTTGATAGTGAGGTTGAAATGGGAGAATGTATTTAAAGCTCTTGACACAGAGCCTGGTATGAAATAAGCATCCAATAAATGTCAACTTCTACTAGTAGGATTTCCGTTTGTTTTTGTTTTTGTTTTTAATTTTTGCTTTTATTTCCTCCAGCACTGTTTATTAAAGCCAGCAAACAATTCTTAAAAAAAAAAAAACATATTGAAATCAACATTCCTATGAGTGTGTTCTCAAGGATTTCTATTCTTTTTACTAATATTATTACTATCTTATTATTATTAAGTGGCAAGGTGATAAATGCAATTTCGTCTCTGGCCTTAAGGCTATAGGTGCTGCATTGGGCAAGATATAATATCACTTCCCTTTAACCTCATCCCTTTCTTTGCATAGTTAGGTCCTGTAGTTGGTTAGTCGCTCAGTCGTGCTGACTCTTCGGGACCCCGTGGACTGTAGCCCTCCAGGCTCCTCTGTCCATGGGATTCGCCAGGCAAGAATACTGGAGTGGGTTGCCATTCTCTTCTTCAGGGGATTTTCCAGACCCAGGGATTGAACCCAGGTCTCCTGCGTTGCAGGCAGATTCCTTATAGTCTGGGCCAGTAGGGAAGCCAACAGTTATAATCAGGTTGCTCAAATAAGACTTGTTTTTCTTTACATTTTTAAAATGGTCTCATAATTTTGAAAGAATAAATGCTGGTAACCTGCCTAGATGCTTTCGAACTGTGGTGTTGGAGAAGGCTCTTGAGAGTCCCTTGGACTGCAAGGAGAACCAACCAGTCCATTCTGAAGGAGATCAACCCTGGGATTTATTTGGAAGGAATGATGCTGAAGCTGAAACTCCAGTACTTTGGCCATCTCATGAGAAGTGTTGACTCATTGGAAAAGACTCTGATGCTGGGAGGGATTGGGGGCAGGAGGAGAAGGGGACGACAGAGGATGAGATGGCTGGATGGCATCACTGACTCGATGGACGTGAGTCTGAGTGAACTCCGGGAGATGGTGATGAACAGGGAGGCCTGGCGTGCTGCGATTCATGGGGTCGCAAAGAGTCGGACACGACTGAGTGACTGAACTGAACTGAACCTGCCTAGAAAATATGTTAAAAAAAAAAAAGTAGGGAGACTGATTTGCCCTAGCAGATATCAGAAAATGTTATTGTTGTTATTCAGTTACTAAGTTATATCTGACTATTTGCGACCCCATGGACTGCAGCACGCCAGGCTTCCCTGTCCTTCACTATCTCCTGGAGTTTGCTCAAACTCATGTCCAGCTTAAAAAGAACATAGAATCTGGTCAAGTCCTGAGTCTGTTTGGCCCGTGGATAGCTCTTCCCTGAGCTTATGTTTAGTTTAAAAATCTGTTGAAGGGCAGGGAATAATGGCACCTGTCTTATCAGGATATTATTAAGTAAAATCTTATGTATGAATGGTTTGGCATAGAGGCAGTCCCATAAATATAAGCTATTATTTCTCTTCAAAGCCCAATTCAAAACATTTCACTCTGCCGACTCTCCCCTCCAGTCTTCCCAGACATGGCTTCTCTTCTTCCTTTCTCTCCTCTTGGAAGTCATGGCAATGCTGGCCACGCATTAGAGCTCTTCCTACACGCGCTCTGTTCCCTCCTGTCCTTCTAAGATGAGAAACGCCTTGAAGTCAGGGATCCTATCTTGTGCTCCTTGTGACACTCTGAACATTGCAGTTGCTCCAGATATATATTTTTTAACGGACTGAATCATTTTGCTGCTACCCAGGCTTTTTTTCTATCACAATATCCTGCAGATTAGGTAAAGATAGCCTATTTTCCACTGTGGTAATGGCCCAGCAGCTAGGCCCTGATTTTGAGCTCTTAATATGGTACCAGGAAAATCACTAGCTTTGAAAGAAATAAGATCTGAGGGTGAATAAAAAGGGATTTGATGAGGCTCTCAGTGTAACAGTATGTCTGGCTCATCTTTTTTCCTTAGCCTTTGAAATAGACAATGGCCTGGAGCCTTCTCGGCAGATGGACCATGTTTGTGCCTTAGCCACTTAACAGCCATTAGCCTAATTCCATACACTGCAGCCAAATTAAATGATAAGTAATAGCCTATGAAAAGCTGGTTTGGAGACAGCGTTACTGCCTTTCATTCGACGGCCTCCTCTGAAGCAGATGCTCCCTCTCTACCCCGTTAACCTGGTCCAGGAATAAGGAGCCTTCCATGGGGAAACCAGGAGAGGCCTGGAGAAAGCTGTCTGGACTCTGGAGAGACGGGATGGGCCCAATGGTCAAAGTCCAGCTTCCTCCCACGCCTGCCCCCTACATGCCACCCACCAGGAAGACAAGGACTTCAAGGTTATGTCTGCTTTGATGGGTCAGATGCTGCTCTTGGTTCTAATGCAGGTACAGAACCTGCACAAGCTCAGAACGAGGAAGCAGCATCCGCGTCTTACTCCTTTCAAGTCTGATTCGCCTTTGTTGCCCCCGTGTTCTTTTTTTTTTTTTTTTTCAGATTTTTAAATTTTATACTGGAGCATAGCTGATTAACAATGCCATGATAGTTTCAGGTGAGGTGGACAACAGAAGGACTCAAATACATGTATCCACTCTCCCCCAAACTCCCCTCTCATCTAGACTCCACATATTGAGCAGAGTTCCCTTTGCTCTAGAGTAGGTCCCAGTTCGTTATCCATTTTAAATATAGCAGTGTGGACATGTCCATCCCAAACTATCCCTTCTCCCGTCCTTCCCCTCTGGCAATCATAAACTCATTCTCTAAGTCTGTGAGTCTGTTTATGTTTTGTAGATAAGTTCATTTGTATCATTTCTTCTTAGATTCTGCATATAAGGGATGTCATATGACATTTCTCATTCTCTGTCACCTCCCTTTTCTTGCATTTATGTCCTCGTTTATGAATTCCTCCTCCAGGAATGCCTCCCTGCTAACCCCCAAATCCTACGCACTATCCAAGGACCAGCCTAAGTGTCCCTCCCCCGTGCAAACATGTCAGACTCTCCACATTACCCTCTATTGCTACTGACCCAGCACACCCTCCTCTGAGCACCCACATTCTGAATCTCATTATAATTTTCATGGTACTTTCCACCTTCCCACTTGTACTATAAATTATTTGTATGTGGGCCTTCCTTCTAACATCTAGGTTCTTGGAAAGCATCTTTCTACTCCTACAAGTTTAACCTGACTTGTAGTTTATCTGTGGTCATACATATTGGTACGTACAAATACAGAAAATGTTTTTTAAACCAATAGATGCAAACTCACAGACATTTTAACTGTATCCCCCAACACCCGCCCCACAGTGAACTTAAGTCCTTTCTGTATATAGGCAAACAGGTGTCTGTATTTGTGAAGCATCTCCATCAGCTGTCACTGTTCGCTATCTGGTTGTCAAGAATTAGATTCAGTTATCTTCTAGAAAGCGTGGCTGCATTTTTCAACTCAGATTTTGGCAGAACACAAAAGCGGTGAACTCAGTTTTCATTAAGAAAGAGGACATCCCTTATTCTACTGAGAAGATCCTTATTGCAAGTTACACTCCATCAATAGGCCCACCTGTTCACAGGTGTGGTACCTCTGACTGCAAGTTGGTACTTCACTGCTGTTCTCTCTTTTTACCTTTGTTGAAGATCCACCAGGGTAAAGGGAAGAAAGGCAAAGTTGTGTTTCTGCTAAGTGAGATGGCATGTAATTCTAAGGTCCCTGATCCTAGTAACTCGTGCCAACTTGTTTGGGGTCTGTTTTATCAATTTTTCAAGGGCAGAACATAGTCCATCATCATGGCGCCCAGACAGAGTTCAGATTTCTGTTCAGGTTCCTCCAGCTGCTGGCAGGGAAGAGCCTGAGGTGGGGGAGTGAGATCCTGGTTGGTTTCAGGCATCAGGAAGACCGGATGGTCTGTTGTCCTGGCAACATTTCTTTGATGTTGCAATAAACGTGGAAGATGAGGTGCTAAGTTGTCCAAAAATAGAGGCGTAATATATCCTGTTTTTCTCCACTATTTTTGTAAGATATTTTCACCCCATATCTTAGGAGTAAAAATTGAGATCATTTTTCCTTGTTGTGGGGGGTGGGGGTGGGGATGGTGGTGGATGTGATAGCCAGGACATTTAGAATGGCGGAAGCCAAGTCCATATGGTGTGAGTGTGAGTGTGTGTGAGTGAGTGTGTGTGCATTTAGTACGGAAAACAGACTCTGCAGACCACTGCATCTACCTAGGGGCATGAAGTACAGTGAAGTGTGTATTAAAATCATGTTAAATTTTGGGGAAAGTGGATAGTTCTGCCTCCAAACCCAAAGGAAGGCACTTTCTCTAGGTAAGTGATTCCATTGACTTGGAGGCTCTGTGTGGTTGGTTTTCTGTGGTGTTGCTAGTCTGATCTGGCTTCCCTGACAGCTCAGTTGGTAAAGAATCACCTGCAATGCAGGAGAGCCCAGTTCGAGTCCTGGGTCGGGAAGATCTGCTGGAGAAGACATAGCCTTCCCACTCTAGTGTTCTTGGGCTTCTCTTGTGGCTCAGCTGGTAAAGAATCTGCACACAATGCAGGAGACCTGGGTTTGATTCCTGGGTTGGGAAGATCCCCTGGAGAAGGGAAAGGCTACCCACTTCTATATTCTGGCCTGGAGAATTCCATGGAGGTCTCATAGAGTTGGACACCACCGAGCAACTTTCACTTTCACTGGTCTGGTCGGCACTAGGTCTGATTGAGGGTCAGTGCTGGACAAAGTGCAAAATGGCCCCAGGAGTCCGGACTTAATGTAAAACAGTCAGTTCTGTAGCAATTACGATTTTAATGAAAAAGAAGGAGGAAAGCATAGGAAGAATGGAAAATTGCTGATAGGCTAAAAAGAGCTGGATAAATTGAAAAGAGAAAAGATAGAGGGATCACAGGTGAGAACAAAGAGGAGGGTAAGTGAGAAGCAAGCCCTGCGTGGGGAGGCTGGTTTACCAGGGCGCTCTTGAGAGGGGACAAGCTCAGGGCATTCCTTGCTCTCTGGAGCCACCAGGGCCTCTGGTGCCCTCCGACTGTGTGTCAGGACAGAGAAGGGAGTTCCTTTTATTTAAAGACTTGTAATTAAGCTAGTCAAGTCAGAGGGATGCGGCAGCATCTTCTGGCAGCGTTCTCAGGGCTGAGATGCTGTCAGAGCTGTGATTTAGGATAGGACCTCCTTTCCCTAAGACAGCCCCTTGAAGGATGCTTCCTGGCACCAAAGGGAGCCTGGGACTCAGACATCAGCAGTTTGGGGAACGGGAGTGACGCAGGCGTTGCAAACAGCACAGGGGGCTTCTCTCACTGAACCAGGAGCCCCGGTAGACTTATGGGGGGCAGGCGGGGGGCAGGACCATCCTGCTGTCCTCTGACCCCTGCTGAGGCTCTGCAGCACCCAGGCTGCCAGCCAGGCCTTCCCTGGACATGGCTGGAAGCCCCGGCTGTGCAGGGAGGAGGTTACCCCGCTGTTCCTGTGTGCTTCATGAGGTTCACGTTCAGCCAACCGATGGCTCGCTCAGGGCTGGCGGTGCTGCGGCAGGATGGTGCAGGTCCTTCCATTAGGACCTCCCAAGCCTGCTCGCCTGATAGAAATAATTTCTCCCTGTTGTGCCTGAAACTATGTGCATGCTCAGTCAGCTTTTCTAGAGTAAATTGCGTGTTTTTTTAACAAATCATTATGTTTGTTTGTTGTGGGAAGTTTTAGGAAACACTGATAAGAAAACAGACACACATGTGCTTATACAATTAAAACTATCTGTTTGAAATTTATCCTCCACAGTTCATCACTGTTAAATAGTCATGTGCATGCTTTCAGTGTTTATGTAGTCATATATCTAATTATAATTTTCATTTACAAAAATTAATCTCTACCTTACACATCTTTTGTTACATATACAGTATGTATATATCATATGACATAACATTATGTATTGATATATGTTTTACATATATGTGTAGTATATAATATATAACATGTTATATATCCAATAAGATATATAACATCTGTTATATATAATATGTACATGTATTATACCTAATACATATATTATATGTTATAATTATATATTATGTGCATGTTATATATAATACGTATAAAATATGTATAATAGACAATATATTTTATGTATCATGTATAACATATTTATATAAAATATATTTATATGTATAATATAGAATTATACATATGTTTTATTTATAATATAGAACATATTTCTGTGTTATTGAATATTTTATAAATTATATCTCGTGGCTACAAGAATCCTGTTTTATGAATGGATCATTGTTCATTTAACTAATAATCCTCATGGCTGGACAGTTAGGTTATTTCCTATGGTTTTGCTGTTGTAAATACCATTCAAATGAACATTTTCACTTTTGAGTCTGTTCACAACCAGAGTTCTTTCCAGGATGCGTTCTTCCAAGTGGAGCTGTAGCAGAGAGTGTGCAGACCCCCAGAACTTCTTGGTGTCTGCTGTCAGGCTGCCCAGGGGGGTGTCGCTGTCCCCTGCTAGCGGAAGGGCCTCGCAGGCCCACAGCTTCGCTCGATCCCCTGCCCATCCGTGCTTGTGGACTGCTGTTCTCATTTTGTTGACATTGCTAGTTTGTTAGGTAGGCATGCCAGGTCATTGTTTCAGATTGCGTTTCTTTTCATAGTAATGAGTTTACACTTTTCTCCACTTGTTGATTGAAGCGCTGATCTTTTTGCCTAGTTACCTGCACAGGTAAATCCTGGCCTGGCTTCTGTCTGGAGCTATAGCAACCATTAGGCTTTCCCTCTCCTTGATGAGAGGTCAGGTAGCAAGGATGCCTCATGTGTTTAAGAAAATATTTTAAAGTATAATATGACAAATAGAGAGGCAAATTACAAACCGAGGGCAATTCTCCTAGTTTTCGGGAAGGCATCGGCTCAGAAGACACATGAATAATAAAAAGAACAGATTGTCTGGGAAATCCACTCATTAGATGGTCTGGGAAATCCACTCATTAGATCATCCGCTCATTAGATGATCAGGAAGAGCACACCCTCCCCTCCTCCCAGCCGGGCCCGCGTTCAGTGCGCCGCCGTGACTTCACGACAGTGGTTTTGTGCTAGTGTTCCCGCCCGTGACACATCCTCCCCTAACTCACTGGAACCAAAACATTCGCCTCCTAAATATACAGTCCATGCTTTAGCTTTTAAAAATAATGGCAGAAAATGACCAGAGCAGCACTCGGTGACGTCTAAAAATCCTGGGGCAAGTCAGCTTGTTCGGGAGATAGCTCTGTCCTTGTCTTGCTGAATTATTTACAAAACCTGTGGGGCAGGGGCCGCATGAAGGCATTTCCTGTCTGAACACCGTGCTCCAGAACTCTCAGGGCCTGGTGGGGAAGCCAGTGTCTCATACCTGGAGTCGGGGAGTCTGCCATTGATTTTCTCCAGAACAGACCTCTCTGCAAATGCCACAGACCTGCATTAGCCAGCCCTCCGGAGACCTGCCCAGAGGCAGGCAAAGAGGACAGGGGAACCCCACATGCTAGTTTCGCCTCTGCTGCGGATGGCTGCTTCTTTTCACTTCCATGTCTGTATGGTGGGGAGAAGTCTCACGCTCCCACACCTCAGTCTGAACGGTGACTCCACAGCATATGAAACTCCTGGCTGTTAAAGACACACTTACATCCATCTGCATTAAAAAGGCATTTGGGAATGGGAGGAGGGAGATGGGAAAAGATGATGGGCTTGATGTTTGAATTGATTTCTTCTCAACAGTGGTGCTTTCAGCGGGCTTTCTCAGATAATTTAAGATACTCTATCATTACTTTGGGTCTCTGGCAAGATTTTTCACTTTTGCCAAGTGGGGAGGATCTTAGGGGGAGAAAATCTGGAGAAGCCCCCTGGCCTTCAGGCACCACCACTCACAGCTTCTTCTCAACATCTGGCTCCCTGTGGTTGGGCCACAGTGCAGAGAAGGCTCCATGCAGGGTGGTCCTTCCAGCTCAGGAACCATGCTCTCTCTTCACGTTCACACGCTTCCCTTGCATTCCTTTAAAACTTGCATTTCTCTCCTAGTATCTTTCCTTTAACTGAGGGAAAGTAGGCACAAGTACTTCCCTCTTCTCGGCAAGGTCAGCCCACACCTGTGTGGGGCTCAGAATTGAATCCCAGGGTCTGTAGCTATGTAGCTCTGTATCATTAGTCATATCCCCTAACTCTTCAAACGGTTGGATGTGTGCACTTTGATTCCTCAAGCATCTATTTTGCACTGTCTACTTTATTTAACTTATATGCCGAGTACATCATGAGAAACGCTGGACTGGAAGAAACACAAGATGGAATCAAGATTGCCGGGAGAAATATCAATAACCTCAGATGTGCAGATGACACCACCCTTATAGCAGAAAGTGAAGAGGAACTAAAAAGCCTCTTGATGAAAGTGAAAGAGGAGAGTGAAAAAGTTGGCTTAAAGCTCAACATTCAGAAAACGAAGATCATGGCTTCTGGTCCCATCACTTCATGGAAAATAGATGGGGAAACAATGGAAACAGTGTCAGACTTTATTTTTTTGGGCTCCAAAATCACTGCAGATGGTGACTGCAGCCATGAAATTAAAAGACGCTTACTCCTTGGAAGGAAAGTTATGACCAACCTAGACAGCATATTCAAAAGCAGAGACATTACTTTGCCGACTAAGGTCTGTCTAGTCAAGACTATGGTTTTTCCAGTGGTTATGTATGGATGTGAGAGTTGAACTGTGAAAAAGGCTGAGTGCCGAAGAATTGATGCTTTTGAACTGTGGTGTTGGAGAAGACTCTTGAGAGTCCCTTGGACTGCAAGGAGATCCAACCAGTCTATTCTGAAGGTGATCAGCCCTGGGATTTCTTTGGAAGGGATGATGCTAAAGCTGAAACTCTAGTACTTTGGCCACCTCATGCGAAGAGTTGACTCATTGGAAAAGACTCTGATTCTGGGAGAGATTGGGGGCAGGAGGAGAAGGGGACGACAGAGGATGAGATGGCTGGATGACATTACTGACTCAATGGACATGAGTTTGAGTGAACTCCGGGTGTTGGTGATGGACAGGGAGGCCTGGCGTGCTGGGATTCATGGGGTCGCAAAGAGTGGGACACGACTGAGTGACTGAACTGACTGACTGACTGAGACGGTATATTAAAAAGTAGAGACGTTACTTTGCCAACAAAGGTCCCTATAGTCAAAGCTATGGTTTTTCCAGTAGTCATGTATGGGTGTGAGAGTTGGACCATAAAGAAAACTGAGTGTTGAAGAACTGATGCTTTTGAACTGTGGTTAGATTAGACTCTTGAGAGTCTCTTGAACTCCAAGAAGATCAAACCACCAATCCTAAAGGAAATCAACTGTGAATATTCATTGGAAGGACCGATGCTGACACTGAAACTCCAATACTTTGGCCACCTGATGCAAAGAGCTGACTCACTGGAAAAGACCCTGATGCTGGGAAAGATGGAAGGCAGGAAGAGAAGGGGATGACAGAGGATGAGATGGTTGGATGGCATCACTTACTCAATGGACATGAGTTTGGGTACGCTCTGGGAGATGGTGAAGGGCAAGGAGGCCCTGGTGTGCTGTAGTCCATGGACTCCCAAAGAGTCAGACGTGACTGAGCGACTGGACAACAATAACTTTATGCCCTTTGTGTGTTAGTCACTCAGTCATGTTGGACTCCTTGGGATTCCGTGAACTGTAGCCTGCAAAGCTCCTCTGTCCATGGGATTCTCCAGGCAAGAATACTGGGGTGGGTGACCTTTCTCTTCTCCAGAGGATCTTCCTGACCCAGGGATTGAACCCAGGTATCCTGCATTACAGGCAGATTCGTTACCTTCTGAGCCTCTAGGGAAGCCCTGTAAATTAAGCCCTGTAAGTTAATCTCATTTAATCTTGGTCATCTTTCTTATGTTAAGTAGGGAATAGCATCACTAATTTACATACCAGGTAACTGAGGTTTGTAGAGGTCTATGGTCTCAGGAGCTACGAGGTGGCCATGTAGGAGTTAAACAAACACCAGTTTTTATTTTAGCACTGCTCTTATTTTCTTTTCAAGGTACTGTGGTTGCCTTATTTCACAGAGCTGTTTTGAAGAGTAGATGATTGTAATATATATGAAGATAAAAGAGAACAGGCTGGCCATTGTTGGGGACTGTTTTGATTGCGTCTGTATTCTAGTTGCCTGTCTGATATTAAAAGGCAAGTTTTCAGAGACCCTGGCTTTGAAGGAAAGCACTAGGAGAAATAAGAGGAGGGGGAGTTGGAGTTTCTTTTTTCATCCCAGGAGACCAGTTCCACTCTGGCCTCATTCCACAGGTCCACTTGTCAAACTGGACCTTTGGCCACAACCCTTCTCTGACTGGCTGGCCTCTCCTGGCTGGGCTCAGCTTCCCTTTAGCTATGATCGCTTATGTTAAAATCACTCTGAATTATCTTATTACATCATTTCAGGGTTCATGCATCTTCAGACCCTGGACACTACTTCTTACTCTTGAATTCTTTTTATTTATTTTTGAAACAACCCAAATAAGAGTAAGGATAATAAACATAAGAGTACTTTGAAGGCCATCCCACTTATCTTAAACGTCCACCCTTTCTATTCTTCTGCCACTCTGGAACATTTTGAAATATGGAAGATTATTTTATCATCTTATCCTCTTTTCTTAATCTGAAATCGGAGGGTATGAAATTTTAATATTAATGTAGTTTTTAGAGACAGACTTTTTCCAGAGGATGATGTAGAAGACGAATGATGGATGGATAGACAGGTGGAGACATACACACACACACACACTCACATACACACACACACACACTCTCCCGTGGCTTCATGTAAAGTGTTTAAAGGTCTTGGAAATTTTGCTGTAGGAATGGAAGCAGGAGAAGCCTCAGGCTTCATGGTTGATTGCTTTTCTGATTGGTGCCATAAAAAAAATGCATTAGAGGGAATGTTTGATTTAAAGAGCGCCTAGATGCCGACACCGCCTCTGTTTGTTTTCCTTCCTTTAGCAGAAACCTTGTAAAATTTTTATGAAGCATTAATGGATCTGAGATTTTCTCAAGCAAATTTTATGAGGTGAGCTTAATCCCACACATCCGACCCAATTTAGCAGTCTTTAGAGACACAGAACATAAAAAGCACTTGGAAAGCATCCTGGGAGCCTCCGTGCCACAGGGAAAGGAGCATTGGGCAGAGGACCCGCCTTTACTCGCCCACAGCAACTTTGATAAGAAGTTCCAGGCCCCACTGGGTGGTAGGAGTAGCAACCATTCAGGATGGAAATGAGCCTTCCTGGCCACAAAGATTACCCACAGGTAAGCCCTCACTGCAGGTATTCGACCTGAGATCATTATTTAGCACTGACTTCAACAACTCCCCCTTATACCTCTGTTCATCAAGGAGAAAAATCACATTAGAAAAAAACAAAATGTATTTGTATCAAGAACTTCTGCAACGTCAACCTGAAATCAATGGCTTTGATCTCAGACACACACGCACACGCACACGCATACACAAACACACGTACAGACAGCTCACCCTCCACCCTGATTTGTTTTCTGTATCAGAAACAAAAGAGCTTTGCAGATGATAAGTTAAATTTGGATGAGTGAAGTTCTGTTCTGTAACATGAAGTCAAGCACCTCAGCATGTATTCAGAGGCGCATGGATGGAATCCCCAGAATGTGCCTGCTTACATTGCTTTTGTCCTGCTCTAGGGAATCCTTGTCATTTACTGTGGACATTCGGTCAGATTTCTGGTCAGATTTATGTTGCTGGGAGAATGGCATCTTCTGGAGGACAAACAGAAACCCTCAATGCAAAGACATGTAACTGCCCTACGAAGACAAGATATCCTGCCTCCTGGATGTTGACACGAGACCCCTGGGCCAGAGATTAAGGATGTCATGACTCTTGGCAGAGTGAGCAGCTTGCCCATCAAGTTCCCATCAATCCCGTTGGTTTTTTAAGTCCTTGGAGGGTGATGTGTGTGGCCCAAGTGGATGTACAGGCAGTTTGCATGACTTTGGGAGCGGGGTGGGGAGACAAAGTGGTGTTGACAGGTATGTAGTGAGGGCCTTGCAGGAGCAGCGCTATCGCCTGCCATCCTGATAAACTTTTCAGAAGGTTCTGGGGAGTATCAATCAAACTGTGGTCAGGGCCATTGGACGTGATGGCAGATTGGTAGTCAGTTGAATTAAGGTATTGGCAGCAGTTTAGGAGAGTTGCACTGGGTCGTTTTCCTTGTGAAGACGGCTCTGGGGGTGGCTTTACCTTTTTTCACTAGTTTTCTTTTTATGTATCTGTCTTTTATTTTTGGCTGTGCTGCGTCGTCGTTGCTGCACATGGACTTTCTCTAGTTGTGGCGAGCACGGATTATTCTCTAGTTGAGTGCACAAGCTCCTTGTTGTGGTGGCTTCTCTTGTTGAGGAGCTCTGGCTCTCGGACTTAAGGAGCTGTGGCTCCTGGGTTCTAGAGCATGGGCTCAGTAGTTGTGGCCCACAAGTTAAGCTACCATGTGACAGATGGGATCTTCCCAGACCCGTAATCGAACCCTTGTTCCCTGCATTGGCAGGCAGATTCTTAACCACTGGACTCCCAGGGAAGTCCTCCACTGGTGGCTTTAAAAGACAAGCAGGTGGCTCATGTTGCTTCTTCCCTGTCCTTCTCAAGAGGGCCTGGGGTGTTCCCTCCCAGGTGCCTGGGTTTTTTGCTCCCTACCTCCAAAAAATCGGAATGTCATATCCAGCAGCTATAACTTCACCTTTTCCAGTCATCGGCTGTCTGCACCTAGATCTTTCATCTGGAAGAGTCAGGTGTAAGAGCATGGTGGACATTGTTATAAGTTACAAAGATGCACTGTGTCCGCATGTTAACCCATGTGAGCCATGGTGGAGGGATTCAGGCAAGAGAGTATGGAGCCATGTGGCCATTTTCCTTTCGATCCTGAACCTTGTCAGTCCAACAGGAGAACCAGGAGGTTGACCAGAATCGAGCTTGAATCCTCTAGATTCCCTTTGGTCAGGCTACTGCTGGAGGATGGACCAACCCGCTGGCCTGGGCTTGCTGCTCTGGGAAGGAGAGATGCCATGCTCAGGAGTGGTCAGAGCACCATCTTGAATTTTCAGGAAGTGCTTGTATAAAGCCTCATTCATTTTGTCCTGCTCATTATCTGATAAATGGCTAGAAAGGGATGATATCTTTCCTGGAAGAGCCACAGTCTGTTGTCAGGAACTGTGAGGGTCTGGGAGTTGAACTTTCATGCTAACAGGGAAGCCAGCCACAGGCTCATGGGTGGTGATGGGAGACATGAGACCCCCTGGGCCAGAGGCAGAGGACTTCATTCCTCCACCACAGCATGGACACAAGCCTTTCACTCACACCAGATTCCCACCCTTCCCAAGTCCACACCTGTGACACAGAGCAGCCAGCCGGGGTGTTGTGCATCCAGGATATTACATCACAGCTGTGTAAGCCCAAGCTCAGGGAATCTGGGTCTTTTGCTCTAAAAGCAAACCTCCCTAACATATACCTAGGAGGGAAACCTTGTCTTTATTATACAGGACAGCAAAGAATATATTTACTCTGCTCTGGAGGAAGGTACTAGCTCTGTCGTCCAAGGTTATTCACTCTGCAAACATCTGGTGAAAAGACTTCCGGGGCCTCTGTTTGTAAAGATGTGCAGAAATGCAAGTGACCGTGACAGTTTTCTTTTTCCCTGAAAACTTGTAAAAGGATTCAAGCCAGAGGCACTGGCCAGGTGACTGTTGGAGAGCTAGTCCTGACTTGAGAGCAGCCTTTCATTCAGTGGCTAGTTGCTAGGATGTTTGTAGGCTCTGGAAGAGGCACAGAATCTGTAAGGAATAGCTTGCATGTGTCCATGCTCAGTCACGTCTGACTCTTTGCAACCCTATGGCCTGTTGCCCACCAGGCTCCTCTGTCCATGGGATTCTCCAGGTAAGAATACTGGAGTGGGCGCCATTCCCTTCTCCAGGGGATCTGCCCTTCCCAGGGATCAGACCCGCATCTCCTGTGTCTCCTGCCCTGCAGGCAGATTCTTTACCCACGAGGCACCTGGGAACCTCAATAGAGAGCATAGCTCTGTTTTTCTTCCATGGTAGAGCTTCTGCAGGCAAAATAACAATGGTGACAGCTACACTTTCACAGGATGAATTATGTCCCAGGCCTTTTGTAAGTATCATGCATTTTAGTCATTTTTAACTGACACTTTGAGATGGAAACTACTATTACTATTCCTCTGTGTACAGATGAGAAAGCTGACACTGAGATGGAGTCAGGATTCAAAGCCAGGCAGTGTCTCGAGTCTGGGTGTCTGATCACGTGGTGTTCTGCTCCTTCTGGTAGAATTGTCACATAGTATCATGAATTGTGATTTATGGCTGGTTTAGGAGGAGCTTCTGGGCCAGACTGAAGGGCATCCCAGAGGAAGTGACCTGTAAGGACATGGCTGGAGGATGATTAGGTACTAACCAGGTGGAGGTGGGAGGAGAGATTTTCCAGTAGGGAAACTGCATGTGCAAAAGCATTGGCGGTGAGCTGAGATAGTTCATGATAATAACATTTGCTTTGATGGGTCAATTATTCTAAAGTGCAGGTTTCTTTAGAATGAGGCAGGTTGATGAGATTTCCCCCAGAATTCTAACTCACAGCTCTTTGTTTTATATGTATTTTTAACTAAAATTATCCATACATTTATTTTAAGGAAGCTTTCTTTATTTTTTTTGTAGTTCCTTTATTTATTTATTTATTTTTAATTTTTATTTTTACTTTATTTTACTTTACAGTACTGTATTGGTTTTGCCATACATTGGCATGAATCCGCCACGGGTGTACATGAGTTCCCAATCCTGAACCCCTCTCCCACCTCCCACCCCATATCATCTCTCTGGATCATCCCTGGAACATTTTATTTTTTATTTAAGTATAGTTGATCAAGGGGCTTCCTTGGTGGCTCAGTGGTAAAGAACCCAACTGCCAGTCTAGGAGATGTGGGTTCCAATTGTGGGTCAGGAAGATCCCTTGGTGGAGGGAATGGCAACCCACTCCAGTGCTCTTGCCTGGAGAATCCCATGGACAGAGGAGCCCGGTGGGCTACGGTCTATGGGATCGCAAAGAGTAGGACACGATTGAGTGAATAAGCAACAACAAGAGTTAACTGACAATGTTGTGATAGTTTTAGGTATACAGTGAAGTGATTCAGTTATACATATACATGTACTATTCTTCAAATTATTTTCCCATTTAGATTGTTATATATTAATAATATTGAAAAGAATTCCCTGTGCTATACATTTATTTTTGAGATGGCCCAGGAGCCTTTAAAATGTCAGCAAAATAAGCCATGGCATGGTGGAGATGACAAACAAAATCTACCATTATCCGAGTTTATTTTGATTTATGAAGGACTCCTAATTATTGTGGGGTTTCCCTGGTGGCTCAGATGGTAAAGAATCCACCTGCAATGCAGGAGACCTGGGTTCAGTCCCTGGTTCAGGAAGATTCTCTGGAGGAGGAAATGGCTACCCACTTCAGTATGCTTGCCTGGAGAATCCCATGGACAGAGGAGCCTGGTAGGCTACAGTCCATGGAGTCACAAAGAATCAAAAACGACTGAGTGATTAACACTTTCACACTTTCATAATTATTTAGTGACCAGAGACATTAAGGTTCGCCATGCATGGGGTTATGGGAGAGAAGAAAACTGTCCAAAGCCCAGAAGACTGGCTGTGACTAGCTTCTTTGGTGGCCTCGCTTCCCATGACCATGGGTAGACCGTACTTGCTGTCCACCTCCTGGTGCACTGTTGGGCTCCCCAGGGTGTGAGCATAGCCGGATACTCTGATCTTCCACACCCTAACCTCCCCTGTGATCTTTGTCCTTTTCCCAGCCGGCAGCCTCAGGTGGCAAGTGCCCTGTGATCTGACAACTCTGAATAATTGATACCCCACACACAGAAGTCAGGTTTAGGTCCTGTGGTCCAGCACGATGCTTTACTCTTGTTGACCTTAACCTTCAGAGGCGCTCGGGCATTACAGAGAGATCAATAAAACTTCCCCTGGCTGGTCTGAGCGGACAGGAGCCTGACAGAGAGTGATGACTGGGGGAGAGGGAAGGGAAGGTTGTGCTGCAACCTGGGGAACCGGAGAAGGGAGGGGGCATGAGGCGGTGATGGGGAAAGAGCTAGGTCCAGGGAGAGCATAGCGAGAGACAGGGGGAGAGAATTTTTAGGTTCCATGAAATGAACAATAAAGTGATGGGGAAAGGGGTTTGGCAAAGAGCGAAGAGAGTTGAAAGGATACAGGAACACAAGGACAATGCAGGAAGGATAGGAGATTTATTTCTTTTCTTTTTAAAAAATTGGAGTATAGTTGCTTTACAACATTGTGTTAATTTCTACTGTGCAACAATGTGAATCAGCTATGTGTATGTATATATTCCATCCTTCTGGAGCCTCCCTCCTGCCCCACCCCCAATCACACCCCTCTAGGTCATCACAGAGCACTGAGCTGAGCTTCCTGTGCGGTACAGCAGCTTCCCACTCTCTGAAACTGTTTTTCACATGTAGCGTATATATATGCCAGTGTTACTCTCTCAGTTCGTCCCACCCTCTTCTTCTCTACTGAGTCCACAAGGCCGTTCTTAACTGTCATGAAGTCTACAGCGTATGAAGCTCCGTACTTTGGGGATGACTCAAGTTGCTCAGGACTCATGGGCAACAGACAACTAAATACTATAGCATCAGTCTCTCAGTCGCGTCCAACTCTTTGCAACCCCATGGACTGTATAGCCTGCCAGGCTCTTCTGTCCATGGGATTTCCCAAGCAGGAATACTGGAGTGGGTTGGCCTTTCCTTCTCCAGCAGATCCTCCTGATCCAGAGATTGAACTCAGGTCTCCCACATTGCAGGCAGACTCTTTACTGTCAAAGCCATCAGAGAGTGAGGCAAATGAAATAAGGTCATGACACAGACATGAGGTAACTGCTTGCCATTGGGGGAGGGAAAGGGCCTTAATGCTTGACTGTCAACTCTGCTACACGGGCATCTGATACTATTCGGTTTCATTATCTGGTATTAATTATATTATTACATAGTATATGATATGCTGCAGTTATTTATTTATTGTTATTTAGTTGAATTATCTAGGTAGAATTATAATCCTCACCTTAAATGTGTAGAAATGTAAGCTTAGAAAGGTTGGACGTCCTGCATAAGCCGGTTGATAAATGCCAGAGCTGGAATAGGCACTCGGTTTCTCCCGACCCCTACGACTGAGTGTTCCCTTCACCATCTCAGGCTGCCACCCACCAAGTGAAGCTCCAGAGTGATTTATTCATCCGGAGTCACTGGAGAAACCTTTAGTGAACTGTAAGCTCATTAAAAGTGGGCTGTCTGATTTTTTTTAAGAAAACTCCCTGGTCTATAACATTGTATATACTGCATAAAGTATGCTAAAATATTTGTAGAAGGGAGGGGATGGGGGAGGCAGGGAGCAGGTGAAGGATGAAGGGAGGAAAGAAGGGAGGAAGGGAAGGAATTGTGCTTGGGCTGAGTCTAAAAGAATAAATTATATTTTTCTGGGGATGATGGTGGGAGGAAGAGTTATTTGAGGCTGAGTAACATCCTCAAAAGGACAGGGTGTGTGTTTATGTGATAAAAGAATGACAAGTAATTCTTTCTAGTTAGGCTCTAGAGGGAAGAGAAAAGTGGAAGGTTAGGCTGCTAAAACAGAACCGGGACTTGTACTTCGTTCATTCACTCAAGGAAAATCTACAGAGTGACTGCCATGGAGGGCATTGCTAAAGAGGCTTAGGGCATGACAGTGAATGAAACACCTGACCTATGGATCTTGCTTCTAGTGAAGAGAAGCAGGGGATAAACATGATACATAAATAAATTGTACAGAATGTGAGAGGTACTAAATGCTTAGGGGTGGAAAATGTTAGTTGCTCAGTCGTGTCTGATTCTTTGCGAACCATGGACTGTCAAACATCCCGCCAGGGTCCCTGGTCCATGGGATTTCCCAGGCAAGATTACTGGAGTGGGTTGCCATTTCCTTCTCAAGGGGAACTTCCTGACCCAGGGTTCAAACCTGGGTCTCCTGCATTGCAGGCAGATTCTTTACCGTCTGAGCCACGAGGGAAGCCCCCTTGGTGGAGGTCGGGGGGCGCGGGAGGAGAAGCAGCAAACAGGAACAGACCCAGACAGCGCATTGAAAGTAAGTTATCAGGAAGGTGACATTTGACTGGTATCTTATGTCAGGGATGAATTCCAGGTAGCGAGAACAGGCTGCCTGAGGACTCGAGGGCAGAAGGCCAGCGTGGCAAGGGTGTGTCTATGGTGCGCTCGGTGAGGCTGGAGGTAGGAGAGGGCCAGGAGTCCAGAGCATGTCAAGCCTTGAGGGAAACAAGGAGCACTGGCCGGTTTGAAGCAGAGGAGCGGTGCGTGTCCGGAAAGGGTTAGTCTGGACGCTGTGTGGGGGCAGGTGTGGGGTTAGCTGCGGGGGTATTACAGTGGCTCGAGTAGCTGATGGTTTTAAGGAAGGTGGCTCCGGTGGGCTCTGCTACCCATGACCAGATTCTGGGTGTGCTTAGAAGGGAGAGCTGGTAAGATTTTCTGATGGGTTAGACACAGAGTATGAGAGAAACATGGGGATCAAAGGTAACCCTGGGCTTTTTATGTTCAAGTTTCCAATATCTGGGGTGGAAATATCGTGGGTGACTCGAGTTTGTTGGCAAGGCCTTAGAGCTATTTTGTGCAGTATCCTTTGACGATTAGACACCCAAGTGGAGATGTCAGGTGGGCAGATGAATATCAAGAGGCTGGAGCTTAGGGAGAGGACCCAGCAGGAGGCTTCCGGTGTGGAGTCATAACCACGTAGAAGGGATTTAAAACCATGAAACGAGGAGAGGCGGCCAGAGAGAGGAGAGAGGTCCACACATCACGGATGGGCTCATCTGCTGTGCCCATGGCTTGAAACTTTATTTTGGATCGATGGGGAGTTATTAGTATTTTTTGAGATTAGGAGTCACAGAATCTCAGCAGGGCTTGTTTCCTTGGCGCCTTTGTTCACCTGTTTTATACAGATGCTGCTCTGGTGGTCCCGTGGGGAGGCCCCAGGGAGGGGCAGTGGCGAGCCTGTGCAGTAGCTGCAATGCAGGGGAAGCGGGGGCCTGCGGCAGACCAGGACTGGGCAGGGATGGAGGGGCTAGATAAAGGGGAGAAGGGAAAAGACGCAAAACCAATTTTCCCTTCCACCCATTTCAAAACAGAAATCACCAGATCAATAGAATAGAAAACATAATTTAAGCCTGAAAAAGGGTTTTATGTGTTCTCTCTCTCTCTCTTAACTGCTTGAGGCATGGCTATGGTTTCTAATGCTTTGCTTCCTGGGGGCATAGCTGACAGCAGCCGGAAAGGAAAAGAGAGTTTTCAATGTCTCAGAAAATTCCTGTCTGAACCAAGGAGCACGAGAAGCTTGCTCTTTCCATTAACTGTTTGGCACATTCAGAGAAAACTTGCGAGACAGAGAGAGCTGAGTCCATCCTGATAGAAAGATGGGATTGCTGTATCCCCGAGGCTCCCCAGACTAAATAATTGTAGTCATCTCACCTTGTATGGGAATAGATGAGAAGGGACACAGTGTAGTATCTAGCCTTGTCATAACACAGGCTAGTTGCTATTTGACTAAGAAGAATGGTTTATGGTTTAAAATCACATTTTAAAGTTTTTATTATCAGGGTATAATTGATTTACTATGTTGTGTTAGTCTCTGCTGTACAGCAACATGAATCAGCTGTAAGTATACATCTATCCGCTCCTTCTTGCGCCTCCTCCCCACTGCCCCCTCTGCCCCATCGCACCCCTCTAGGTCACCACAGAGCACTGAGCTGAGCTCCCTGGTACATATATACAATGGAATGCTACTCAGCCAATAAAAAGGAACAGAATTGAGTCATTTGTATTGATGTGGATGGACCTAGAGTCTGTCATACAGAGTGAAGTAAGTCAGAAAGAGAAATACAAATATGGTATATTAATACATATATGTGATGATCTAGATGAAATCTAGAATCTACAAACCTATTTGTAGGGCAAGAATAGAGACATAGACTGAAAATCGCTTTTATATTCCTTATCACGATGAAGAATCACAATGATCCTTTGACATAAATAAGGAAGGTTTCCCTCTCTTACTGAGAACAGAGAAAGTCGGTCCTAACCAGGTGAAGTGACTTACATGCATCACAGAGAAACAGAACTGGGAACTGACCCAGTTTGCAAAGCTGAGATCTGCTTTTCCAGAGCGTGTGCTGCCCGCAGAGGGGCCACAACACCGGGCCTGGTGTTTAGAGCATGGCCAGGCTAGAGGGTGCATAATCCTCTCCACTCAGCTCCATACTTGACAACTGTTGCTTGAAAATATAACACTGAAGTGTGGCTGGCCACTGCCAGCATCCACAAATGGGCCTGCAAAGGCAAGCTCCAAGCCTACAAGGGGGGTTAAACATGGCCCCCATGTTGGTGAAATAGTTGTCAGGTGTCAGGTCCAAGGGCAGGAATTATATTGTGTTCTTATCCGCACACGCTCTGTCTCCTCATCTGGTTGCGTCCGCGTCTTCCCCATGCTGTGCATTTTGCTGCCAGGTCTTCCTGGCTGGCCACGTGCTGTAGTGAGAGAATAGTGGCCTTTCCAAGTGGAATCTTTTTGCTGTTTAGTCACTAAGACAAGGCCCACCCCTTTGCAATGCCTTGGACTGTTATCCATCAGCCTCCTCAGATCGTTAATAGGGCATGGGGGTGGAATTCCGTTTTCATTGTCCTAAATCACACACGTGCGTGTGCGTGCATGTCCAGTCGCTTCAGTCATGTCTGACTCTTTGTGACCGTATGGACCACAGCCCACCGGGCTCCTCTGTCCATGGGATTCTCCAGGCAGGAATCCTGGAGTGAGTTGCCATGTCCTTCTCTAGGGGATCTTCCCGACGCAGGGACGGAACCCGCATCTCTGCTGTCTTCTCCATTGCTAGGTGGGTTCTTCACCGCTAGCGCCACCTGGGAAGCCCAAATCACACGTTTCCTCTCATTTTGGATTTAGTTGACGGAACACAAGCAGCCTTCCACCCCCTTGATTCTCTGGATGAGGATTTCAGCAGCTTCCCTGACTGTCTCTCCACTGCGCTTTGTGCCTGTTGAAGACCAGTGACGTTGGAGACCCACCTGGTGGATTCGTTTGTCAGCAAGCAAGGAGACTCCACTTCTGCCCCTGAAACATTGCGATCAAACACGGTTAATTATAGGGCAAAGGCAGTACAGCGGCAGGGCTTTTAAAAGTCAATTAGCAATGCAATTCAAGATTAAAAACAGAAGAGGACCAATTCTCTTTTCCATTTGGGTGGTAGGCCGCTTAAGGAACAGTGGGACAAAGGCCAAAGTCTTTATAGGGGAATTTAATCAGAAGTGAAGTAAGAAGCCAGGTGTCTTTGTTGGGTTCCCTGAGAGTGCTCAGTGGTTGAAGGCAGGCTTCATTACCCAGGACCTTTCAAGGCTTTTGTCTTCCTAACCTCAACTCTGCTCCATTCTTTTAGCTCTGCTCTGTATGAGTTATGTGTACTTGTTCATGTTTATTTTTTTTGTCCCTATAATTATTCAAAACTGTGTCTTCTTGATCTGTACCATTTGCCCATCAGCTCTAGAGATCAGGTTCCTTTACTCTGCTGACTTTGGAAGCTGGGGAGGGGCAGGGTCCATCTTCCATGCCTTTTACTGTGGATTAGAGCCCCATAATGAATGTCAGGGGTTCATTGTTTGGGGTTTAGTGGCAAAGGATGTGAAGAGAAGTACTTTAGACACTGGCAGATCTATGCCTTTGAAGTCCTCGTATTATGTCTAATTTCAAGCACTACACAGAATGGACGCTCTTTACATTTTGAAGAAGATAACCTATTCTAGACTGAAATTTCTCTCTAACGCCAGGATCCTCTCTCCTCTCTCCCCTTTGTATGTTTTCATCTTAGTATAAGGAGAGAATGGAGGAGGAAATGGCTACTCACTCCAGTATTCTTGCCTGGAGAATCCCATGGACAGGAGCCTCGCAGGCTACATCCATGGGGTTGCAAAGAGTCAGATACAGCTGAGCGTCTGAGCACACATAAGGAGAAAAATGATAATTCATTTATAAAGGCTATGAAACTAATGCAGGTAGAGACTTCACCCATGCCTTATCACAACTAGATCATAATTGTCTTCCTGAGTCCAGGTCAGGAAAGACTGTTAAAGTGTTACCAGATGCAGGTTTGTGTGCCTGACACACAGTGAGGCAAAACAAATCGAAATGTTGGAATTTGGAGCAAAGAAAGGCTTATTGCAGGGTCCTTCAAGGAGAAGAGTGGCTTGTACCCACCAAACCCCTGGAGGGTTTCAGCAAAGCATCTTTCAAGGCCTTGTGAGGGAGCGGTGTGGTTAGTTGTTGCAAACTTCTTGGTGTTGGAATCCTTTGTTTTTGCAGCCATCCACATAGGTAAACCTCCAGCAAGAACAATGTCATTTTCTATTCTGCAACTTTTTAATCTCTATGTGAATGGGAAAGTGTTATCCCCTTAAAAGCCAGAGTCTTGAGAATGAGCTATACCCTTGTTTCACGCTATGTGTGGGTGCTAAGTTGCTTCGGTTGTGTCTGACTCTTTGTGACTCTATGTGCTATAGCCCACCGGGCTCCTGTGTCTATGGGATTCTGTAGGCAACAATACTGGAGTGGGTTGCCATGCCATTCTCCAGGGGATCTTCCTTGAAGACCCAGGGATTGAACCTGTTTCTCTTTCATCTCCTGCATTGGCAGATGAATTCTTTACCGCTAGTGCCACCTGGGAAGCTCCGTTTCAGGCTACAGGCAACATTCTTTCACAAAAAGTGCAGAGCCGACATGACTAAGCGCAGGAAAAGGAACAGATCTATTACAGAATCAGGTTTGTTCTTCATGTCACAGAAAGACATTCACCCTGGCTCCGGTTTTCCTTGTGCTTCTCAGCTCTGCTCGTATAGTTCATGAGATTCGATTGTGTGTTTCCTGTCTGCTTCCATGTTCTAGCTGCCAGTGAGCCTGCAGTGAAGTTCATTTCCTCCGGGCCTCTCTTCACTTGTGCACAGAGTAAACTCTGACTCCACACAGACCTTCCAGTTCTCTCACCCCGGTTGTCATTCACCTGTCATGCCTGATGTCATCATCACTTTCCTATGGACTTTATCCTTCTCCAGCTGGGCTGCTTGATTCCTACCTGTCTGCTCCCAGGTCCCAAGACCCCTGGGTGGAGGCAGCAGCTGTTTACACTCCTGTGGTCCCCAGTTTTGGGAGTCAGCAATGTTCACCCTTGCATCTTGTTCCACCACGACTGGTGTTCCAATTTCTCCTCCTGGGCTCTTACCTCGTTATCCATCCCTAATGCACTCATGAGTCTTTTATATTGTTCTTATTGGTGTATAATGGACACAACATTATATTCATTCTAGGTGTACAACTTAGTGCTTCCAACATGTATATATTGCTAAGTAATCAGCAGGGTAAGCCCAGTGAACACTGGTCACTGAACATAGTTACACATTGTTTTTCTTGCTGTGAGAACTTCTAAGATCTATTCTCTTCAGTTCAGTTCAGCCGCTCAGTCGGGTCCAACTCTGCGACCCCATGAATCGCAGCACGCCAGGCCTCCCTGTTCATCACCATCTCCCGGAGTTCACTCAAACTCACGTCCATCGAGTCAGTGATGCCATCCAGCCATCTCATCCTCTGTCGCCCCCTTCTCCTCCTGCCCCCAATCCCCCCCAGCATCAGAGTCTTTTCCAATGAGTCAACTCTTTGCATGAGGTGGCCAAAGTACTGGAGTTTCAGTGTTAGCATCATTCCTTCCAAAGAACACCCAGGGCTGATCTCCTTTAGAATGGACTGGTTGGATCTCCTTGCAGTCCAAGGGACTCTCAAGAGTCTTCTCCAACACCACAGTTTAAAAGCATCAATTCTTCGGCGCTCAGCTTTCTTCACAGTCCAACTCTCACATCCATACATGACCACTGGAAAAACCATAGCCTGGACTAGACGGACCTTTGTTGGAAAAGTAATGTCTCTGCTTTTGAATATGCTATCTAGGTTGGTCATAACTTTCCTTCCAAGGAGTAAGTGTCTTTTAATTTCATGGCTGCAATCACCATCTACAGTGATTTTGGAGCCCAAAAAAATAAAGTCTGACACTCTTTCCACTCTTTCTTCATCTATTTCCCATGAAGTGATAGGACCAGATGCCATGATCTTCGTTTTCTGAATGTTGAGCTTTAAGCCAGCTTTTTCACTTTCCTCTTTCACTTTCATCAGGTGGCTCTTTAGTTCCTCTTCACTTTCTGCCATAAGGGTGATGTCATCTGCGTATCTGAGGTTATTGATATTTCTCCTGGCAATCTTGATTCCAGCTTGTGTTTCTTCCAGTC
The DNA here is from genome assembly GCF_032405125.1 of Capricornis sumatraensis. Taxonomy (NCBI): domain Eukaryota; kingdom Metazoa; phylum Chordata; class Mammalia; order Artiodactyla; family Bovidae; genus Capricornis; species Capricornis sumatraensis. The sequence goes on from NC_091076.1 coordinate 15,930,505, forward strand.
CAGCGTTTCTCATAATGTACTCTGCATAGAAGTTAAATAAGCAGGGTGACAATATACAGCCTTGTCGTACTCCTTTTCCTTTTTGGAACCAGTCTGTTGTTCCATGTCCAGTTCTAACTGTTGCTTCCTGACCTGCATACAGATTTCTCAAGAGACATCTTTCAAATATGCAAAATAGTGTTATTAACTATTGTCACCAAGCCTCAGGTTACCTTGTCCTCTCATTATTTTTCATTATTTACATACAGATGCCGGGTGGCCGAGGGCTGAGCTAATCTCATTCCTCAGTACACAGCACACTTTCACTCCTGAAAAGGGGTTGGTTGACCCCTGAAAAACACTTCCTTAGTTTCCCTGCATCTCCAGTTTCACTCCTGTTCTCCTTTTCCCACAGTGTCCCCCACGTGAATGTGTTCCATAAATCTCGTTGAATGCGCATGAATGTGCATGAAGCATGATGTGTACCCCATACACATGTCATTGATGGATCCATTCCTCTGATTCTTCAGGGCTCTTTCCAACTTCCTTGTATCCCACACAATTCCATGGCAGGCACCCCCTTTCATACACTCTGCTTCCTAGTGCCTCTAGGAAGCAGAACCTGTGATGGCATGGCTGGGTGACGGGACTCCACATGCTGGCTTGTAGTAAGAGCTGCCATATTGCATTTCCATGAGGCATTACACGTGTACACTCCTCTGTGCACTGTGAGTTCCCATCTGCCACATCCTCACCAATGCTTACTCTTATCTACTTCCTGATTCCTGGCTTTGTATATTGTGCTCACGGGCGCAGAGATAGCTCATCATTACTTTCTTTCGGAATTCTCAGTTTACTGCTGAGTGGGAGCCTCTCTTCATGGACTGGTTTGCTTTATGGCTTTTTCTTTGGTATAAGGCAGAGATTTTTTTGCTTATTTTGTTTAATTTTGCTGCCTTTTTCCTAGAGATCTGTAAGAATTTTTTTTTGTTATTCCAGATATTAATTTTTTGAGCTTTAGATGTTAAGAAAAATATATCTGTATATATGTGTGTGTGTGTGTTAGTTGCTCAGTTGTGTCCGACTTGGCAACTGCATGGACTGTAGCCCGCAAGAGTACTGGAGTGGGCAGTCATTCCCTTCTCCAAGGGATCTTCCTGACCCAGAGATCAAACCTGAGTCTCCTGCAATATGGATGTGTGTGTGTATATATATATATGTTACTTTTGTCAGTGGTGCCTTATATGGTGATTAAGCGTATAAAGAGTGTATATGCTGTAACCCAACTGCCTAGGTTCAAATCTTAACCCTGTGGCTTTAGTGAGGCTCCTCAGCTTTCTGTCTATAAAATGGGCATACTAAGGTTACTGTCTTTATTGGACTTTGGGATTAAATGATTTTACATTTGTAAAGAAAAAAACTCTGTGTGTGTATTTTTCCAGTGAAAGCAAATATATTTTTTTCTTGGCTTCATACTGTTCCCATTGAGGTAATTAATATGAAGCCCAGCTTAACATAGTGTAACCTTGATGTAACGAAACATAAGGATCTAGCTTTGGTTTTTCCCCATGGTGTGAGCCAGTGTTCTTTCTCGGATCATCTACTAAACAGTCGGTCGTCCTGTGCTTTGTGGGGCTCCTGTTCCTGTGCTGAGTTCCTGCACGTACTCCATGATTTTTCCGAGCTCTCTCGCCTGTTCCATCCGTCTGTTGTTCCTGGGCTTGTGCTGCACTGTGCCCTCAGCACCCGGGAGGATGCTTTTCCTCTTCCTCTGCGTTCTTTCTCCTGGATCCCTATTGTGCTGATGGTGCATGTGGTGCACATCTCATGGTTTCTGTAAGATTCTCAGAAGCTCTCCTGGACCAAAACACTCTTACCACATTTTCTTCCTCCGTTGTTAGACTTTAAACTGGTGCATCTTTTGTTCTTGTGAAAATTTCCAGGCATAGTATCGGGGCAGTCAATTAAGATACTTTTCAGGATTAAAAATAAGCACCACTTACCAATTTCACCGTTATCCTTCTAAATGAAAGAATGTCTAATGATTTTCATGCACTGTTGAGTGAATTGTGAGTCAGCTTTGTCATTCTGAGTTTGTCCGTTTGAGGCAGAGAGTCATTTTTAAAACCAGCTCTGTCAGAGAGGTCTAAACCATTGTGCACTCTCTAAGCTGAACCGATTCAAAACAGTAAATAAACCAACAGATACATGTGTAGCAAACAAATTAATGTGGAATAATGCTGTGTATTTACCAGTCTGCTGGGTCATCAGGACCCCGAGAAGAACGTTAAGGTCATTAAAATGGACTCCAGGTTTCCTAGAGGGCTGTCCTGGCCAGGTTACCTCTCCCCTCTGTTCCTGTCTATAATAGGTCAGTAGGATGCCGATGCAGGGGACACCAGAGACTCAGGTTCGATCCCTGGGTTGGGAAGATCTCCTGGAGAAGGAAATGGTAACCCACTCCGGTACTCTTGCCTGGGAAATCCCATGGACAGAGGGGCCTGGTGGGCTGCAGTCCATGGGGTCGCAAGAGTCGGGCACGACTGTGCTACTAAACATGCACACACTGTCACCAGGAAAGGGGAAAAGTTCTGCCCAGAATTTCCTGCCTTTTATCATGGAGAGCTTTGCGGTGTTCTCTGTGTGGGATGAGGGATGAGATGACCTATGCCACCGACCCCATGGCTGTTTCGTCAGAGCCCCACGCTGCCACCCAGAGTTCCACAGGGGGCCCTGGCCTGTGTCCACGGGGTCTTGTTACCTTTGCAAAAATAATTAAGTGGCCTTAATGTATTTAGAGCATATCATTGCTGCAGTTTAATTGCTGATCTTTCTCATTTTTGTAATTTTGGAGAATCTTGAATGCATATATTGGCTTTTGATATAATGGCATAAAGTCAAAGCAGCGAGAGCAGGGCCGTGGGTGGGCTTGGACGTGGAAATGGGCGAGTGGAGGCGACAAATTGTTCTGATCCTTATTGTTCCTTTTCTGCCTCCAATCGGGCTGGTGGGAGGGAGTCTGGTCTGCTGGACAGCCGTCAGTCAGCTCTTGTCTAGAAGCTGCTGTTTACACCTCATAGTTTTCCGTGTTCTCTTCGCATTCAGAAGAGAAATCATCTGATACATTCAGTTTTCTAAATTCTTCCTTTCTTGTTTCTGGTTTCTGCCTCTATGAGATGGGCACCCTGGGTAACACACAGGTAACTCAGAAGGGTGCGGCAGAATCCTCCTCTTTGCTCCAGCCCCTCCCGGCTGAGGGGTAACCGCATTCACAACCCATGGATCCAATTACTAGTGTAAATAACCAAGTCCATATGCGCTCTGCAGCTCCAGGGTCTGCAGTTTGAGGGCATACTCTCAGAATTCAGAGTCTTCCCCATGCCTCTGTTTCTAATTTACAGAGGAAAACAAGCCAATGTAAGGAGTAGTAAAAAAAAAAAATTCTGGCAAAGATGCCCACGTGCTAATATAGCTCCCATTTCCCTAACTTTGCTCCCTCTGAGCACAAGCGTGTTAAATTTCCCACAACTGTTACCTAAATGAAGAGCAGCAGGAGTGATGCACCACGGATGAGGCTATGAGTGTGTGGGTAGCACACGGCCGCTAATCTCTGCTGACATTTACTTCCACTCCTGAGCAGGGGGTGACCAGCCCCGCCGGTCCTCCTGCAGAATATAAATGTCAGCCCCGTCCGTCGGATGCTTTCTATGCATGCATGCATATTGGAAATCAAACCTATTTGGCATATAACACACGGAGGCCCCGGTGCCCAGCCCTCAGAAGCACATTGATTGTTCTTGGCCATCCCTCTCACCACCATGTTTGATAGAGCTGGAGAATAGCAGATGAGTTTGCTGCATGTTTAATGGAAGAACAAAAAAAGCTGACTAAGCTTAACAGTTTCCGCCTCTTGTGCCTTCAGGGCTAGGCTTTGTCTCCCCACGGGTTGTGCTTTTCCAGGAGCATCTGCTTGTCCTCTTGTGAAGGCAGTGAGCTGGTGCATGTCCGGCAAGGGCTTTCTGTTCCTGTCCGGTAGTTCTGTGTGTTTTGATTGCCCTCAGAGTGGGCCCTACCCATCACTCAGGTGCAGCCTGCTTGCTTCTTCAGCCCTGGGCAGTGGAAGTCATAGCATTCTTGAGCAGTTGCTTCCTTCGCATAAAGGAGAAAGGGGTTTTGGTTTTAAGGTCCAGCAAGTTCATTAATGAGCTTACTCTTAAAAAAAAAAAAAACAAACTTTTATTGAAGTATAGTTGAAAGTGTTGTATTAGTTTCAGGTATAGAGCAACAAGAATCTGTTATATATACACACAGAGATCCACTCTTTTTAAATTCTCTTCTCCTATAGATCATTAGAGTATTGAGAAGAGCTCCCTGTGGTATACAGTTGGCCCTTATTAGTTACCTGTTTTACATATAGTAGTGTGTATATGTCAGTCTCTATCTCCCAGTCAATACCCACCCCTACCCTTTCCCCGTGGTAACCACAAGTGTGTCTTCCAGGTCAGTGGCTCTATTTCTGTTTTGCAAATAAGTTCATGTGTATCCCATTTTTTATTCCACATGTAAGTGATGTCGTATGACATATTTACTTTTAACCTTGAATATCTAAAGCCATTTGCACACAGTGTTCCTGTGAGATGGTAAATGTCTGATATAAATATATCCAGTAAGGGCTGGCATCATAAAATAGTCACACACAGGAGATTTTGTTTCTTTTGATTTCATCCCATAAAAATATGGTGTCCCATGGAGATCTGAAGTGCAAACCTTGGTCACTCAATGCAATGTGAGTTGCTTTCAAGAAAGAAAATGGAGAGGGTGGCCCCCAATCTCCATTCTTGCGGAGTGATGAACAATGCAGCATAATGTGGCCTCTGATAGGCAAGAACAGCACCAAATAATTTTTAGAGAAAATCAATCATGAGCCAAAGAGAAGAGAAAGTTGCCCAGAATGGTTGCAGAGTCAGGAGGGCGTGTGCTGGAGGGAGCTGGACTGATACCCAGGGGCTCTGGGTGCTCAGGAGGAAAGCAGGGGTGTGTGGAGTCAGGCTTCCATGTACCTTCTGGAATGTTAAGAAGGAGAATGCACATCGTTTCTGCAGCTGAGATAAAAAGCCTGCTTAGAAAGTAAAGCAGAATTTATACTTTGGAATAGAAGGTGTGACCTTGGAAGAAGCAGTTGTGGAGGCGGGATTACTTGGAACAAAATAGTAATACTTTGAGTCCAGAGAACTCCAGGAAGTTAGTCATTTGGGTATTTTGTTATCATCTATCTTTCTTCAGAGCAGAAAGAGCTTCCCAGGTGGTGCAGTTTTAAAGAATCTGCCTGCCAGTGCAGGAGATGTAAGAGTTGCGGGTTCGATCCCTGAGTCAGGAAGATCCCCTGGAGGAGGAAATGGCAACCCGCGCCAGTATTCTTGCCTGGAAAATTCCATGAGGAGTCTGCCAGGCTATAGTCCAAGGGGTCGAAAAGAATCAGACATGACTGAGCACAGCACTCACACTCCTTCAAAACAGTGATAAGCTCATAGAACGCTGTCAGTGGGGAGGACTTCAAGTAAGTGTGGTCAGAGAATCTGTTCTTATGAACTGATCTTATCGAATATTAAGAAGTGAAAGCTAACAGGAAAAAATCAGAAGAAAAAAGCCAGTAGCCCCGTGGTGGCTAAGGGCAGGTGCAGTTGGAGGCCATCCTTCTTTACCTGACCCTGGAGGCCACCCCGCCCCCAACAGAACCTGAGGGATTTATGGAACAGGTCTGGAACCCTATTATTTCTGGTATTAGTTCCTCAACCAGCCTCACATGTACTCTATCGGAATAGGCTTCCTTAGGTTGTGAAGTGTTCAGAAGCTGCTTATATAACCAGTGCCCGGAGAATGGCAATGTGCATTAGTGCGTGGAAGGCTGTGTGGGATCCTTCGGTTCTGAGGTGCATTCATGCATGTTTCTCGTTTCTCACCTTGAATGTATCCGTACCTGACTCAGAAACCCTTTCATCAGAAACACTTATTAACATCTGGGTCAAACAAGTGGCCTGGAATGCGGTTTAGGAAACATGCCTCTTGTCAGGGTTCTGGTCTAATTCCCTCATTTTTCAAGTGGGGGCTCTGAGGCTCAGAGAGATGGTGACATGCTGGGGTGACACATTGGAATGTAGTTAGGAAGCATGTATAGGACTCATAGATCTGTGAAGTTAAGGGGCTTTCCAGATATTCTTTTGTTTTTAACACTTCCTCACGTCTCTAGAAAGGTGGGGGGCTTTCCAGGTGGCTAAGCAGTGAAGAATCCACATGCAAACAGAAGATGCAGGAAAATGGATTTGATCCCTGGATCAGGAAGATCCTCTGGAGGAGGAAATGGCAACCCACTCCAGTATTCTTGCCTGGAGAATCCCGTGGACAGAGGAGCCTGGCAGGCTGCACTCCTATTCCGCTCTGTCCAGGCTGCACCCTGAAACACATAAAGTCAAGATTTCCCAGCTGGACTTGACTATGAGACTCCCTACTGTGCCCCAGTTTACTTACTGAGTACTCAATCAGTCAGTCTCCCTGATGAAGAGCAGAGGTAAGGCTGCCCATTTCTTAGATTTCAGGACATGCTAAGACTGAGATTTCAACTGAAGCAGATGTGCAATGGCCTCATTAGCAAGTGGCATGGTAATTTCCTGAGGTTTCCAGAAACCAGTGGTCCTTGCCAGCCCTCTGTAGTGATCTAGGTGGTTTGCTCTGTTGGCATCAGGAAACTGGACAAATCTCTGACCAGAGGAAAGGGCAGCCTACAAGAATTATGGAGGTGCGATGAAAGGGAGCTACAGAACCCTCTCAACTGCCCCGCTTAATTGCGATTTGATCGGGCAGGCTCTCTGTGGCCATTAATTCATTATCTGGTAATCCAATAAGGGGTGATTGTTTGAGGCTGTTTGAGAGACACTTGCCTCATTATTAACTCAAAAGTGGTCAGAAAGCAGCAGGCACTACGATGTCATTCTTTCTACCCAGAAGACGGCGTGACATTGAAAGATATTTGACATTCATTTTTGACAGTGCTTTTACTTTCAGACTTTATGGCTCAAACATTCAAAAATCTGTGGATATGATAATGGAGCTGGTGACATCTAATTACTAACGGCAATTAATGGTAATAGCCCTTCGTGAATATGGCGGGCCATTCTGAACAAGGAGCTCACTGCTCTTTGCCCGTGTTAATTAATAAAGACAAGCACATAGGACCAGAAAGGCAACTTTCTGACTTTACTGCCACTGAGTAAACTGAGTCATATTTGAGCTTCGTCTTACTAATATACAACTCATCACTTGCTTATTAGAAACCACACAGACTATAGTTTTAAAGTTAATTGAAGAGGAAAAAGGATCAGAGAGAAGGAAGTAGAGGCAATGGATGTCAGGAGGAAATCTGGTATTATTAGAATATATGGATGCCTTGGTTCCTTCTATTCATGTATTTTTGAAATAAGAGTTGGTCATTTGTAAGGGCTTCACTGAAAGCTCAGTTGGTAAAGAATCCGCCTGCAATGTGGGAGACCTGGGTTTGATTCCAGGGTTGGGGAGATCCCCTGGAGAAGGGAAAGCTACCCATTCCAGTATTCTGGCCTGGAGAATTCCAATGGACTATACAGTCCATTGGATCGCAAAGAATTGGACAGGACTGAACGACTTTCACTTTCACTGGATTGGCAGCCAGGCCTTATCTGCTAGATAAGCTGTTGGCAAAGTGATGTCTTGCATATGTGTCCAGAGCAGGATGAATTTATTAACTTCCTGTACAGCCTCTGAGATGCTGGGTTCTGCTGTGAAGTCAAATTCAACTTCAGTGATGGTGCTTATTGGCCCTAGTGAGTAAAGTAAAGTAGCTCAGTCGTGTCCGACTCTTTGCAACCCCAGGGCCTGTAGCCTGCCAGGGTCCATGGGATTCTCCAGGCAAGAGTACTGGAGTGGGTTGCCATTTCCTTCTCCAGGGGATCTTCCCGATCCAGGGATCAAACTGGGTCTCCAGCATCGCAGACAAACGTTTTTCCATCTGAGCCACCAGGGAAGACACGTTGGCTCTGGTAGATGTAACCAATGTCTGTTTGCCAGACTCCTATTTGAAAATGGAAATTTTAATGAAAAGCAGGACACTGAATTGCATGATCTCTATTGATTTCCTCTAACCTCCGCCAAATTATCTAATGATGACTTACTTATAGAATATCAAACAAAGAATCATCTTTAAAAATGAATTTACCATAAGATCCAGAAGCCCCACTCCTAGGCATAGATCTGGAAAAGACAAAGCTCTGATTTGAAAAGATATGTGTACCCCAGTGTTCATCACAACACCATTTACAATAGCCAGGACACGGAACCAGCTTAAATGTCCATTAATAGATGAATGGATAAGAACGGTACGATACATATACACAATGGAGTGCTCCTCAGTCCTAAAAAAGGATGAAATAATGCCATTTGCAGCAACATGGATGGATCTAGAGATTATGATACCAAGTGAAGTTAAAGACAAATATCATATGATGTCACTTATATGTGGAATTAAAAAAAAGTACAGATAAACGTATTTACACAACAGAAACAGATTCACAGACATAAAAGGAAAACTTACAGTTACCAGAGGGGAAAGGGAGTGGAGGAGGGATAAATTTGGAGTATGGGATTAGTAGACACAAACTCTATACTTAGAGTAGATAAACGAGGATTTTCTCTATAGCACAGGAAACTGTATTCAGTATCTTGTAATAGCATATAGTGGAAAAGAATTAAAAAGCACACACACCCATATATATACATATATAAATTTAGGATATATTTATATATGCATATATGTATGTATATATACATACATATATATAGCTATATATATATATATATATATATCTATCTCTTCACAAGTGGTTCAGTGGTAAAGAACCCACTTGCCAGTGCAAGAGATATAAGAGCCTTGGATTTGATCCCCGGGTCAGGAAGAGCCTCTGGAGGAAGACATGGCAACCTACTTGGGTATTCTTGTGTAGGGAATCCCATGGACAGAGCAGCCTTGCAGGCTACAGTCCATGGCGATGCAAAGAGCTGGACACGATTGAGCATGATGCACATGTATTTGCACACACCTGAACAGCATTGCTGTACACCGGAAACTAACACACTGTTGTAAATCAACTAGACGTCAATTGAAAATGTTTTAAAATAAAATTAGAAAGGGATAATTACTGAAATTTTACAGTGTTCCATATAGAAATGAAGTGACTTTGCACTGTACTCTCAAAAACAAATGGGAGACCACACCATCATTTTATATATTAGTTTAATTCCCAAATAGTTAAGGAAGGACCTCCTAGGTGCCAAGCACTGTGCTGAGCCCCTGATTTATTAACAGAAAAAGCTTTGATTGTGGCCCTTAAGACACTCAGTTCAGTGATAGAAAAGAAGATAAACCAATATAATCCAGTGTGATAAATCCTACAACAGAGGCACGAGCAAGCTGTGGCCAACTGGCGGGCAGAGTAGAGCAAGAGTTGACCTTCCAAGTAGCCCGATGTGTGTTCAAAGACTAGAGTTTGAATCAGAATCTGTTATTGCTAGTAAGATTAAGACTTGTTCTACAAACCTCTTCCTGCCTGTTACTTACAGCGGATTTCATAGCTCTGCAATTTGGAAGGGTAGTGAGCATGTGTGTGCATGTACAAGTGTATGTGTGTATGTGTTTACAGTAAGTTAAAGTCTCCTGATTATTTTACAACCTCACTAATCCCTATTGGGATCTATTTGTTTTGACGTAGGGAGGGAAGTGAGGTTTGGCATGTTGGCCATTCAGTAAATATGATTTCAGATGCAATACTAAGGTGTCCTGAACAATTTGGGCAGTTGAGTGATGCTCAGTATCTTTTTGCTGCAGATTTTTTAAGGCTACCTGTTGAGGCCCAAGGAAGAGAAGAATAAAGTTGTTTCAGGTTGCATAGGTGTTAAATAGGCACAGGTTTTCCATCTGGGAAGCTCGAGTGTGTCTCTGATGGACCAGGAACTCTCTGGAAGCCCCCTGCAGTCCCTCCCTCGCTCTCTCCAATCACAGGCTGGAGTGGTCTTGATGGATCTCTCTGCAGGTGTTTCTTCCTCCACCGAGGAGTGATTCATTGGCATGAAGCTGTTTGAGCAATTACAATAAAACACTTTTATGGACATGTTCTGCCTTCTCTCTGTTTCTGACACCTCTGCAGTGTCTCTGTGGCAAGAGGAGGCCACAGCAGACACACAGCATCCTTGTTTCTTCTCTCTTGTTAGAACATTCAGTATTTTATGCTGGAATAGGGTTTGGAAAGTGTTCTAGCTCGTTTCAGATGGGGTTTCGGAAAAGAGAGGATATAAACCCCCAAAGCCACAACTTGAAGTTGGATCTGAGACTGCCCATCCACCTCGAGGGCCAAGAAGAGGATGAGACACGATTGTGGATGAATGGTACTGGGCAGCAACAGCAGCCTTACCAGGCAAAGGAGGGCTTTCTGTCCTCCTTTTCGTCATTTATACGAAGGAACTCGCCCTGATGACCACTGAGCCACCTGGGAAGCTAAAGAATCTGTCTGCCAGTGCCAGAGACATGGATTCGATCCCTCAGTCAGAAAGAGCCCCTGAGAAGGAAATGGCTACCTACTCCAGTATTTTCCATGGAGAATCCCTTGGACAGAGAAACCTGGCGAGCTATAGTCCATGGGGTCTCAAAGAGTTGGACATGACGACTGACTCAGCATGCACGCACGTGGGCACTTGCCCTGATTGGAGAAGAGTTTGTGATGCTCACCAGTGTGGGGTTTCTTTGTAAAAGAAGGCGCAGAGAGTGAGAGTGTAAAGAGAAGAAAGGAGCACAGATGAAGATAACAGGAGCCAGAGGATGGGAAGGGAAGGGAGGAAGAGGGATGGAGAGGTGGGGAGCAGAGGGGGGAATGGGTTGGATACAACTGCTTCTCAGATTGCAGAAGCAGCTGCGGCCATGCAAGGGGATCTGCCCAGAGGAGAGGGTCCTCCCAGGAGGGATGCTCTCCTGTGAAAACCAGAGTATCTGCTTCTCTAATATGTACCCTTCAAAGCTGGCAACACTGGGGATGTATACAATGAAAGGAAGGGAGGGTGGAGAAAAGAGGGAGATTATTACACTTCTTACATAGATGACTTTAAAAAGCAATGATTTGGGCCCTTTTATTCATTACACATCATAAAGGACCCAGACTGTGTTGCCCATGGCTTTAGAATCTAGGGCTCTATTAAAACCTTTTCTTGTTAGTTACTCAGTGCTTTGGAAACTAAGGAAAAAAGCCAATTTAATCAAGGCAAGGTTTAATACAAAGAGAGGACCCTATCTTGCCTTTCTGCAGAAAAACTTTCAGGATCAAATGGCTTATGATGTGCGTTTACCTAAAGAATCCCTGTGGAATCAGAGGTTGAGGGGTGGGGGTCCTTTCTTTCGCATGTAGGGCTCACCCAGATTTTCTTTTTCTTTTTGTTTCCATACTGAGTCCTGACTGTCTCCTTACTGATTCAGAGAAAAATAATGTTTTTTCTAGTAATTTTTGGAAAAAAACTCATGCCCTAAGCTGGAGATGAAAACAAACCTAATGTCTGAAGGTGGGGAAAGATTGGTTTATCTTGACCCCAATAGACCCTTTTCTTAATGACTGATAGTCTATCTTTAGTCTTTGGTTGATTGTGGGTGTATTAAGAGGAGATGCTGGAGCTGGGGAGACAGAGATGGGTGGTTATCAGGATTATGTTCAGTGCTTAAATAGCATCAAGCCCCTGGTTTTACAATTTTGTCAGTCTTTGCCTCAGTGGGTAAAGAATCTGGCTGCCAATTCTGGAGACACGGGTTCCATCTCTGGAGTAGGAAATGGCAACCCATTCGATATTCTTGCTTGGAGAATCCCATGGACAAAGGAGCCTCGGGGACCCAGGCTGACAAGTTTCTGCTGCCATGAATTTGTGACATTTAAGGTCAGCCTTTCAGCCAAACCCAGAGGAGGCTCACAGAGAACTACCTGTTGGAGGTTCTCAAGGGTCATGATATTACAGGTCTTTTTTTTTTTTTTCTTTTCACATTTCTTTAGCTAAAGTGCAGTCACTGACTGCAGAGCCTGAGGAAAGGGGTCTAGTCTAATGCCAAGAAAAAAATGGGAAATGTATTTTGGTGTGTAGTAGCTGGTCAGTGTGGCTACAGTATTTTAACCAAATATCCATCAGCACCCTCATTCATGTATTGAGAACACACAGCCCCAATCCAGCTATTGCACACAGCTCAACGTACAAGCTCACTTGGTCGTATTTACTACCTCTCTTCATGTCTAGACACAGCTTTTCATGAAGAAGTGACCCGTGACCTATGGACATGAATTTGAGGAATCTCCGGGAGACAGTGAAGGACAGGGGAGCCTGGTGTGCTGCAGTCCATGGGGTCGCAAAGAGCTGGACATGACCTAGCGACTGAACCTTAGTTGACAGGAGTGATAAAGGTTGCTACCATTTAATAAAGCATCCTTTTTAATGGCTTGCAGGCGAGGATCCTCACAGTGGGCATTTAAGGGTTTTAGAATTTGGAAAGGAGGGGAATTGGAGATACAGAGCAGTTACTGGTCCGTGGTGGTAGTGATACCCAAGTCCTGGCACTTGGAGACACCGTTCTCAGCTTCTGTTCCCTGGAGGAATTTCTTGGTCTTGCACTCTGGAAATCTCACTCCCCTGGGCGGTTCTTCTTTGTGCCATGCTCTCTGTGACTGCGTCTGTAGTGAACACTGTGGAGCACCTGCTTGGGGCTGAGGGGTTTACGTAGCTTCTTCCCTGTTAGGACGTGTTGGGGAGCTTGGCAGCTGTTTTACAGTCGTGGGCTCTTTCAGAGTAGACCCAGAGTTTCTTTGGCTACACGATTGCTTCAGAAGCACCATAAATATTGCTGTTTGTTTTCAGGCAGATCCATTTGCCGCATGAAAAAATATCAAAGGCATAGCAATATCACTTTCAAGCCAACCTTCTTTCCTTCCTTCTGTGCCCCCATGCTTCCCTCTCTCAACTTTATGTGGCTACATTAAGGTCATTCTCATTCTAGAGTCTCTCATTTCAGTATCTTCTTGAAACGGGTACATTCTTTCCTGAGCTGGTCTCTTTCTTGTAATCATTGGTGAAAACAGGGAGGGGTGGTGAATACACTCGGGTATTTCAGCATTTTCAATCCATTTCTCTATAGTTATCAGCTCAGCAAGCAGTGAGTTTGCCTTTGAAGTTATCCAGAGTGACACTTGTACCAAACGTCCTGCTATTGCAAAACAGGGTTCCCCAGTCTTCTCGCCCCCTCTCTCTGTTTCATTGACCACCACAGCCCCGCTTCGAGGTGGTGCTTCTGGTGTAAAGTGTGGGAGGCTCTACCTTTTGAGGTCACTCAGGGATGCTGCATAGTGAGCTGTGGCCATTTAATATGTGACTTCCGAGTTTGCAGAGCTTCCTAGGTGGCTCTAGTGGTAAAGAACCCAACTGCCAATGCAGGTTAGATGTCAGAGACCTGGGTTTGATGCCAGGGTTGGGAAGATCCCCTGGAGAAGGGAGTGGTAACCCACTCCAGCATTCTTGCATGGAGAATCCCATGGTCCTAGGAGTCTTGCAGGCTCCTGGCAGTTATTCAAGTTAGCCCTCAAAGTACCCAGTAACTACTTAATAAGCACAGGATAAATGAATCACTATTCTTGGTTATTTCTCCTCAGAGTCAGGGATCTTTGAAATCTGACCCTGTTTTGGATTGAATGATGCTGAATCTCTTTGGGTCTGATTTTTGTCTGAATTAAAAAGATCTCTCAGGAAACCTACACTCTTTTCCAAAGAACCCCATCTGGTCTATTGGAAACTGTTTCAAAGTTGAAACATCAACCCTGACAGGTCCTTTGGCCACTAAAGATGTAGCTTCCAAGGACATGTCTGTGCTGGCTGTTAACATAAAATAGCATAGCAAAAATCGGATGAAAGTCATCTGCTGTGACGGATTTGGCATCCTTCTTCAACACACCTGCTTTTAAATATACTTCTCACAGAAGCTTGGTTTTACTTTTCCCAGATTTTAAGTCATATTTCAGACCACAGAAAGAATAATAAAGGGCTTGTTTTGTTCCTTTCCATTTCTGTACTTGTGTTTGCTTCTTTTCCCCTCCATTCACTTTATTTTTCTCAGTTGATTAAACTTGTTTCCAACATTATTGAGGTATTATTGACAAATAAAATTGTAACACATTTAAACTGAGCAGTGTGATTATTTGACATGCATATACATTGTGCTTTCGAACTGTGGTGTCGGAGAAGACTCTTGAGAGTCCCTTGGACTGCAAGGAGATCAAACCAGTCCGTCTTAAAGGAAATCAGTCCTGACTACTCTTTGGAAGGACTGATGCTGAAGCTGAAGCTCCACTACTTTGGCCATCTGATGCAAACAGCTGACTCATTGGAAAAGATCCTGATGCTGGGAAAGATTTAAGGCAGAAGGAGAACAGGTGACAGAGGATGAAATGGTTAGATGCCATCACCGATTCAATGGACATGAACTTGGGCAAACTCCGGGAGGTGGTGAGGGACAGGGAAGCCTGGCGTGCTAAAGTTCATAGGGTCACAAAGAATTAGACATGACTTGACAACTGAAAAATAACAACAGAAAGAAAGGATTCTCCCTATTAAGTTACTTAACATATCCATTGTCTCACATATTTGCCTTAATTTTTTAATGAGGACAGTTAAATTCTACTCTTTCTGCAAATTTCAATTAAACAACACAATGTTATCAGCATGTAAGTTGGTCACCAACTTACACATTAGACCGTCAGACTTTATTTATCTTGTACCTGGAAAGTTTATTTCTTTTTCCAAGTTCTCCCTATTTCTCCCACCATCCCTCCACGCCCCCACACCACCCCCCCACCCCACTTCAGCACCTGGCAACAATTTTTGATTCTGTGTTTCTGTGAGATGTTTTTGATTTGAGACCTGGGTTTGATCCCTGGGTTGGGAAGATCCCCTGGTGAAGGGAAATGCTACCCACTCCAGTATTCTGGCCTGGAGAATTCTGTGGATGATATAGTGAGTGACCTTCACTTTCATTTAACTTTGGTTTATTGTTTAGTTTTCACATCTAAGTCATGCCATGCGGTAATTGTTTTTCTCTGTGTGACTTATTTCACTTAACATAATGCCTTCCAAGTTCACCCATGTTGTCACTAATGACAGGATTTCGCTTCTTTTTGAAGATTGAATATATATATATGAATATATAAATAGTGGAATAGCATATATAAAATTATATATAAAATGGGCTTCCCTGGTGGCTCAGATGGTGAAGAAGCTGCCTGCATGCGGGAGACCTGGGTTCAATCTCTGGGTGGGGAAGATCCCCTGGAGGAGGGCATGGCAACCCACTCTAGTATTCTTGCCTGGAGACAGAGGAGCCTCATCCATGGGGTTGCTAAGAGTGGGATATGTATGTGTATATATATATGTATGTATAATAAATAGATGTATATATTTAGTGAAATATCATAAATTATATATAAATTATGTTGAATTATATAAAAAATATATACACAGAACTATATATGTATATATATAGGGTTAACCAATACAAGAGAGTTCCAGAAAAACATCTATTTCTACTTTATTGACTATGCCAAAGCCTTTGACTGTGTGGATCACAATAAACTGTGGAAAATTCTGAAAGAGATGGGAATACCAGACCACCTGACCTGCCTCTTGAGAAATCTGTATGCAGGTCAGGAAGCAGCAGTTAGAACTGGACATGGAACAACAGACTGGTTCCAAATAGGAAAAGGAGTGTGTCAAGGCTGTATATTGTCACCCTGCTTATTTAACTTATATGCAGAGTACATCATGAGAAACGCTGGACTGGAAGAAGCACAAGCTGGAATCAAGATTGCCGGGAGAAATATCAATAACCTCAAATATGCAGATGACACTACCCTTATGGCAGAAAGTGAAGAGGAACTAAAAAGCCTCTTGATGGAAGTGAAAGTGGAGAGTGAAAAAGTTGGCTTAAAGGTCAAAATTCAGAAAACGAAGATCATGGCATCCGGTCCCATCACTCCATGGGAAATAGATGGGGAAACAGTGGAAACAGTGTCAGACTTTATTTTTTGGGCTCCAAAATCACTGTAGATGGTGACTGCAGCCATGAAATTAAAAGACGCTTACTCCTTGGAAGAAAAGTTATGACCAACCTAGATAGCATATTCAAAAGCAGAGACATTACTTTGCCGACTAAGGTCCATCTAGTCAAGGCTATGGTTTTTCCAGTGGTCGTGTATGGATGTGAGAGTTGGACTGTGAAGAAGGCTGAGCGCTGAAGAATTGATGCTTTTGAACTGTGGTGTTGGAGAAGACTCTTGAGAGTCCCTTGGACTGCAAAGAGATCCAACCAGTCCATTCTGAAGGAGATCAGCCCTGGGATTTATTTGGAAGGAATGATGCTAAAGCTGAAACTCCAGTACTCTGGCCACCTCATGCGAAGAGTTGACTCATTGGAAAAGACTCTGATGCTGGGAGGGATTGGGGGCAGGAGGAGAAGGGGACGACCCAGGATGAGGTGGCTGGCTAGCATCACTGACTCGATGGATGTGAGTCTGAGTGAACTCCGGGAGTTGGTGATGGACAGGGAGGCCTGGCGTGCTGCGATTCATGGGGTCGCAAAGAGTCAGACACGACTGAGCGACTGAACTGAACTGAATCGATACATATATATATACATATACATATATATATACAAAGCAAACTTTTTGGCTAACCCTATGTATATATTTGTCACAATCTTGATCCATTCAACCGTCGACAGGCACTTAGGTTATTTCTGTTACAGGAGGCAAGTTCCTGTCCCCAGTGCGTAGTGAGGCCAAACAAACATAAACATCAAAGTTTAAATCAGAGGAAAGTTTACTGCAGGGTTCTTCAAAGAGGGGAGTTACTTGTACCCTAAGAAACCCAACTCCCTGAATGTTTTCAGCAAAGCATCTTTAAAGACAAGGTGAGGAAGGTGTGTGGTGGCTTGCTGCAAAGTTCTTCATATGGGAATCCTTTGTTCTTACAGCAGAGGTCATGAGGTTCATGAGGTTCCTGAAAACCTCCAGCAGAACAAATGTTATTCTCTGTTCTGCTCTATTTTTTTTTAAATCTCTTTATGAATGGAAAAGAGTTATACCCTTAAAGGGCAGAGCCCTGGGAGTGGGCTTTCCTGTATATTTCAGACTTGCAGGCAACGTTCTTTTACAAAAGGTGCAGAGTCAGCATGACTAAGCACAGGTGCAAAGCACAAGGGTCACAGTGAAAGGAGCAGACCCGACTTGGAGTCAGATTTGTTCTTCCCTGATCCATTTCCATGGCTGGACTGTTGAAGCTAATGCTTGAAGGGACATGGGAATACAGGTATCTCTTCAAGATAGTGGTTTCCTTTGGATATGTACTCAGAAGTGGGATTGATATGGTAGCTCTCTGGTTCCTCTGCCTTGAAATCACAGATCAAATTGCCAACATCCCTTGGATCACTGAAAAAGCAAGAGAGTTCCAGAAAAACATCTGCTTCTGTTTTATTGACAATGCCAAAGCGTTTGACTGTGTGGATCACAATAAAGTGTGGAAAATTCTTTGAGATGGGAATACCAGACCACCTGACCTGCCTCCTGAGAAATCTGTATGTAGGTCTAGAAGCAACAGTTAGAACTGGACATAGAACAACAGACTCGTTTGAAATTGGGAAAGAGTACATCAAGGCTGTATATTGTCACCCTGTGTATTTAACTTATATGCCAAGTACATCATTTGAAATGCTGGGCTGGGTGACGCACAAGTTGGAATCAAGATTGCTGAGAGAAATATCAATGACCGCAGATATGCAGATGACACTACCCTTATGGCAGAAAGTGAAGAAGAACTATAGAGCCTCTTGATGAAAGTGAAAGAGGAGAGTAAATAAGTTTCAGCATTCAGAAAACTGAGATCGTAGCATCTGGTTCCATCACTTCATGGCAAATAGATGGGGACACAATGGAAACAGTGACAGACATTATTTTTTGGGGCTCCAAAATCACTGCAGGTGGTGACTGCAGTCATGAAATTAAAAGACGCTTGCTCCTTGGCAGAAAAGCTAGACAGTGTATTAAAAAGCAGAGACATTACTTTGCCAACAAAAGTCCATGTAGTCAAAGCTGTGGTTTTTCCAGTAGTCAGTATGGATGTGAGAGTTGGATGTAAAGAAAGCTGAGCACTGAGGAATTGATGCTTTTGAACTGTGGTGTTGGAGAAAACTCTTGAGAGTCCCTTGGACTGCAAGGAGATCCAACCAGTCCATCCTAAAGGAAATCAGTCCTGAATGTCCATTGGGAGGACTGATGTTGAAGCTGAAGCTAAAATACTTTAGCTGCCTGATGCGAAGAACTGACTCATTGGAAAAGACCCTGATGCTGGGAAAGATTGAATCTGCCTGCCAAAGCAGGAGATGTGGGAGGAAAAGGGGACGACAGAAGATGAGATGATTGGATGGCATCACTGACTCAATGAGCATGAGTTTGAGTAAGCTCCAGGAGTTGGTGATGGACAGGGAAACCTGGCGTGCTGCAGTCAATGAGGTGGCAAAGAGTCAGAAACCACTGAGCAACTGAACTGGACTGGTTGGTAGCTCTTTTTCTAGTTTCTTCAGGAACCTCTCTGCTGTTTTCCACAGTGATTGTACCAGTTTCTATCCCACCAACAGTGCACAGGTGCTCCCTTTTCTGCATGTCCTCCTCAGCATTTGTCATCGCTCATTTTTTGATAGGGCTTCCCTGGTGGCTCAGACAGTAAAGAATCTGTCTGCAATGCGGAAGACCCTTGTTCAATCCATGGCTTGGGAAGATCCCGTGGAGAAGGAAATGGCAACCCACTCCAGTATTCTTGCCTGGAGAATCCCATGGACAGAAGAGCCTGGTGGGCTACAGTCCATGAGGTTGCAAAGGGTCGGCCATGACTGAGCACAATAGCATCAGGTGTGAGGTGGTATCTCATCGTGATTTTCGTTTGTATTTTTCTGATGGTTAGTAATGTTGAACACCTTTCTATGTTCCTGCTGGCCAACTGTATGTCTTCTTTCGAAAAAATGTCTGTTCTAGTCCTTTGCCCAGGTCTTAATTTGATAATTGTTTTTTCAGTTTGAATTGTATAGATTTTGTCTTATACAGTTTTTATATTAATCCCTTATCAGATGCATGGATTGCAGATATTTTCTCAGTTTGATAGGTTGCTTTTTTATTTTGTTAAGAGTCTCCTTTGCTGTGTGCCGGTTGTTTTAGTTTGATATAATCTCACTTGTTTATTTGTACTTGTTTGCCTTTGTTTTTGGTGTCAGATCTAAAAACTCATTGCCAAGACCAATGTCAAGAATTTACTTTCTATGTTTTATTCTAGGGCTTTTCCAGTTTTTAGGTGATTGTTCAGTTCTTTAATCCACTTTAAGTTGATTTTTGTATATGATGTAAGACTGGGTCTAGTGTTATTCTTTTGCAAGCTGATTCATTAAACATTTGCTGTGTCATGAAGTCTATGGGACACATATGTACATAACGTCCCCAGAGTGAGACTTTTCCTAACCATCCTAAAGTAACAATTCCTTCCACTGAGCACTTTCTGTCCTTCACTTATGTTTTAATGTTTTATTTAACATATTAGCTGTGGCTCCCTTGTCTCAGCGGTAAAGAATCTGCCTGCCAAAGCAGGAGACGTGGGTTTGATCTCTGGGTCTGGAAGATCCCCTGGCAAATGAAATGGCAATCCATGCCAGTATTCTTGCCTCAGAAATCCAATGGATAGGGAGGCCTAGTGGGGTCCATGGGGTCGCAAGGAGTTAGATATGACTTAGCGACTAAACAACAACAGTTAACATGTTATCTACCAGCATATTACTTCAAAGAAGTAATGTAGGGTTAAAACTCCATGAAGTCCAGGACTTTTTACTGCTGTGTTTATAGCTGTCTCCCTGTTGCCTAGAATAGTGTCTGACTGTAAAAGGGGTTCAGTAAGTAGTCATTGAATTAATAAATGATTCTTATTTGTTGCTTAAAAAAAAAAACTTAAATGCTTGTAAGCAGAAATCTGCTAGCAAGCACATATTCAGGTAATTAATAAGGCAAAAACGACTATATTAACTATCTTTAAAAGTTGCAGCGTTTAAGGTAAATCAAGGAGAAATAAGGGAGAACAAACTTTTGCTAAAGCACTGTTACGGCAGATGAACCTCACTTACATTATTTTATTTATTTTAATCCATAGAGTAATATTGGAAAATAAGTGGTTGACCTCCCATTTTATAGATGAGGAAACCAATGCTCCAAAAGGCAGAGTCATTTGTTCAAAGTTACAACTGGTAGAGACAAGATATTACTACACTCTACCTGGCTTTTTTTTTTTTTTTAATCTTCAGCAGTGATTTACAAAATTCTTTCTATCCACCCATAGAAATAAGCATATTCTAATTATAATGCTGAACAGATACGCACTCACACATGTGTGCATGCACACACACGCTCACATAGACCATCAGAAGTATTTGCTTTATATGTGAATCTTGCTGATGTACTTCTAGTCTATTTTACTCCGTTCTGTTCTATTCTATCCTTCTATTCTATTCTATTCCATTCCATCCCATTCCCTATTTTTTATTTTTCATCCTATTCTGTTCTATCCTGTTTCTTAATTTGGTTTGATCTATTGAAGTGTTTTTGCAGCAAAACCTATGGGTTGCAAAACAGAATTTGAAAATACTTACTCTTGCCAGTGTTGAAAGAAGACTGGAGCCCTAGACCACATGCTGAGGAACAGGAAAGACTTTATTGAGGAGGTGACCTTTGAGCTATGCCTTGAATGATGGGTTGGGTATAAGGAAACTATTACAATACAAATTTCACCCATTCAGGCAATAGAATACTTATATAATTTAGGCTTCTATCAAATCATCCAGATGCTTGACATTTTATGGTAAGGCTGAAAAATCAAGGTACTCTGATGTCTTGCTTTATTCACTTGGATACTCAATCCATCAAGCGCTGGTTGCTATACTTAGGGAGTAATTACTGAGCACTAGTTACATGTCAGGCAGTGAATTCAGCGCTGGAAACCTGTAGAAGTCTCCAGGGTGATGTCTGCTCTTAAGGAGAGTGTGTTCGCATCTCACTTTCCTCAGGCTGACCCCACAGTGGGCGCTTTGCACTGGGCATGTCCAGCTCTAGTCCACTGTCCCCAGGGAGCTGGTGTTCTTCATGTGTGGCTTTACGCTGGGCAGTTCTGGGGATGTGGCATTGTCCTTTCCTTTCCTCCATCTTGAAATGGGATTCTGAGTTAAAAGGGAGCTATTCCTTGTGGCCTAATGACATATTGATTGGCGATGGCTTGTCTTTGTGAAAGCATTTCACGTGAACGATGCTTCTATACATTGTGAGGTAGGGTTATGGGTTTTGTCATCACCTCTTTTGCCCGAGATCAGATTTTTATCCCCCCAAGTAAGAGAAATGAAAGTTGACTCATCCATTTAAATCAGGAATTCTCTAGAGAAATTGATGTGTGGTCCCATTGGCAGTGCCTTCATTTTAACAGTTTTTAGGGTCTGATGAATTGATTGGCAGTGGAGGCAGTTAGGCAGCTGGTCTTTGGCAAAAAGTGCTCCAACAAGGAGGCTTCTTAGCAAAAGTCTGCTGTTTGAAGTAGCCTTTCAATAACTAAATCATTACACCAAAAACATTAATATATTTCCTTATTTTAAGCCTGTTGTAATGAACTTGCATTATTTTGGAATGGATAAATAAACAATGATAATAGAAACATGAGATAAAATAGACAGAGGCACCATATTCCTGACCTTGTTAACTCAGATATACTGGGGCTGGAACATTCTATACTATTTTTTTTGTTTGTTTTAATGGACACAGTGCTGTTTATTGGTACTAGGCTCAGTCACTGAGATATGTTGCTGGTTAAGATGCTGGTTTCCTTTGACAATATTCTGGGCTAAAGTCCTTTGAAATGAGTTCTGTGTTATATGCTTCGTGTTATTCCCAGCATGGTGTCTAACAAAGAGTAGCTGCTCAAAAACATGCTAATTGACAAATTGATATCAACTCATGTATCAACACGGCAATTTGTAATGTATAAACACTTTGATATACATTTTACCATTTGATTTTTAAAAACTCAACAGCAATGTATTTAGTGATTTGTTTTTATCACGTCTTAACAATGTGCTGAACTTGCACTTCATAGAAAGAAATTACAGTATGAAATTACAGTAGTTCTGCATGGTAAAAAGAAATTGGTTCTTGGCAATTATTTGGCTAACTTGTAGGATCAGAAAAGTGCTAATATACTAAGTATTAGTCTAATAACTTTGGACTTTCAGTATGTTTTGCAGAGGAAATAGAGAGCATGAGTTAATCTGATGGGGTATTTCAATGAAAATTAGTTAAGAGAGATACTAATGTGTATTAGTCAGCTTTGGCTAAGTTATGCTGCAATAACAAATGTCCCCAACATGTCAGTCGCTTACAACGATGATGGCTTACAACTCTGTGTACTCTGTCTGCCTACTGATACAGATGCATGCGTAGGCAGATGGGATAGATGTATATGTATATGTATATATTTATATGTATTCACAAACACTGCTCCATCCTCCCGTCTCTTTCTCTGCCCCCACCCCAATCCAGCTATTTCTTTAATTCCTGGACCACAGTTTGAAGGAGTAGGTTTAACTGGGACATGCAGTATGACTCCAGAGAGAAAAGAGTGACAGAAACACATGATGGCTCTTAAAGCTTTCATTTCATAGTGACACAAAAGATTTCTATTCCCATTTCATTGGCCAAAGCAAGTCAGATGGCCTGGACTGAGGTCAGTGTCAGAGGTGAAATATATGACCCTTCACAGAAGCTGAAGATTCTTGGAACAATATAGCCATTACTCCCTGCTGTTAGTATATGTAGCTAGAATGGTGATTTAGATCCTCATATTAATTTAGATCCTTATCAGTAACCATATGTTCAACAAAGTATGTCTTATTCACTACATTGTATAGACAAAAAAAAAAAAAACCCTACGGCTATTTTTTAAAACATTTTAAGTCTTATAGCTGGTAAATGGCAAATTCTAAATTTGAACTGAAATCTGAATCTGACTCACTTCCTAACCTAAATCTAATTCTGATGCTCTTCGTGGCCGTCCTGCATATGTGAATGTTTGTAACTGGAACAAACAGAGAAAGTTTCAGCTATAGTGTACTCTAGAATGTGGATTTAAATTTCCATTTATTTGTTTCATACTTTTTTAAGGTGATCAATATTTGACCAAGGTATTCTTTCTGTCAGTGGATATACTCAATTATTTTAGATTCTTTTTGTTCAGGTTGTAAGTTTGGTGCATGAGGGTGTGTGTGTGTGTGTGTGTGTGTGTGTGTGTGTAATAAAATCAGGTACCTTCAGTCCTCTGCAGGACCTTGACATAAGATTCTTACAGACCCTGCTAAAACTGCTGAGTTTCGAATCAGGAATTAGTTCTGATTCTGTTGAGGTAAACCTGAAAAGAGAGGAGAAATAGAATCCACCTTCCTGTGTTATTAAGATTTCAGATATACAGTTTTGATAAAAGCTTGCAAGTACAAAATTTGCTATCAAGCCTAATGTAGCATGGAGGATTTTGTCTGAGCTAGCAAAGGATCACATTTTCATCTCCTATGAGGCAGAGACTGAGCTCTATAAACTATTTTCCACATGCACACTTTACTCAAAAAGAAGAAAAAGAATATTTTGTTGTGAATCTTTGTCTGATTTTAGAATGTGTGGGGGTGCATCCTAGACCCAGTTACCTGATAGATCACATTCTATAAGTGTGATGTGTGTGTGTGTGTGTGTGTGTGTGTGTGTGTGTGTGTTTGTGTGAGTTGCTCAGTTGTGTCCGACTCTTTGAGACCCCATGGACCGTAGCCCACCAGGCTCCTCTGTCCATGGGGATTCTCCAGGCTAGAATACTGGAATGGATTGCCCTGCCCTTCTCCAGGTGTGATGCACACACTGCCTAAATGGAGCAAAAACACTGGCCTCAGTTACCAGGAAAACCAATACTGCACAATAAATGGGCCAAATGACCCATTCAGCTCTATTCATGCATGTGATGCAACTAGGGCTGGAGGGTGTGCCCCAGAGAAGATGTGGCGCCCTCCCAGACACTGAGGAGTCCTCCCTGAAGGGATGAGTTAAACTGTCTTGGGGCAATGCTCTGGAATCAAGTTTTGAAAGAGCCCTTTTCCATCTGACCTGCCTTTTTCCCCTCTAAGATTGAAACATGTCCTCTGCTGCATAGTTGAGAGCAATAGTTTCAGAATAAGAGAATCTGGTTTAGAAGTCAGATAGTGAGTCATTACTGGCCGTAGACAGTCACTTTTCTGACCTTTGCTTCATTTGGCACCCTCTTCTGATTATTTAGTAACTAATAACTGATTCGTTAATGAAATCAGTTCAGCCCTTCATTTAATAAACATTAAATGAGGCCATTCTCTTGAGTCCAGAGCTGTGCTAAATGACAGAGAGCTAAGGTTGTTAGCAGGCCCCTTACTCTTCATTTTCAAGTCCTTGAGGGAAAACAGACATGTCAACCAACGTTTCTAAATGCCGTGTGACAAAAGCTGTGTTGGATATGAGCACAAGCATTTCTAAGACACAGGAAAAGAATACCTTTTCTAGATTTAAACATCCTGGTAGGGGGTTTCTAGAGGAGGTGGTCCTTGAAATGAATCTTGGATGAGAAGGCTAATTGCCCAGATAGAGAATGTAGAGGGAGGGGACTGTAGACCTGTTTCACACGGTAGCATGCGCAGGAGAGCAAGGCGCCAGTGGTCGTGGCAAGGAGGTAAGGATGGTGAAAGTGGAGGGGATTGGGGAGGAGGAGAAGAGTTGCGGATGATGGTAGACAAGTAAGATAGAAGTCGATTTCATGAAGCACTCAAAGTCCATGGTTATTAATCTGTGCTATTTTGAATGTATGTGTAGAAACCAACTCAGGAAGAAAGGAAACTTGCTTAGAAACACTGAATATTTTTCCGGAGTACATGTGAGGCTACAACTTGGCCTCAAAAATAGGACAGGGATATCACCAGGGACCTCCACTCCATTCTTCTGTCCTCTTTGTGGGTTTTTATTGCCCTCATTCTGCAGAATTGCTCATCTCCTTTTTTTTTTTTTAAATGCAGTGATGGACACAGAGGATAAGACCATCACCTGAAATCTTACATCTTACACGTAGATCCACCTGGAAAGACTGAGTGCCTCTCTCTGTTCATACAAATTCTTTCCGAAAGGAAATCGCTTGGGTCAGTTTGAGCCTGGTACCTCCTCTTGTACCCTTTTGTGATGAGAAGGCAAGTTGTATTGCACGAGCTTTGTTTCTGGGACCATGAGACGCCAGGGGACTGGTTGCCTTGAAACTTCCCAAGGAGGGAGACTGGGAATTTTACAAATAAATGGATTATCTATGTGGGTTTCAAATGATAGTCCACTGGTAAGGTGTCTCATGATAGCTTCTGGAGTTTTGGAAACAGGCAGCAGCATGTAACTGGGGTGTACCTGCTCAACTTTCTGAGTCAGTAGATCTGAAGTGGGGTCCTTGGGGCAGCATTTAAAAATTCAGTAATTGATGCTAATGTCCTGGTAGTGTCGGAATCCTTTTAAGGAATTTTCACTTTATCTCAAACAAGAGAGGAAACCTTGGGAGGAAGAAGGGAAGGCCACGGGGTAGGTTTGTATCATGGGACACCCGTGTGGGCAGGTGATCTGAAAAAGAGGTGAGGATGTAGTGACTTTGTAGCAGTCTATTACATTCAGCCAGTGTAAGCACTCACTGAAGGCGGGAGTCGTGCAGGAGAAAGGGGCTTAGAAGGAAGAGCTGACAGCTTGTCATCAGTTCTATCTAGCAGGGCAGGGGGGTGAGGAGTGTGATGGAGCAGGACCCTAGGGGACCTTCCCGCTTATCCTCTGCTTCAGCTCCTCTCTGAAGTACCCAGATCCAGAATTCGATGCGTGTTTCCTGAGTTGTTTTGCAGATGTGAACCCCCCTCCCCCTAATGGAAGATGTTAACTACTTGATGATCGTGAGCACATTGCCCCAGGCCTCCTGGAGCCTAAGGCCCGATGAAGTTAACCCCTGTGACCCTGCCCTGTTCCCTCACCATCAGCCAACCACAGAATTGTGCACAAGCTGATCACACACCCCTCTCCATCATCTGCCCTTTAAAAACTCCTTGTTAAAATCCTTCCAGCAGCTCTAGGCTTTTCAGGGCCTGAGCCAACGGTCTCCTTGCGTGGCCTCTGCAGCAAGCCTTTCTCTGCTCCACACTCCGCCGTTCCAGTTTGTTTGGACTCACTGTGCATTGGGCACAGGAACCTGCACTAACAGGGCTGCATCTAGAGCAGCTCGCGTATTTCGGGCATGGATGATGAGGCAGCCAGGGCTTCCCTGGGGGTCCAGTGAAGAACCCACCTGCAGCACAGGAGACCCAGGTTCCCTGCGTTGGGAAGATTCTCTGGAGATGGGAATGGATACACACTCTAGTATTCTTGTCTGGAGAATTCCATGGACAGAGAAGGATGGTGGGCTGTATAGTCTATGGGGTCACAAAGAGTTGGACACAACTGAGCAATTAACACTTCCACTTTTTTTTTTTTTTCCATTGAGGTCATTAGTAGGTGATATAGGATGACAGATGGGACTTAGGACAGGATGGAAGATGACACAAGAGCAGAAGGGAGCTGAGTGCAGGGGAGTTCTGAGCTGAAGATGATGCTTTTGCAATCATTGCTTGCAAATGACAGATGAGGACTCTGTGTGCCGATTTCCTAGGGTGGGTATGATTAAGGACCAGTAAGTCTATGGATTTGGGGGACATTGAAGATTAAGTAGGAGGGGAGGTGAGAAGGTTGAGAACGAGACACATCAATGGAAGGAGAATGTAAGTCAAGAGAGACTGGTGTCCATAAAACATAGGGAGAGATTTTAAAGAAGACAGAATTAACCACATGAAGTTAGCCAGATTTTCAGTGTCAAAGACATGCTGTGAGTCTGACTAGTAGCAAATGAATTATGACCTTGAGGAGAGCAGTTTTGTCCTTGAAAGTTATTTTCATCTATTTTTCCTCCCTATCTGATGGTAAACTTCACTCATGCGTTCATTGAGTAAACACTCTGTAGGCAGGGCTAGGAGTCCTGAAATCCATAATTTTTGACTCAAGGAGCTCATAATTTAATGGAAAGACAAATAAAAAGATTGTGGTAGACAGTGATGAGCTCCAGTAAAGGCCCACAAAGTAGTATGGGTGCCCCCAGGAAGGAGAGCCAACCCCTTAACTGAGTAGGCACTCAATAAAATTACATTACATTAGCATGCTTATTAAATTTGCTGGTGCAAAAATGAGTAATATTATCAATCAGTAAACAGACACAGGGCCAGCTAATGAGGGCTGGTGTGTTGGCAGAAGTTTAAGAAAGGCAGTTACTCCTCTCTGGTTTCTTTAAAGGCTCATATTTTTCAGAGTTTTGTCACAAACCCCCTGGTCTCTTCTGGCTCTGCATGGACACTAAGGACTGTTTCCTTCCACTTCAGTGATTTTAGCCTTTGGACCGCTAACTCCCCAATTTATGTATCTGGCCTTTCCCGGAAACCAGTCTAATCTCCAGCTGCCTGCGGGACATTTCCACCTGTGCGTCTCACACACACTTCTATTTAACAGGAGCACAGATTGGGCACCATTTCCAGCTTCATATTCTGAATTCTTTTTTTTTTTTCCTAAGCCCATCACCTACCTGGGGTCATCCTAGACTCTTCCCTCTTTACTTTCCTTTGCTACCGAGTTTATTTTTTGAATGGCTTTCGTCTCTCATCTGCATTCACACTGCCACTGTGGCAGGTCAGACTTGTTTCTTCCCTGCCTGGTTGAAGCCAGCAGATGCCCCGTTCTCTGTACACCCTCTTCCCTGCCATCTTTCTAGGTCTTTAAGCTGGTGCTTCCAGCATTGGTGGCTCCCTGTTAACAATAGTCGACCATCTAAACAACTTAGGTGGTCACGCCACACAGTCTGTCTCCAGGCTAGGTCAATTCAGCAATTTAACACAATTTTATTTTTCATATCGTTTGCCGGGCACTGTGCCAACAGCGCCCTGCTCTAATGGGGCTGACATTCCAGTGTGGACAAATGTGGAACTTGGAATTGAGAGTCCAGTGAGTGAAAGAAGTAACTGGAGGGGTGGGAAAGTGTGGCTGTGAGTCTTGGTTAGTCCCGGGGACGTGGTGGCAGTGGGGGCCAGCCAGGGAGGTTTCTCAGGGGAAACCACATCTATGCTGAGGCTGGGGAATGAAAGGGAGGTGGGCAGGTACAAGTTGAGGTTGTAGACATCGTGGATGTGAGGAAGATGGGGTGTGGATAGAGCCAGCAGATGGAAGGGCCAAGGGTATAGGTGATCCTGGTTGGACCTCTGTAAGGGGCAGTTCAGGGAAGACCATAAAGGATTGCCTCAGGGGACTTGGACTTTCTCTTATGGACTCTGTTTTGTACTTGAGAAGGCAACTCTGGACTGCTCTGAGAGGAATGGATTGGGTGGGGCCAAACATCAAGGCAGGAAATGCAGCCACCTTACTGGTCTCACGCCAGCTCCTGTCTCCTGAGCTCACTGACCAGCATCTTCCATGCCCAGCACAGCATGTTCAGCACACATGTTCAGCCAATGACTTAACACACGATGCTTCCCTACTAGGAGCTGATGTTCTCTGCAGAGAAGCTGCCTACCTTGACCTCTGCATCAGGGCTTCCTCCACCAGGAACTTCCTTCTCGTTCAGCACCAAAAACTCATATCCACCTGTTAGAAGGCCATTCAAACCCCGCTTCACGTTCTCCTCTAATCCTTATCACAGCCACATGAGGAGCTCTCTTGTCTCCACTTTATTGTGGTTGTTGTTTGGTTGCTAAGTCATGTCCAACCCTTTGCGACCCCTTGGACTGCAGCATGCCAGGCTTCCCCGTCCTCCACTGTCTTCCAGCTGCTGCTGCTAAGTCACTTCAGTCGTGTCCGACTCTGTGCGACCTCATACACGGCAGCCCACCAGGCTCCCCCGTCCCTGGGATTCTCCAGGCAAGAACACTGGAGTGGGTTGCCATTTCCTTCTCCAATGCGTGAAAGTGAAGAGTGAAAGTGAAAAGTAAAATTGAAGTCGCTCAGTCGTGTCCGACCCTCAGCGACCCCATGGACTGCAGCCTTCCAGACTCCTCCATCCATGGGATCTTCCAGGCAAGAGTACTGGAGTGGGGTGCCATTGCCTTCTCCGACTGTCTTCCAGAGCTTGCTCAAATTCATGACAGTTGGGTTGGTGATGCCATCCAACATCTCATCCTCTGTTTTCCCCTTCTCCTTTTGCCTTCAGTCTTTCCCAGCATCAGGATCTTTTCCAGTGAGTCAGTTTTTTTTGCATCAGGTGGCCAAAGTATTAGAGCTTCAGCTTCAGCATCCAGTGAATATTCAGGGTTGATTTCCTTTAAGATTGACTGGTTGACTCTCTTTGCTGTCTATGGGACTCTCAAGAGTCTTCTCTAGCACCCTGATTTGAAAGCATCATTTCTTTAGTACTCAGCCGTTTTATGATCCAGCTCTCACATCCGGACATGACTACTCGAAAAACCATAGCTTTGACTATATGGACCTTTGTCAGCAAAGTGGTGTCTTTCCTTTTTAATTTGCTGCCTAGGTTTGTTACCTCCACTTTATGAGAAGGAAAAGGAGGTTCACAAAGTTTAGGACTTGTCTGAAGTTATATGGTGGGGTCTGGGGCTTTTCAGCTAAGTCTTCTTCTCTTCATACCCGTTTCGCACTTGACCAAGACTCCTGGGAACATGAGTGATGGAAGAGGAACAGTTGCCCACGGGGGTCTCAGCCCCGAGGTGAGCCACGCCCCCTGGATGTGCCTGTGTGTCCTCTTCCAGGACTTCCTGACCTCGCCCTCTGACCTGCACCCCTGCTCTGTCCCTCTAGATGGAGGGACCCACCCCACACAGCAGTCACTCAGTGCAGCCTGTCACTTGCTGTCCTGTCTATCTGTCTTCTCCAACCTGGAAAAGCCAAGGCCTCCTGGGTCACCCTTTAGGGCCACTGTCAGCTTCGTCCTGGTCCGCACTGACCTGGCCACTCTGGGGACAAAGCCTCTGTGTCTGGGGTACTCCGTGTGGTCTGAGGTCAGCCTCTGTCCCTCCTGTCTTGCTCAGGTTCTGTGTGTGGATGCCTGCAGGTCAGAGTGAGCTCATCTGCCAGTCCACTCCCCCTGTTCCACCCTGAGCACTTCTACCAGGAGCACCCACACTGCACCCCAGCCCTGGCCCCTGACTGCGGAGTGATGCTGGCTCTTCGTGGGGATGTGTAAAGCACACAGCCTGGCTAGCACATTTGAATGATTGAAGATTCCAGATGCAGGCACAGGATGAGGCTGTCTCAGCCACCGTGACTCAGAAGGGGCCGATGGGCATGAGCCCCATTCGTGCCCCAGCTGAGGAGTGAAGCCTGCAGGGTTTGCAGCACCAGGCGGGCTCTAGCTGGGCGGAGGCGTTCTCACCCTAGAGGGCAAGTTTCTCTGAACTGCATGGAACACTTAAATTGCTCTGGGCTGGCTTTCTGGCCCCTCTTCTTTCTCTCTCTCTGTTTTTTTTTTTTTTTTTTTCTGTAATGCAGGTGTCATAATGATGGGAAGATGTCCTTGAAGAAGTGCTATGGAGCCTGTGGTTCCCTGGCGGCTTCATTTTTTATCTTTCCACTGAAGGCGCTTTCTTGCTCAAGCCCTGTTAGTTATGGGTCTGTCTGCAGAACCTCAGCTCCCTCTGTGTTTGGTGAATAGTGTTGGGATGTGGCATTCTGGTGCTCTCCAGTGCTGAAGACTGCAACGCCGCCTTCATGTGCATCTCTCCCGCCTCCCTCCCCTCCCCTCCCCCTCCTCCTGTGCCTCCCCCTCACTCCCCATCCTTCCACCCCACCCACACCTGCCTTCGCTCAAGGCAGACCCCCAGCGGTGTTTCCTCCATCTTTCCTGGAGGCCTTGTAAATGCACAGACCATTTAGACTTTAAGATGGTGGGGCCACTTTTCATCTCAGGCCAGGCTGCTGCCTGGTTTTACGGGGTCATAAAAGTCCTGACAGGAGTCGTAAAAGCCTCCAATTGCTCTGCAGAAGCCCTTGGAGTATATTTTAAGGGCCCCTGAGTTTTCATTTTGCTGCTTTTATGGGGACTCGTAAAAGCGGCGTGGAGGGAGCCCTCTGATTGGCTGTTCGGCACGGAGGTAGTTAAAATTACAGCTTTAGACAAATTGTTCCAGTCCCAATAAATCAGCAGTGGGCATGTGGCAGGGACCGGCTTCCAGCTCTGCCGCATTCCCCGTGGCCTCCTGTCCCACCTCACAGCCAAGGCTGCGCTTGGGGCCATGGTTCTCCAAGCCATTGCTGCAAAGAGAACTCTGGTTAATCAACCAGCTGCTTGTATGCATTTTACCAGAGAGCTGGTTGAATTTTTTATTTCCGTAAACCTGGGTATTTGAACGCTGATTGACTTGTTTTTTGAATCAGCAGGAGTTAGAGACACGGTCTCAGACTGTCCACTTGGATGGTCACAGCATCCCCCCACCCCCACCCCTCAGCATCACCTACTGTCTCCCTGCAGATCCCTTAGCTTCCTGCCTCCCCGCAGGCCCTTCTTTCCTCCACCTTCTACCCGCTGTTGTGCTGGTGTGTCGTTATCACCCAGTGATGGGCCAGTGTTGTGCTGGTATGTTGTTATCACCCAGCAATGGGCCAGTGCCGGGCCACTATCATCAGGGGGAATGCCATTCGCTGGCCCCATCCCAGCTATTCTCTGACTGTGACTGGCAGAGAACTAAACGGCAGTGGATATTATGGGATGCTGTTTTGTGCCATTATCAACTTTTCATAAGCTTTTGTTCAAGTACATCACAAGTCAAACAAGCTGAGGCTCTGTCAAACTCTTAACTGAAATTTGGATGTTAGGCCGGACTCACCCTTCACAACTTTGGACTTCTCCCTTTTCAGGCAAGGGAAGTTTTCAGAGAGGCTCGGAAGGTGCTTGAAGCAAGGAGGCTCTACTCAGCCCACCCTGGGAGCAATGTGCTACTCCTGTTTGTGTGGCCGCCTCCGTTCCCATGGCAACCACCTCTCTCCCCTGCTATTTCTGAAGAGCACGTGCTTGTGGGAGTATCAT
Source organism: Capricornis sumatraensis (assembly GCF_032405125.1). Taxonomy (NCBI): domain Eukaryota; kingdom Metazoa; phylum Chordata; class Mammalia; order Artiodactyla; family Bovidae; genus Capricornis; species Capricornis sumatraensis. The sequence continues at coordinate 15,962,821 of NC_091076.1, forward strand.
TCTGGAAAAAAAAAAAAAAATGATGCTCTCTCCTCCTTCTCTGGAGATCAGCCAAGTCAGCGCCTCCAGCAGCATGAGGTTTCTCATTACTTAGGAGACAGCCAGCTAGGTGGAGATGGGTGGGGGAACTCAGTGAAGGGGGGCGACAAGCTTGGAGTAGGGAAGGGATGAGGGGCCTGCTGCCAGGCAGTGGATTAACTTGAGAAATCAGACCAAGACACATTAGAGGAGAGCTCCACCACCATCAGCTTCCTTTCAGAGCCATGGGCTGGCAGATCAGCCCATCTGAAGTGGGGAGGAAAAGGGATGCAGGCATTGCATAAGTCAGGGGAGAAAAACAGGCTCTCTGCTGACATATGCCTCTGTTTTGAAAGGACTTATTCTTTTCTCAAATAAATGAACCAATCACAAAGGTTACAGGCTATGTGAGAGAAAAGCTCGTCCTATTTCTGTCTTGCTCTAGTTTTATATAATTATTATATCAACTGTGGCTGATCAAAGCATTCATTAAAGAGAAACTATCTCTCCTATGCTTTTGTTACAGTTTGGAGAGAGTTGACAGGCTTTCTGTGTCTTTGGCTTTATTTCCCCTTTCCTTTTTCATGGTTGATTTCTCTCTTCTTCCTCTCCTCCTCCCCTTTTTCTGTACCGGTGATTTTTAACAGATTTTTCTTTTTTTTTCTCCACCTGGCTTAATCACATCTCTTTTAAGGCATCAAGGGAACCATGAGCCCAGGCAGCTCCTGGTTGTGTCTGTAGTCTGGAGAGTGAGCAGATCTCCAGTTTGAGGGAATGGAACCTGTTCTTCACTAGGCATGGCCCTCACCCCAGTCATCCCTCTCTGGTATCTTTCCTGTGACTGATTTTGGTGTCAAGCTTACTGCCCTGTCCCAGTAACTTCCTCCCAAAGACAGGCACAGATTTGACATCCCTTTGTCAAAATTAGGAGCATCCTGTGCTCGCAAAGGAGTTCCATATGGTCAACTTTCTGTCTTTGCAAACTCTTACCTTTCAGCGTTGTTTTTTGCTTCCCCTCTTTGCCTTATTTCAGTGCTATTGCTCCTGTGGAGGCTGCTCCAACTTACTTACCATCGAGGGCTTTCCCCCAGGGATTTCAGCAACCCAATCAATTATGGGAGGATGTGACTTGAACTTGGAGAGCACTGGGTGTGAGTGTGTGAAAGTACATTTTTCATATTAGCGTATGCCTCTATATCCCATCGTGTGGCACAATTTTATCTCACTCTCCACTGGGCTGGCTAATGACAGACTCCTTCACAAATTTATGAAAGAGCTTTGGTCTTCAGTCTATATTTCATCCTTTATTTGTTCACTGGTTCAACACACAAAGCACAGACTATGCACTAGGTACTATGCCAATGTGCAGGCATGTGGCAATAAATAAAAACAATTCTGTCTTCTTGCAGTTCCTAAACAAATAAGGCAGGAAGAAAGCACAATCAGTTACCTGTTAACCATTGTGGAAAATGCAGTGATGCATAAGGAAGTGGTAGGGATAAGCAGTGACTTTCTAGCAGTTTTTCTTCAAGAGGACGAAATAAGGAAAGGGCATTCCAGGTAGAGAGAGCAGCGTGGGGAACTCCCAGAAATGTATAACAGTGTGTGTGCAGCGTTCATGATTTTCTGCTGAGGAACAGCTGAGAGAAACACTGGACAACACAGACGCTGGAGAGGAAATCAGGGATCAGATCTGGAGGGTATTTGTGTTATAGGATGAAAACATGCATTTAGATTACTAAAGACAAAACACATCTCTGTATGTTGCCATACCAACTGGGGCATTAGGCAACCCACTCCAATATTCTGGCCTGGAGAATCCCATGGGCAGAGGAGTCTAGTGGGCTACAGTCCATGGAGTCCCAAAGAGTCTGACATGACTGACTTGACTTAATACACACTCACACATACACACACACACACCCTTCAACTTAGCAAACACTTTTTGAGTGTCTACTGTATACAAAGTAGCATACCAGCTGTGGCAGAGATGCAATGAGAATTTAAATATGTATCTTAGTACCAGCCTTCTAATGATCAGAACTACTGTTGCAGGGACAAGACTTCATAGCTGATGTATGGCGACACACACACAAAAACGCACACGCACACACGCAACAGACATCAGTGGAAAGTGAGCCGACAAGATCATACATGAGTAACTGTTAAGTAATCTTAAGGACGATCATGGAAGTGGAGGAGAGAGTAGCTACGTAGACGTGGATGGCTGAGGAAGGCAGTGTAAAGGAGATAAATTTGAACCCAGAAGGATGGGAAAGATTTGGGAAGGTGGAATCTACATGGATAGAAAGATCTGATGGAAAGAGTAGTGGCAGGACAATCCAGATGTCCATTAAATTGAGTGAACACATGAAATGTGCTGGGAGGGGAGCTGATGGCAGTGCCGGGTGACTGGGGCCAGAAGTGAGCTGCCTTCAGACCCTGCAGGGTCTTCCCATGTCAGCTTGAAGCCTGTTGGACTTCCCCCTTTGGCAACAGGGATCCCCTGCAGGTGTGAGTGGGAAGGTGACATAGGCTTGGCCAGATCCTCCTTATGGACTGTTCCTGGCACCTTTATTGTAGGAAAGCCATCACCTTCAATAATTCTTCAGTTATCTGGAACATTACTATAGCAAGATATCATATCTTTTAATGGGAATTCAGGAATGGGAGTTTACTGATAAGCAGCTGAATTAGAAGGATATCAGAAGGGAAAATTTGGGGCAAAGAGGATAAGAAGCTGAATTTTGAGTGGCAGTGGTCCAAGATAAACCCAACTGTATCAATTTCTTTTAAGGAAATGCAATTAATACTCTGTTAACCGTGTGCAGAGAAATGAAGTGGTGCCTTTGGGCTTGTTGCCAAGCAGTTTCTGGCCATTGCTTGTGTAACTTTCTGCCATTAGTGGACACAGATTTATGTTTTCTTCTTTCCTTTTGTTCTTTTAATACCCCTGATTCTCCTGAATCATTTCTCTACTCAAGAATCTCAGTCAATCTATTAAATTTTATGGCAGCAGATTGCCTGGGTTTGGATCCAAGTTCTACCATTTCCTTGCTCTGTGATCTGGGGTGAGTTATTTAAACTTTCAATGCCTATATTAACTCATGTGGAAATGGGGAAAAATACTAGTAACAGTTTCATCAAGTTGAGGAATAAATACACCTTCCTCATAAGAAGTGCTTAGACCAAGTCCTTTACTTATTAGCAAGCTCCTTTCTCAGATTATCTGCTTAAAGAGCTGGCCTCACTAAAATGTTTCTTGTTCAGGATTTGTTTTTCAGTTACACAGATTCTCTGTGAGTTCAAGGTTCTCTTGTGACCTTTTATTCTGGAACATCCTTTAGCCCCTGGGTGGCCTAGACTGCCTCTCTTTATTTTTCTGGCCTAATAGCCTTCTTAATCAAACATTGGCATAAAGTATTAGCATATCTATAGCACAATTATATTTTGATTACTCTAGTCCCAGTCAGACTGAAAGATGCCTTCAATCTAGATATAAATAATTTAGACTGTTTACACCAAGGGGAATTACCAGGTAGGGAAGAGGAGACAGTATTTGTGTGTATGGGGTTTGGTGGGTGTCAGGGTTGTGATGGTGGCAAGACATGTTAGACCTTGGAACACCACCTCATCCTGTACTCTTGTCTGTACTGTTCTCTGTGAGAAGGCATGTGTGTGTGTGTGTGTGTGTGTGTGTGTGTGTGTGAGAGAGAGAGAGAGAGAGAGAGAGAGAGTTAATCTCTCAGTTGTGTCCAACTCTTTGCGACCGCATGGACTGTAGCCCACCAGGCTCCTCTGACCATGGGATTCTCTAGATGAGAGTATTGGAGTGGGTTGCCTTGCCGTCCTCCAGGGGATCTTCCAGATCCAGGGATCAAGGGAGAGAAAAAATATTTAAAATACAAACAGCATGTTGAATTGCTTCAAATCCTCTCCTTCCTTTTTAGTGTCATTGAATCTATCAAAACTGCGTCTTATTTACTAAGTAAAGATGGTGGTTTTGACTTCTGTTTGTTCCCTGGGGCCTAGGATTTGTTTCTGAAAATTCCTTCTTCCCTTGTGCACTTAATGTCCTCACCTCATCATTGATGTCAGTTGTCTTTGTGCTCCTTTATTGTCAATGTCGAAACCTGGTTCCCCTTGATTGGAGTCCTCTGTAACCAGCTACAATAAATCTTACTACATTTTGGCTCTAAGGAAGTTTCACTCATGGGCGTGTGCGCGTGCATACACACACACACACACACACACACACATACATACATCGTATCAGCTGGAGCCTGGGCATATCTGTGGTAGAATCACAATCACTCAATGTCTGTGAAGTTCAGGCTGCCTCAGAGATTGATTCAGCTTTCAAGTATCTGTGGATGGTAAGATAAAAGGACTTATTTCCTGGGGGACTTCTAAGTGGTGACATTATTGGTTGTCCTCTGAGCAGCATGGAGAGAAATTTAAGGCCTGAAGTGGAGATGACTTTTAAAGTTACATTTAGAATGAGTTATGTATATATATAAACCCATCCATGAAAACTGTCCCTCTCGTACCTTCCCGCCCAGAATGGCTGCTGGAGGCTTCAGAGAAGCAGATCCTTCTTTTGTTTTTATTCTTGATGTGCTATTGATGATGGCTGAAATGGCGTGGGGGCTAAAGAACCAGGGGTGACACTGTGGAGTGACATCACCGGTGTGGCTGATCGTATGATTAGGTTCACCAAGGGTGTTAAAAAAATTTCTTTTTTACTGGTTTCTAGACCCCAACTTGGAGATTCTGCACCTTTGGAGCTAGAATCCCATCAGCTGATTGGCAGCCCGCCGGATTGGGGTAATTTGGGTTTAGATGTGCCAGAAACACCTAAGCCTGAGTCTAGACAAGCTTAGGCAAGACGCATCTCTCTGCATCTCCGTGTTTTCACACTGTGGTCTCTGTGTTCCAACCCCGCTCCTCAGCAGAAGAGAAGCGACTCGATGGCTGTAGGTCTATTTTTTTCTTTGTCTTCAGTTCTTTGCATAGCACCAGGCAGAGAGTAGGAAGCCAATTTTAATTCTCTTAGAATGCATGAACAAGTGAATGAGCGAGTGTTGGAAGAAAGGAAGGGCTGCTGAGTGAGACTCAAACATGCATTGTGAGTGTAAAATGAGTGGTCGTGTGTAATGCTCTTGTGTCTGGTGGGGATTCAAATTTCCTTCCCCTTTTTTCACTTGCATTTTCTACAATCCAATAAGTTCATTGCACCGTCCTTATTTTCGTATTCCTTTCCCTCTCCCTCTCTTTTTATTTATTTAAAAAATTTTAAATAGATAATTTTATTTATTATGTATAAATTTTATTTATTATTAAATGAAATAATTGTGGCATGCAAACTTCATGTTGTGGCTTATGGAATCTAGTTCCCTGACCAGGGATTGAATCCAGGTCCCCTGCTTTGGGAGCATAGAGTCCTAGCCACTGGATCTCCCATGAAGTTCTTCATTGTACCCTTTTTAAAAGGGGGAAAAGGTGCTAAGACGTTGTCCCTCCCGCTCATCTATTTCACTCGCTTCAATCCTTAGCATACATTATTAGCACACCTAGAGTTACAGACTATCTTTCTGACTCAAATCTTTCTTCTTTTCCTTAAGAGAACAAATACATCTTTTCCTTCAAAATTATAAGATAACTTTAAATAAGAAAGACATCTTTTGAAGAAATGGAAAATAAGGATTGTAACTCCATCTGTGTGTTTCGGTTCCCAGTGTTCACCTTACCCCATTGATGGAGATGAGTGAGGTATCTTTGTGTTATTTATTTTTTTTTTTTAATCTTCCTGCCAGAAACACAGCCCCTTTCCTCGCTCTTTCCTGGTCAGCTGTTCCCATCTTTTGGAAGCCTCGTTGCATTTGGCTAATGCATCCTGACACCTCCTTTAATAAGAGTGCTTGGTGTTAGCATTCAGGGAGGTGTAGGAGTTGACAGAAACCTACCTTGCAATCTTTCCCTGGCTCGAAAATAAACCAGTCACCCAGGGAGACCTAGCACCTGCATCTCTCAACCCAAAATGGTGAGAAAGTGTAAGGGGAGAGGCATGGGCATGGATTTAACAGAGACAGTTTGATTTGCTTGCGTTTCTTTTCTTCCTCGTGAAAAGGCTGGAGGCAGGAGGAGAAATTTGGGAAGTAGAACCTGTTTCAACCTACCCCTCACCCAAAAGAAAGAGAACTGCCAACAACAAGACCCAAGAGAATGTGAAAGAAAAGAGCCGCCCTTTGAAATACATTAAAGCTCCTATTGCAAGAACATCATGGGACATGGGAATTTCTGTAGAATTGGAAACCCCAGCAAGGCACCTGAGATCTGAGGCTCACACCTCAGGAGAGCCCTGGAGGGGGCATCCCGCAGGGCAGGTGTGCCCAGTTACCATGCTGGATTCAGGACAGCTCTGCAGTCTTTTCCTCTGGGGACAAGGCTTAAGGGGCTGGTCTAATCAGTGATATACTATCAACAGGGCTCTTTCTCCCACAGAACAAGCATGTCCAGGGTCATCTGGAACTTACTCCATGCATCTCTTCCCCAGGGACCAGGTTCTGTGGTCAAGGATAGTCTAGGAGGCACCACAGTACCTGGGTCCCCAGGGAACACCAGTGCTGCACTGGTGGAGCTCTCTCGACCACGTCCTTGGGAAGGATTGTAATCCTCTCCTGTCCAGGAGGCCTGTGCCATTCGTCCTGGCCAGTGGGAGGCAAGCGGAAATGACCTGTATCATCTGGAGGATGGTTTCAACATCTCCTTTCCAATGTGGGGTCTCCCAGAGCTCTGCCTTCACCCTGTCATGGCAAATAATGGCTTTCAAGATTGTGGCTGTTCCATCAGCCTGGGTCCCTGAGTGAGGGGACTGAATGAGCCCCACCCCACTGTGTCCCATGTGCTGACCTCTGATGGAATCTAGTGTAAAAGACAAAATATACGAGTGTAAAAGACAAACAGAAGTCAGGCGAATGACCTGACTTATCCTGACTCATACAGGCTCTGACACTAAAGCAGAAGATAATCAGGAGTTGAAGCCTGGCTCTACAAAGTGCCTGCTTAGCTGTGAGGCTCTGCATTCTGCGGGGCAGTTTGTTGTTCAGTCACTAAGCCCTGTCTGACTCTTCGCCACCTCATGGACTTGCAGCACGCCAGGCCTCCCTGTCCATCACCAACTCCCGGAGTTTGCTCAAACTCATGTCCATTGAGTTGGTGATGCCATCCAACCATCTCATCCTCTGTCGTCCCCTTCTCCTCCTGCCCTCAATTTTTCCAAGCATCAGGGTCTTTTCCAATGAGTTGGCTCTTTGCATCAGGTGGCCAAGGTATTGGAGCTTCAGCTTCAACATCAGTCCTTCCAATGAGTATTCAGGGTAGTTTGATGAAATGGAAGTAAGGGAGTAGTGACAGTTCCTACCAGAGTTGTGAGCACAGATAGACTGGCACCCGATGCCAGGTTGTGAACAGAAGAGGGCCCCCAGGACAGTCAGTGGGGCCTGCCTCCCGCTAAATATTAGGAAGAACAAGAGGTTTGGGCAAGAGCTCAGCACTCGGTGAATAAGCCCTCGATGTGAGGTCTCCAGGCAGATGCTTTCAGTGCTGCCTTTCATTGCAGCTTTCTTTGCTCTGTGCAAAGGATATATCCCTGGGGGAAAATCAAGTCATAACGCAAGTGCATCAGAGAAGCTTACTGTTCCAGGAAAGCCGTGGTGAAGCTTTTTGTGAAGGAGTGGTCACCCACCCTTATTTGCATTCACTTTGTACACGTTGGGGTGTCTTGGCATGTGCTTCGGGTTTTACGAATTTGGGGCACATTGCAATGCATGTCAGGTATAGAGTCCATCCGAGCTGGACTTTATTCTTAGGTCAGCTAAAGCACTTAATTTAACTTTATAATGGGAAGAGGACAAGTACTTCCTAAAAAGCTCTTCCCCATGGAAGGTAGGGATGAGGCAGATGGTGGGAATAGCCCTGGTGGGGTTAGGCTGGTTGTGAAGGAGGCCAAAGAGAGAGGAAATAGGGGGACTGGAAAAGAAAGCATTGAGCAGCCTGAACTCGGATTTTAGAGTGCGCTTTAGTCTTTGTGGAAATTGTGAAAACTCCACCCAGCCCTGGAGTCAGGAGGCAAGAGGGCACATCTGAATGTACTAAGTGAGAATAGAGAGGACACTGGGGTTTGATGCATTCAGTGAGCAGGGACATGAAACAATGGGAAGAGCATGGACTATGGTCTGAGATTGATGGCAGGTTACATTTCAACTCTGACACTTGCCACTTCCTTGGAAGGATCTCTTTGGGCAAGACTTATCTATTTTAATTTTATTGCCATTATTTTTGTCTTTCTGAGCCTTGGTTTCCTACCCATGTGCTGAATGTCATAACCTCTCCTTGCAGGACTGTTATGTGGATCAAGAGCCTGTGGATATCTAGTGCTAATATTATAGCTGATCCCAAGCAGGATGCAGGAAATTAAAGCTATTAATATTGCTGACTGCATATTTATTTTTCCCCTAAATCCTGTTAAAGTGTTAATCATAGTGTGGAGTCCATGGTCGTCGGGCTTTTCTTAAACAAATTATTTATTTTTTATTATTAATTTTTTAATTTTTATTTTGGTTGTGCTGTGTCTTTGGTGCAGCTGGCAATCTTCTCTAGCTGAGGTGTCAGGACCTAATTGCCCTGCAGCATATGGAATCTTAGCTTCCCGTGTGTGTGTGTGTGTGTGTGTGTGTGTGTGTGTGTGTGTGTGTGTGTGTGTGTGTGTGTGTGTGTGTGTGTCTGTGTGTGTGTGTGTGTGTGTGTGTGTGTGTACGCGTGAGAGAGAGTTCAGTTGCTAAGTTGTCTCCGACTCTTTGTGACTCTATTGACTGTAGCCTGCCAGGCTCCTCTGTCCATAGGATTTTCCAGGCAAAAATACTGGAGCAAGTTGCCATTTTCTCCTCTACAGTATCTTCCCAACCCAGGGATTGAAACCGTGCCTCCTGCACCTTCTGCATTGCAGTGGATTCTTTACCACTGAGCTACTGTGGAAGCCCACCTTAGCTCCCTGACTAGGGATCAAACCCGAATCCCCTGCATTGGACAGGGGATTCTTAACCATCGGACCACCAGAGAAGTCTCAAGGTAGAGCTTTTATAAGCATTTGTTGAGAGACAGCCGAAGTGCTGGTATAGGGACCATGCAGGGTGGAAATCAGACGAGGGTACCCAGGGCAGTGGACTGCTCTGTTTAACCTTCTGCTTTTCCTTCTAGCAATACTGACACCCCCATTCATGCTTGCATGCTAAGTCGCTTCAGTCATGTGCAATTCTTTGTGACCCCATGGACTGTAGCTTGCCACGCCACTCTGTCCATGGGATTTCCCAGGCAAGAATACTAGAGTCAGTAGCCCTGCCTCCTCCAGGTGATCTTCCCAACCCAGGGATCAAACCTGCGTCTCTTATGTCTCCTGCATTGGCAGCCAAGTTCTTTACCATTTGGCCCCATTTCCCCCTAGAAACATGTCTATTTCACAGAACCCACGTTGCTCAGAAAGATGAAACCGTTTTCAGCAACTCCATGTTCTTTTCATCCCTTCTCACCTGCCCCGTCAGGCTCCGACCCTTTGATTCCACCAACTCAAAGAGCGTTCCGTTTTCTTTCCCTTTAACTTTTTCCTTTCCTTGTTTTTTTCCCCCTTGTTGTCAGAGCCCTAGGAGTTTCTTTTCCCTTTTTAATTAAGAGCAAATGAAGGTAGCGGAGTGTTTTATCACTGGAGAGAATTCCGCAGCGGGACACCGAGGTGAAAATGCATGTGGTGAGAGAAAGGCGGGCAGCTGCATCTTGGCGTGGAGGGGAGGTGGCCGCCACGGGGTCTGTGTCTTGCTTTCCCGTGGCCCAGCCCTCCCTCTGCCTGGCAGCTTGGAAACTTTACCTCAGGCGCAAGTCCCCCCATCTTTTGTTAGGAAAAGCTGCAATTGGAAGCGTGTTTCTAAAAAGCATTTTTAAGCACACAGTGTGCGCTCCTGAAATACGCCTGTGCCTGCAAGGGTCCTGCAAGTTAATTCTTGCCGCCCAGGGAAATGTCCTAATTTTCCCTGCCTTTGCTCACCTGCTCCTTGCGGTGTACTTGGCTGTCTTTAGACACAGGTATGGCCTGGGGTTGGAACAGCAGGTCCGGTGGGATTGTCTGCCAGGTGTGTGTGCATGTGCTGATGTGAAGCACGGACAGGAGGCTAGGAGGACGCCTGCAAGCAGGGAGAGGGAGGATCAGGTCCTGTTGCAGAGAGACCCTTTCCACCCTGATGCTGTGGCCAGGCCAGGGCTGTCTTGCTGTCCTGGCGACTCTGGAGGTTCTTCTCTTGGGAGAATGGACCAAGTGCAAACTCTCAGTGACTTCTCTGGAGCCCTGGGTCTGACCCATTGCTTTCCTAAGCTGTGTTCCGGATTTCAGGTTTAGAAGATGGCATTATGAGATTCCTAATGAGGAAAGTGTGCTTTTATTAAACTCCTGGACCAAACTGCCTCCCTGTTGCCCTCTTTCTTTTTCCATGAGACATGATGGGTTATTACCTTTGTGATTAAAACAATCTGTCTTCGGTGTGTTTTGCCCATTCAGTTTTGTAGGAAGGTGATCATGATGCCAGTTCTTAGAGGTAAAGAATGATGGCGAAGAAAGGGCGAGTTTGGGTATTTAAGGAAATGCAGCCATAGAGAAGGCTGAGCCTTTTTTTTTTTTTTTTCTACATTCACTGCTGGCCAGGTGACTCAGTGGCAGTGGAGGCTCACTGAGCTGACCACAGGCATACCGTACCAGTTCTGCATGGTGAGTGAAGTCAAGGGATGGGCTGGCTTCTCAAACCAGTGATGAGACTATAAAGGTCCATACAGATAATTCTGGAATTTTTAGATCATCCAAATAAGTGCTCATCCTTGCCATGGCTTTCGCATGGTATTTAATCATGCCAGTTTTGTACTTACTCTTTATTTGGTTCTGAATGTTTCAGAAATGACAATTCCCTTTAAAAGATATTGAACACAAAACCGAGCATTTGAAATTCAAACAGTGTCTAATACAGTGGCAGTCCCAAACGTCCAGCTCACCTCAATCACTTAGATATGAAAGGAGGAAGAAGGTAAGCGTTCCGTTTCTCTGTGCTTAGACCGCCTGCTTGTGGACCTAGTTCTGAAGTTACCAGGAGGCAGATGCAGTACAAAGGTCGAGTTCCTTCAGAAGCCCCCACTGCTCTTCCCAACGACTTGACTCCTCCTTGGAATTGGTAGGATGGTGTCTTAACTCATTTCTTCATTTCCAGTCTCAAACCTCCCATTTGTTCCGTGTCTGGGTACAGTCCTTTGTGCTGAAAGAATGCCTTGATCCTGTCTAGTCTCTCCTTGAGCAAACTTCAATGAGTTTCCCCTTCAATGGCCATTCCTGTCTCATCCTGGCATTTGAGGCTCCCTGTTAAGTTCCCACTTGTACTTCTTCTTGTCTCCCACTCGGCTGCACTTCATGGCAGCTGGGTGGTACTTTCAGCAATCATGGAAGGGGCCTCATACAGTTCTCCCAGCCAGGGACTTTACCAGTATCTTTTGTCTCCTCATAAGTAAAACTTCCCCCTCCCTTATTTTTCTCTATCAAAACTGCACAGTTTTCTCAAAAGCATGGCTGCTTGCTGACCCTCTTAAGCTTTTCGGATGAAAGTAGCATTTACTCAATGTCAGGAGACTCAGGTTCCACTTCAGCTCTTGGGAAAGACTCTTAGACTTCTCTTAGTTTCAGTTACTTGTCTAATTTTTTTTTAAAGATTTTTTTTTTTTTTGATGTGGACGATTTTTAAAGTCTTTTATTGAGTTTGTTACAGCATTGTTTCTGTTTTATGTTTTGGTATTTTTTGACCGTGAGACGTGTTGGACCTTACCTCCATATGTGCATTCATACTCGGTTGCTAAGTCGTGTCTGACTCTTGACGACTTCATGGCCTGTAGCCCACCAGGCTCCTCTGTCCCTGGGATTTCCCAGGCAAGAATACTGGAGTGGGTCGCTGTTCCCGTCTCCAGGGGATCTTCCCGCCCCAGGGATCGAACCTGCGTCTCTTGCATCTCCTGTGCTGGCAGGCAGATTCTTTACCTCTGCACCACTTGGGAACCCCTTAGCTCCTTGACCAGGGATCAACCCTGAACCCCCTGCACTGGAAGGTGGTCTTAACTACTGGACTGCCAGGGAAGTCCCTACTTCCCTGGGACTGCACTTAGTGAGTCTGCATGAAGTGAGTCTAATATAATCTCTAAATGGTCTTGGTCTTCATTCTGTAATGCAAAGTGACCGGATACTTATGTATCTCTTATGGGCATTGCCACTGTGTGTGTTACCTGGCAGTGAGTCATTTGTATACCTGCTTAATTATAAACCTCAACAAGCATGGGACCATTTCTTATATGACTGGTATCCTATGATAAGAAGTAGTTCTTATATCATAAAAGCAATTAGTTCTATGCTTTGTAAAATTTGTCCCATAAAGTGAAGAGCTGAATGAAATCACCTCTAGTGATGATCCTGTGACTTGAACAAAATAAAGGCATACATGGAGATGAGGAACTCCATGTATGAGACAGTAGTGTCTCACAGTATTGCTAACATTTTCTTGAAGTATAAGTAAATGAATTTTAAGAAGTTGACCTCTCTTTGAAGTGACCTGAATGCTGACAGTTCTCTGGAATGGAAGGAATCAAGCATCTCTGATAAGGAACAGAAAGCAGATGCTGGCAAAGTCAAATTGGTGCCTCACCACGAGCTAGTGCGCCTGTCCAGCTATTTCTTCAGCAGGGCTGTCTATAGATGACATGGCCTTTTTACTTGTAACAAAAGGATATTTGCATGGATGATTTACATTTTCCTTATTTACAACGTCCCTGATCTTTATGAGCATTATTCCAGTTAATGCTCTTAATAATTCTGTGATGCAATATATACACATTGCAAAGCTGAGATTAAAAAACAAAAACAAAAACAAAAAAACAAAAAGCTAGGACTCAGAGAGTGTAAGCAACTTGGCCAAAGCTACGAAGTTAGTAACTGGCAGAGCCACTGTTCCAAGCCAGACACATCTGAATTCAGAGCTCATGGTCTTTCTGGGCTTCACATGGTTTCTTGGTAGGCCCCTTCCTTTTCCTGCTTCCGTGTCTTTCTGCAGACTTCTTCCCAACCTTGCACTGCAATCTTCCCGTCTGCATCTCTACAGGTGTCTTCTCTTATCCCTAAGCCCTGCTCTCCATCAGTTAGGAAGTAATTACTCTTTTCTTGGGAATTTTCTCAGCACTTAAGATTTTTATCTAAAACTCCTTAAAAAAATTAATCACTTTCATCCACATAATATAGTCATTTATGTACTGATTTCATCTTCCTTGCTGAGCAGGATGCTTCATGAGGGAGAGCTGATGTCCTTTGATTCATTTTGATTCTTCAGTTAATGCACTGTGTAGTCACCCCATACACATATGTGGAAGATGGGGTCGGGGAAGGAAGGAGATAGAGAGAAAGGAAGAAAAGAAGGAATTAGAGAACAATAGAAGCTGGTATATAATTAAGTGTTAAATTGTGTGGTTCAGACTAATTATAAAGCCTTTTAAAAGAAACGCAGTTTTATTACTTTCAAGAACATAAAGTTAATTAATGGCTAACACAGTGTTGTCAAGGCGCTGTCTTGTCATTCCCACTGTAATTAATCAATGCTTTTTTGCATAAATGCAAAAGTGGACTTAAACCCAGCCCATCTCCAGGTTACTGAGAATTTTAAGTTAGTACAGTCTGAAATACTGAGTTTCTTAGAGGGTACGATAGAGGACCAACAGTGAAGGTGTATGTTGCTAAAGACGGCATAGTTCAGTTCAGTTCAGTCGCTCAGTCGTGTCCGACTCTTTGCGACTCCATGAATCGCAGCACGCCAGGCCTCCCTGTCCATCACCAACTCCCGGAGTTCACTCAGACTCACATCCATCGAGTCAGTGATGCCATCCAGCCATCTCATCCTCTGTCGTCTCCTTTTCCTCCTGCCCCCAATCCCTCCCAGCATCAGAGGCCTTTCCAATGAGTCAACTCTTCACATGAGGTGGCCAAAGTACTGGAGTTTCAGCTTTAGCATCATTCCTTCCAAAGAAATCCCAGGGCTGATCTCCTTCAGAATGGACTGGTTGGATCTCCTTGCAGTCCAAGGGACTCTCAAGAGTCTTCGCCAACACCACAGTTCAAAAGCATTAATTCTTTGGCACTCAGCCTTCTTCACAGTCCAACTCTCACATCCATACATGACTACTGGAAAAACCATAGCCTTGACTAGATGGACCTTAGTCAGCAAAGTAATGTCTCTGCTTTTGAATATGCTGTCTAGGTTGGTCATAACTTTTCTTCCAAGGAGTAAGCATCTTTTGATAGGGCACTTCTTAATATTTTTTTTCTCTTTAAGCAGTACTAACCAAGTGAAAGTTGTATAGTCATGTCCAACTTTTTGCGACTCCATAGACTATACAGTCCGTGGAATTCTCCAGGCCAGAATACTGGAGTGGGTGGTCGTTCTCTTCTCCAGGGTATGTTCCCAACCCAGGGAGCAAATACTGGTCTCCCACATTGCAGGCAGATTCTTTACCAGCTGAGCCATCAGGGAAGCCCCAATTTTGTTAAAGCACATATAGGACCTTACTTGCTCATTTGCTTAGAATTTTGACTTCTTCTTTCTTCTCTATCAAAGGTTCAGAAATAAGAAAAGTAATACCAATAAACAGCAAAGTGATAATTGATAAAAGTTTACTGTGCACACAATAAATGGACAGCTTGTAAACCAGGATTCCTCAGACTAAAACATGGAATGGGGCTCAGGGGTGTATTGTTATAAAGCAGCTTATATAGTGAGAAAACAGTGACTGTGTAAAGGTGATTGGTTATCTTGTTAGAAATTTCTTAAATGATAGGGAATTGGTTAGTAGTTACCTGATATCAACTTCGAGAAACAGTTTAAGTTTTGCATAGAGGCATGAGCAAGAAATGGCCCATGTCAAATTCATCTTGCAAAATAAGCTAGGGAGTTTTCAAGGCTGGTCTCCTTTTTGTTTGTTTATTTTAACATCTCCTTCTTTTGATTAATTGATCGACTTATTTATTAATTTTAAAAAAAAGATTCATGTCAATGTATGGCAAAAACCACTACAATATTATAATTAGCCTCCAATTAACACAAATAAATTAATTAATAAAAAGATTAAAAAAGGGATCTAAAATGACTAAAAGGCTCATTCAAGAATGTTGCTGCCGCTGCTGCTAAGTCACTTCAGTTGTGTCCGACTCTCTGCGACCCCAGAGACGGCAGCCCACCAGGCTCCCCCGTCCCTGGGATTCTCCAGGTAAGAACACTGGAGTGGGTTGCCATTTCCTTCTCCAATGCATGAAAGTGAAAAGTGAAAGTGAAGTTGCTCAGTCACATCCGACTCTTCGCGACCCCATGGACTGCAGCCCACCAGGCTCCTCCGTCCATGGGATTTTCCAGGCAAGAGTGCTGGAGTGGGGTGCCATCGCCTTCTCCATCAAGAATGCTAAAATGATACAATAATAAGGACAATGAAGCCAGTAGTAAGGGGAGAGTGGAGAAGATAGAATCAAAATCTAAAAATGATAGGACTGGGGAACAGTCTAGCATAGGGATCAGGGACAGAGAAAGGGCTGCTAAGCAGCTTCCAGATTTCTTCTTAGACAACAATTTGGCAAAGGTTCACAGATGCAGAAGAAGAAAGGGATTTGTGAAAAACAGTGCAGGATTAAGTCTTGGACCTACTGTGTTTAGAGTGATTATGAGATTCAAATTATTCAGAGAGCAGGTGACCAATAGACCTGAAACTCAGAAGAGAGGGTCACCTAGAGATAACTTTCTTGGAGTCATCAGATATGGTAGGTGAAGCTTTTCAACAAGGAGGCTGTGTCAGGTCAGTCGAGAATGGACCAAGGAAGGGGCCACAAAGACCTATGGTCAAAGAAGCTTATCTAACTAATGGCTTTGAGAGTCAGAGAAAAGCCCAGAGAGAGTGAGGTTGACGGACCGAGAAGAGAGTGTTTTTAAGAAGGGATTATTCAAGAAAAACCTACAAAGCATCTACAAGCTGTCCTATTTAGAGTGTCGTGGTCCAGAGGAGCCTTACTTTCACCATGGAGGAGGGGCCCCACTGGAGCCACCTGTGGGATGAGAACCGGGAAATGGCCATGTCTATCACAGACCTTTCTTCTAAGACATGTAGCAATAAAGGGGAGAACCTAGTGGAGGACTTGGGAAAAACAGAGAGAGTTGGGAATACACAGGATCCAGGAAAAAAAAAAAAAAATTGATGGAGGTCCTTTGGATCAGGACCAGCATCCCCGCCTCCCTCAGGCAGAGAGGAATAGTCACCGAGGTCTGACTTTGGGAGACAGCTTAGTGAAAGGTTCAGCTTGCTGTCGTGTTGTTGTTCTTTGTGATAGCTTTGTTAAGATATAACTTAACCAGCATAGAATTCACCCACGTTAGTGTAAAACTTGGTTATTTTTAGGTAAATTTATTGAGTTTTGTTACCATCATCACAGTTCAGTTTTTAGAACATTTCTAATCACTGCAGGAAGTTCCTTTGTTCCTGTGTGCTTAGTTCAGGTCAGTTCTGTTGCTTAGTCATGTATGACCCTTTGACCTCCATGGACTGCAACATGACAGTCTTCCCTGTCCATCACCAACTCCCGCAGCCTGCTCAAACTCATGTCCATTGAGTCGGTGATGCCATTCAACCATCTCATCCTCTGTCATCCCCTTCTCCTCCCGCCTTCAATCTTTTCCAGCATCAGAATCTTTTCCAATGAGTCAGTTCTTTGCATCTGGTGGCCAAAGTACTGGAGTTTCAGCTTCAGCATCAGTCCTTCCAATGATTGTTCAGGAC
The DNA here is from genome assembly GCF_032405125.1 of Capricornis sumatraensis. NCBI lineage: Eukaryota > Metazoa > Chordata > Mammalia > Artiodactyla > Bovidae > Capricornis > Capricornis sumatraensis. Next base: position 15,979,768 of record NC_091076.1, read on the forward strand.
TGATTCCTTTAGGATGGACAGATTGGATCTCCTTGCAGTCCAAGGGACTCTCAAGAGCCTTCTCCAGCACCACAGTTCAAAAGCATGAATTCTTCAGTGCTCAGCTTTCTTTATGATTCAACTCTCACATCCATACGTGACTACTGGAGAAGCCATAGCTTTGACTATACGGACTTTTGTCGGCAAAGTAATGTCTCTGCTTTTTAATATGCTGTCTAGGTTGGTCATAGCTTTTCTTCCAAGCAGCAAGCCTCTTTTAATTTCATGGCTACAGTCACCATCTGCAGTGATTTTGGAGCCCAAGAAAATAAAGTCTGTCACTGTTTCCATTGTTTCCCCATCTATTTCCCGTGAAGTGATGGGACCAGATGCCATGATCTTAGTTTTCTGAATGTTGAGTTTTAAGCCAGGTTTTTCATTCTCATCTTTCACTTTCATCAAGAGACTCTTTAGTTCCTCTTTACTTTCTGCTTTAAGGGTGGTGTCATCTGCATATATGAGGTCATTGATATTTCTCACAGCAATTTTGATTCCAGATTGTGCTTCATCCAGCCTGGCATTTCATATGATGTGCTCTGCATATAAGTTGAATAAACAGAGTGACAATAAACAGCCTTGATGTACTCCTTTCCCAATTTGGAACCAGTCTATTGTTCCATGTCTGGTTTTAACTATTGCTTCTTGACTTGCATACCTATTTCTCAGGAGGCAGCTCAGGTGGTATTCCTATCTGTTTAAGAATTTTCCGGTTTGTTGTGATCCACACTGTCAAAGGCTTTGGCGAAGTCAATATAGCAGAAGTAGATGTTTTTCTGAAACTCCCTTGGTTTTTCAATGATCCAACAGATATCAGCAATTTGATCTCTGGTTCCTCTGCCTTTTCTAAATCCAGCTTGAACACCTGGAAGTTCTCGGTTCATGTACTGTTGAAGCCTCAGTTGAAGAATTTTGAGCATTACTTTGCTAGTGTGGAGATGAGTGCAATTGTGCAATAGTTTGCACAGTCTTTGGCATTGACTTTCTTTGGGATTGGAATGAAAAATGGCCTTTTCCAGTCCTGTGGCCACTGCTGAGTTTTCCAAATTTGCTGGCATATTGAGTGCGGCACTTTAACAGCATCGCCTTTTAGGATTTGAAATAGCTCAGCTGGAAGTCCATCACCTCCTCTAGCTTTGTTCGTAGTGATGCTTCCTAAGGCCCACTTGACTTCAGACTCTAGGATGTCTGGCCCTAGGTGAGTGATCACACCATCATGGTTATCTGGGTCATTAAGATCTTTTTTGTATACTTCTTCTGTGTCTTCTTCCGTCTTCCTGTGTGTAGTTAATCTGTTTCGCCTGCCTCCGCCCCAGTTCAAGGCAACCACTAGTTCACATTCTGTATGTATACATTTTTTCCTTTTCTAGATACTCTGTATACATGGGATTATAGAATATATAGCTTTTGCATCTGGTTTCTTTCATGATGTTTTTGAGGTTCATTCCTGTAATTCATTTTTTTGCCTTGCTTAATCATATGCTATTGTTATATTAAACATATAACATGTTTTGTTTATTTACTCACCAGTTGTTAGCTACTTGGATTGTCTCCAGATTTGGGCTGTCCTGGATGATGTTATTATGAACGTTCACCTTCATGGCTTTATGTGAACATATGTTTTCATTTCTCTTGAAAAGATTCCTAGAAGTGGTATCACTGGGTCATTTAGTAAGTTTATTTTTAACTTTAAAAGAACCTGCCAAATGTTTTTGCAAAGTGGTTACAACATTTTACATTTCCAGCAGCAATGTATGAGTTTTCCATCTTCTCCCCATCCTCACCAACACTTGCTTTTATCTCTTTTTGATTATAGCCATTCTAGGGGGTATATAAACCACAAGGGGTATCTCCTTGTGATTTTAATTTAAATTTCTTTTAATGACTGATGTTGAACATCTTTTCATGGCTTAATTCCTTTCATATATCTTCTTGTGTGAAGTATTTATTCAAAATCGTTTGGCAATTTCTTCTTCATGCTGTTTTTGTTCTTAAGTTGTAAGAATACTTTATACACTGTAGATACAAGTTCTTTATTAAGTATATGATTAGCAAATGTCTTCTCGCAGTCTCTGACTTGTCTTTGCATTTCCTAAGTAGTGTTTTTTTTTAAAAGACAGTAATTTTAATTTTTATGAAACACAATTTATCATTTTTTTTCTTTTCCAGATCTTTCTTTTGCTATTATTTCTAAAAACGTTTTGTCCAATTCAAGGTCATGAAGAATTTCTCCTACGTTTTCATTTAGAAGTATCATAAGGTTTTGTTTCTTATATTTAGATCTGTGATCCGAGTTGAGTTATTTTCTGTGTGTGATATGAAGTAAGGATTTACATTCATTTGTGTTCACATGAATATTCAACTGTTCTAGATCCATGTGGTGAAAATACTCTTTCTCCCATTGCATTATTTTAGCATTTTTGTCAAAATTCAAGTCATCCTGTATGGAAGTTATGCCTCTTCTTTTCTTCCTGTGAATAAGATTTATTTCTGGAATCTCATTTCTATTCCCCTGATCTAAATGCTTGTCCTTGCACCAATAATACGCATCATTGATTTCTGTGGTTTACAGTGAGTTTGAGATCTGCTAGTGTGAGTCCTCCAATGCTGATCTTCTCTTTTCAAATTACTTTTGCTCTTCAATATCCTTTGCATTTCCATATATAGTTGAGAAACAGATTGTCAATGTACATCAGCCTGCTGAGATTTTTATAGGGATCACATTGAATTTATAGATCAATTTGGGGAGAATTGCCATTATGACAATATTGAGTCTTCAAATCCATGAACATGGAATGTCTCTCCATTTATTGAGATCTGCTTTAATTTCTTTCCACATGGTTTTATCATTTTCAGGGCAGACTATTTCATTCTTTTTTATACTGTTGGGAATGAAATTGTTATCTGAGTTTCATGTTTGGCTTGCTTTGGTTATGATAAACAGAAATACAATTCATATTTCTTTACCCATGCTATTTCCTGCAACTTTGGAAAATTGTGTGTTAGTTCTAATAGTTTCTTTGTGAATTTTTTAACATATTTATATTCAGGATTCTATCCAAGGATAATAGGGACTTTTATATTTCTTCCTTTTCAATCTAGAAGTCTTTCATCTCTTTCCCTTTCTTTTCCTCTTTCCCTTTGCAATGAGTAGAACTTCTGGCTCATTGTTGAATAGAAGTGTCAGAATTGGATGTCCTGCCTCCTTCCTGGAGAGAAACATTGTCTTTCATCATTACTGAATGATCTTAGCTGTGGATTTTTCATAGATTGAGGATATTTCTCTATAATACTCTTGGTTGAGAAATTTTTCTTTTTGTCATGATTGGGTGTTGAATTTTATCAAATGTAAAACACATTATTTGTTAAGACAACCATGTGGCCTTTCTTTTTATTCTGTTACATGATATGTTTCATTATTTGATTTTTAATATTATATCAAGCTTCCATTTCTATGATAAGTCCCATTTGGTGTTGGTGTATAATTCTCTTTACATATTGCCTGATTCAGCCAACTAATAATTTGTTAAAGGCTTTTCTGTTTTTTGTTTTTTTTTTTTTCTCTTGTGAGTTTTTTTGGGGGAGGCATGGGTCTAAAGTTAATATCAGGTAATACTAGCCTGAAAGCATGAGTTTGGAAGTATTTATCTTTCTATATTTTGAGTTTATGAAAAATTATTATTTTTCTTTTCAAAATATTTGATAGAATGCACCTATGAAATCATGGATTTCCCTAGTGGCTTAGGTGGTAAAGAATCTGCCTGCAATACAGGAGACCCAGGTTTGATCCCTGGGTCAAGGAAGATACCCTGGAGAAGGAAATAGCAAACCATTCCAATATTCTTGCCTGGAGAATCCCATGGACAGAAGAGCCTGGCGGGCTACAGTCCATAGGGTCTCACAGATTCAGACATGATAGAGGCAACTTAGCACGCACACATGGCAACTGTGAAATCACAGGGTTATTTTTTGGGGAGAGTTTTAATTATTTACTTATTTGTTGGACTTAGTTCTATTCATATTTTTTCATCTCTTCTTGAGTCGCTTTGGTAACTTGTGTCTTTCTAGGAATTTGTCCATTTTATCTAAATTGGCTAGTTTGTTGACATAAAATTGTTAATCAGATTTCCTTCTAATCTATTTATAGTCATTAAGCTTAGGGCCTGTAGATCATGTCTTTTTTTTAGATTTTTGGGTTTTTTTCTTAGTTACTACACCTAAAGATTTGTTCATTTTGTTGATCTTTCAGATACTGAATTTTTGTTTAACTGGCTCTATTGTTTTTCTCATTCTATTTCATCGATGTTTCTCCAAATCACTGTTATTTCTCTTCTTCTGTTTAATTTTGATTTAGTTTTCTAAACTAGAAGTTTCTTAGGATATAAACTTTGGTTATTTATTTGAGATTTTTCTTCTTTTCTGACATAAGTGTTTACAGCTATAAATTTTTCTCCAAGGATTGCTTTTGCTGTGTCCCATAAATTTTGATGTCTTGTATTTTTGTTTTCATTCAGCTCAAAATATTTCTTATTTCTTTTTGCTATTCCTTCTTTGATCCATGCATTATATATAAGTATATTTCTTACTCTCACAGTGTCTGGGGATTTCCCAGATTTCTGTTACTGACTTTCAGTTTAATTATGTCATTATTGGGAATGTGATTCAACCTTTCTTATTTTTATTTTGTAACAGATGTTTTTTGGATATGGATCATTTTTAGAGACTTTATTGAATTTGTTACAATATTGCATCTGTTTTTATGTTTTGGTTTTTTGGTCAGAAGGCATGTGGAATCTAACTCCATGACCGGAGATCCAACCCACTCCCCTTCATTGAAAGGTGAACTCTTAACCTCTGGACTGCCAGGAAGTCCCCAACACTTTCCAATGTTGAGAACTCTCTTGGTCCACCACTTACTGAGTCCTGGAGAATATTCCCTGCACATTTGAAGTAAACATATCTACTACAGACATTGATTGGAGTCTTCAGATATATCTTTAGGTCAGGTTGATTGATAGTGTTGCTTAAGATTTTTGGCTGTTCTATAGTTATTCAGTGGAGAAGGCAATGACACCCCACTCCAGTACTCTTGCCTGGAAAACCCCATGGACAGAGGAGCCTGGAAGGCTGCAGTCCATGGGGTTGCTGAGGGTCAGACACGACTGAGCGACTTCACTTTCACTTTCCACTTTCATGCATTGGAGAAGGAAATGGTAACCCACTCCAGTGTTCTTGCCTGGAGAATCCCAGGGACAGGGGAGCCTGGTGGGCTGCTGTCTATGGGGTTGCACAGAGTCGGATACAGCTGAAGCGACTTAGCAGCAGTAGCAGTAGCAGCATAGTTTTCAGGGTAGGTATTGGAATATCCGACTTTAAATGTTGATTAGTCTATTTCCTTTTTTCTTGCAAGTTTGTCAGCTTTTGCTTGCTGTGTTTTGAGGTTCTCTTTTTAAATACATCTATAAGTTTTATAGTGATTTCCCTGGTGACTCAGATGGTAAAGAATCCACCTGCAGTATGGGAGACCTGGGTTCAATCCCTGGGTCAGGAAGATCCCTTAGAGAAGGAAATGGCAACCCACTCCAGTATTCTTGCCTGGAGAATTACATGGACTGAGGAGCCTAGCCGTCTACAGTCCATGAGATTGCAAAGAGTTGGACACAGCTGAGTGACTAACAGCTTCACTTTTCATAAGTTTTATATCCTCCTGATATGTGGACCATTCATGAAACACATCTTATATGAACTTTTTTTTTGAGTTCTTTTTTTTTTTTTCTTAATTTTAATTGGAGGCGTATTACTTTACAATATTGTGGTGGTTTTTGCCATACATTCACATGAGAAATGTTCCTCTTGGTCTTTGAATGTTTCTAGTCTTAAAATCTGTTTTGCCTGATATTAAAATTCTTCCTCACCAATTTGTACTCCTTCTTTTAATGGTTACTGTTTGAACAGTACATTTTTATCCTTTTACTTTCAGCCTATTTGTAGCCTGAATCTAAGGTGTGTCTCTAAATTGTTCGTTTTAATTTTATCCAGTCTGATCATCTCTGACTTTTGATTGGACTATTTTTGCCATTCAGTTTTAATTATAATTATTTTTGCATTTGGATTTATATTTGACATTTTGCTCTTTGATTTCTTAATGAGTCCTATCTTTTAAGTTCCTGTTTCTTTTAAATTGAATTCTTTGTACTAAATAAATATTTTAGTGTATTATTTTGGTTCTTTTATTGACATTTTATCTATATATTTGAGTTGTGTTTTAATTGGTTGGCCTAATAATTTTATGATCCAGATTAGCTTATTATGACCTACTTCAGATTAATGTTAACTAACTGATAAAATATAGAAAACTTGCTCTATTAAATCTCTATTTTCTTACTTCCTTCTTTTGCTATCCTATTGTCAGATATGTTCGGTTGGCTAAAAAGTTTGAGTTTTTCCATTAGAGGTTATGGAAAAATCTGAATGAAGTTTTGGCCGACTCAGTCTTATATGTGTATATGTTATAGACCCAATGAAATACAATAATTTTTCTTTATTTATTTTTATATTTTAATTATATTAAAGAAGAAATGGGAAAATACTTATAGAGATATTTATATGATTCTATGTTTACAGGATGTTTGTATGTATACTTTCTTGTGTTCTTCATTTCTTCCTGTGTATTCAAGTCACAATCTGGTCATTTCATCCTGTAGGACGTTTTTTAATAATGCTTGTAGGCTAGTTCAACTAACAACAAGCTATTTATCTGAGAATGGTTATATTCCACCTTCAGGTTCTGCTGGATGGAGACTTCTTGGCTAAGAGTCTATACGTGGTTTCCTTTCAGTACTTTGACTATGTCACACCGCTGGCCTGGCCTCCACCATTTCAGATGAGAAGCCAGCGTCTGCTGACCGCTGCTCTGCCATCAGCTGCCTTTCGCTGCTGTCATGATCTTCTCTTTCTCTTTGGCTGCAGTAGTTTGATTATTATGTGTCTAGATGCGGATCTCTTTGGAGTTATCCCACTTTGGATCTGCGGGATTTCTTAGATATGTAGAATAATGCTTTTCATCAGCTGTTAGAAGGTTTCCCAGTTATTTCTTCTTTTTTATTATATAATGGCTATTTCGTCATCATCTTCTTCTTCTTTTTTTTGGCCAAGCAGTATGGCTTGCAGGATCCTAGTTCCCCAGTCAGGGATTGAACCCAGACCCTTGGCAGTGAAAGCGCTGAGTCCTGATCACAGAGAATTCCCTGCCAGTTACTGCTTTGAATATGTCTTCCATTCCTTTCTCTCTTCTCCTGAGACTCCTATTAAGTATATGGTGTTACTCTAGGCTCAGTTTTTCACGTTTCCTCAGTCTTTTTTCCCTTCTGTTTTTCAGTTTGGTTATTTTCTGTTGATCTCTTTCTAAATTCATGGATCCTTTTTCTGCCCTCTCAAATCTGCTCTTGAGTCCTCCAGTTAAATTTTCATTTTCTCATTATACACTTTTCTGTTGCAGAGTTTGCATTTGGCTCTTTGTGATTTCAGTTTCTGCTTTGAAAATCTATTTACTAATTTATGGTTGTCATACTTTAATTATAAAAAACATGGTTTCTTTACTTTTTAAAACATTATAAGAGTTGCTTGGAAGTTTTGACTGCTAAACCCAACATATGGGGATACTTAGAGTTTCTATTGCCTACTTTTTTGTGAGTATGGATCACAATTTCCTGTTTCTTTCTGCATCTCATAACTTTTTTAGTGGACATTTTGGAAGACACATTGTGGCCTGTCTGGATCATGTGGCCTCTTGAAAGTTCCTACTCACTCTTTTGCGTTTGTTTCTTTAACTGCCTGGGATAGCCTGTGCAATCTGTCTTCTCTGCTGGGCAGTGTGCAGTCACTCATATTTCTCCTCAGCTTTTTAAAAATATTTGTGTCTTAATATTTGAGCCTAGCCTCCTACGGTTACCTCTGGCTCTGTGGGGCTGAGTTGTTAGCCAGTGATGCAACAGACAGAGGTTGTGTTCCAATAGCTGAAGCCAGATTTGTGTTGGGGTAGGGAGCACATTCAGATACCAAGCTATTTTCAAATCTTTCCTGGTTTTATCTCCTGCTGGAGTCCTGGGTGTCCCTTTGGCTTGTCTTCACAGCTCAGAGTCAGTGATGGGTGAATGGCTGACTGGAGGGCTTTTTCAGGCTGTATTTGCTCAGCCTCAACCAAAACCTCATGCCCATAGGATGCTTGTACTCCCTCCAGCCATTGAAGATGTCATTTCCACCAACAACAGCAATAGCAGTGTCACCCGCAGCTCCAGCTCTTGGGAACCCCTTACCCTGGTAGGGGAGCTGCCCGTCCTCAGGACATGCCCTGCTCTGGAAGAACCTCCACATGACTCGGCATTGGCTGCAGCCAGAACACCACAGAGTCCACAGGTCTCTGCCAAGTTCAGCAGCTTCCCCTGGGGGTGTTCTCAGATGGTTGTCTTTGTTCAATTTCCCTCACTTTTATGGTTGTTTCTGCCAGTTGTGTTAAACTGTATAATCTCTCTTGGGCTTCCCTGTGAAATTTGTCTTCCCTGGTGATGGACAGGGAAGCCCGGCGTGCTGCAGTCCATGGGATCACAAAAAGTTGGACACAGCTGAGTGACTGAACCGAACTGGGCTTCCCAGGTGACTTGGTGATAAAGAATCCACCTGCCAACGCAGAAGACGCAGGAGACGTGGGTTCGATCGCTGGGGCGGGAAGATCCCTTGGAGTAGGAAATGGCAACCCAGTCCAGTATTCTTGCCTGGAACATTTCACGGACAGAGGAGCCTGGTGGACTACAGTCCATGGGGTTGCAAAGAGTTGGACATGACTGATCACACAGCACACATGATCCCTCTTCTTGTGGACAACGTCCAGTCTCTCTTCTGAGCCATGGCAGGAGTCGCTGGGTTTTGTTGAATACAGATCTCAGACCTTTATTTTTGTCACTTTGGGTGATGTTTCTTCAGGACCCACATGACATTTGTTATCACATTCTCAAAATCTGTAAGCAAGCTTCTAGTCCCAGGAAGCCCTGCGGGAGACACTGCCTCCGCTGTCTGTCAGTCTCCACGAAGTCACTCAAGAGACTTACTCCACTGAGCTTCCAACACGCCACCTTCAACAGTGATGCAAACTCAGAGGCTTGCATTTGTTGAGTAGTGTGGAGTCAGTGGCAGTCCCCAGTCTAAGCATCTCTTGAATTCACTGGTTCAACTCAGGACGAACATACCATAGGCAGCTTTAGCCCCGAATTCGTCATGAAGACAGGATGCCAGGCGTGCACTGAGTCACATACCACGGGAAGAATCTCGGAAAATGTGCAGCGTGGTCCTTTAAGATTTGAAAGCTGCAATTCGGGGGCTGTTAAGACCTTCAGCTGGTGATAATTGGATTTGTGAGACAGTGCAACATGTGATAAAAGCGCTCCTGCTGGATGAGATCCCAGTTTTCCTCTACCCTTCCTATTAATGTGATAAATGCTGCTGTCTCAGCTGATAGGGCCGTGTTGGATAATCAGACTGGAATCAAGTTTGAGTTCTTTGGGCTTGCTCCGTGGGAAGCTCATGGGAAGACTTGGGAGAAAGGTGATAGAAAATGCAAGGGGAACCCAGATTTGTGGAGAGGAAGTCTTACCTTTGTCATGAGGCTCTGTGGGAGTCACTCACCAGAGACTGCAGTCGGGGTGGAGCCTCTGTCCCTGGGGTAGTGGGGGTAGGCAAGCATCTCCTGTGTTACTTACTGGGTATATGCATGTGCCTACTGGATGCTATGGAGCGGGGCAGCGGGGGGCAGGCGGGAAACAGCAGCATCTCTTGATGTGGGTGTTGGGCCAGGGAGGAGCCAAAATAATGTTGGAAAATTAAACCTCTCTTAATTAAAGCTGATGGCAAACAAACTCGAGTAATATGGCACTACAGCTGGGAAACAGAAGTACGATTTGAAACTGAACAGCTGTGAAATTGGGTGCTCTGGTCACAGCTGGGCCTGAGGAAAGGACAGACGCCCTGGCAAAGGCACTCACCCTGGCTGGACTGGGCTGCGGACTGGCGGCCAGACTGCCTCCCTCCACCAGCCAAAGCAGACCCCACCCAGATACCTGCTCTCTCTGAGTCTCCAGACTCCTGGGATCTGCTCACCAATAGCACCCGTCTGTCCCTCAAGCTGGTTTAGGATATTTTTCTGAAGTGAATGGCATCATTGCCAGTGTGGGAATTGAAGAGACTCAGAGAAGGGAGGACAAGAGAATGTGTTCTGAAACATTTTGATCTATTCATTTTCCCATCGACCCCCCGGGCTGTGCCCTTCGCTGTTGGTATGGTCCACCAGTCAGTTCCTGCCTCCTGTTTCCAGTCTGGTCCTGAAAGCCCTGGGCTGCAGCAGACTGTCTGGATGCGGTCTGGCCTCATACTTGCTGGGATGGGGGTGTTCGAGGCTTCCCTGAAGTTGTCACCTTCTGACTCAGCCACATTTTCCTCCTTGTGGTGTGGCTACCACTTTCTTCTGCGTTTTTCCCCTGGTCCTCTTTCTCGCATTAGGAACAACCACAGCAGTGTACACTCATCATCACATGTGGGTCAGGATGGGCCAGGCTGTGCTGCCGAGATAAACAAGCCCTGAAATCTCAGAGGCTACATTGAAGACAGTCAGTTCTCACCCCGTTTACTGCTTGCATTGGGTTGTGCAGAACCACCCGTGTCTCTTAGCTAACTGCTAACTCCTGGACCACGGTTCCTTCTCTTGGGTGACACCTCTGTCTCGGAGTTCCATGGCACCTGGCCACAAATGAGAGAAAGCAGAGCTAGGAGACTGGGCAATGGGACGGCAGGGCAGTGGAGCAGGACGTTTTAGGGTGCTTCTCCCCTCTTTCCGTGGTCTGGTTCATTAGTGTCTTCAGCCTCCCTGCAAGGGAACTGGAGGAGGGAGCCTTGCCCTGTGCCCAGGATTTGGCCAGTCTCTAACACACCATAAATGCTAACATCGGTCTGTCTGGTTGTCCACGACTTATTGCCTGGGCTTGAAGGCATCTTTGGAAGCAGTTTGGTACTTTTTCTGTCAGCATCTGAAATACCTTAGCCCAGAGCTTTCAAGAGTGTGCCCCTGGAACAAGGGGGTCCTCGGGATCACCTGGCAACATATTAGATGCAAATTCTGGGGCTCTCCTTCTGACACACTGTATTGAAAATTGCGGGGCTGGGGCCAGGTAGTCAGTGCTTTTATAAGCCCTTCAGGTGGTTCTGATGCCCCCTGAAGTTTGGACCTATTTTCCTAGGCTAGCAGTTTTATTCAACCAAGGCCACTCTCTGGAATTTTCCAGATGGCCAATCTGAATGGTCAAATTCATAGTCAGAAAGTACGTTGGTAGATACCAGGTGTCGGGGTGTAGGGAGGTGAGGAGAGGGGATGGGGAGTTAGTGTTCAATGGGGACAGAATTTCAGTTTAGGAAGGGGAAGAATTCGGGAGCTGGATGATGGTGAGAATTGCTCTATAATGTGAATGTACTTAGTGCCACTGAACTGTACAGTTGAATATGGTTAAAATAGTATGTATGTTTTATATCATGTGACTTTACCAAAATAAAAAAAGTACACTTAATAAAAATATAAAGTCCTTGTAGGACCGTAAAAGAGTACTGATTGCTGGGTCTACATCCAGAAGACTCTGAATTGACTGGGGTTGTGGCTTGAGTCAGGGTGAGAACTATTGACCTAGGAGGATTTCTTAAAAAAAAAAAAAAAGAAAAATTTTCCAGTTGTTTACTTTGCTGTGCCTGGTCTTAGTTGTAGAACATGGGATCTTTGATGCAGCCTATGGGCTCTAGCTCCCTGACCAGGGCTCAAACCCGGGCCCCCTGCACTGAGTCTTAGCCACTGGGCCACGAGGGAAGTCCCGCCTAGGAGGATTTCTGATGAATGCTTTTCCCCCTGAAGATTTTCATGAAAGTAGATTCCATGTAGCTTCTGTGGCACTTAACAGCCAGTCAAAGGCTTTGAGAGTGATTGTGTTTCATGTCCCAAGCACTCCCCTTTCCTTTTTAACTGGAAGCACCACCCAGCTTTGTATTGAGTGAAGACAGAAGCAGAGAATTGGGGATTAGAAATGGAATCCCAATTGTGTTGTGGACTCATCACGTGGCCGTAGGCCAGTCGATTCATTTCTCTGTGTCTTATGTCTGTGAAACAGGAATAGTAAGTTGCCAGCATTATTTAATTAATGAGCAGAGTGTGTCTGGGAAATACGGAGTACTGTACAAATGCTAATCATTATGATGAATGTGGTGCATTTTGCTGATACCAAAGTGCTGTGAATATGCTCATAATTATTATAATTATTGCTCATACCAATAATATTGCTACTACTGAGACTACGTTCCCCTTGCAGGGGGAGCTCAAGTGTGTCCTTTGGGCTCACATCTTCTCCGCATTGGCAGAAAGTCTTGCTAAGCAGCTGTTGATGACATTGCTCCCCGTCTCCTGGGAAAGTGTCATTCATTGGAGGTATAAATAGTCATGTGTGCAAACCATTCTGGAGTCCACTTAGGAGAGGTCCCTGACTCTTAGGTCATTGTTAGCTCATGTTACAGACACTCTTCTTTAGGTTAAGGAATGTCTGGGATATACAGTTCAATGATTCTCCTTACTGTTTTCATCCAAGGAAATTCTGTGTTCCTTCTGCTGGTCTTTTATCTGCAGTAGCGTTGCCATCCGCTTTCATTAGGTGGTAAATGTGCTGAAGAGAATCCTAGTGTGTGTGGCAGAGTGAGACTAGGATCTGGTGCTGATAATTCACAGATATTATCGGCAGCGATTGGTGTTGAGAACAGTGTAACTATTTTTGCTGTGGTTTTGCTTTGTTCAGTTTTAGCTTGAATTTTGATCGGGCGGAAGGGCCGTGGGGGCAGGCTGTTGTGTCTCTACTTCTGAAGAAGGAAATGGTAGTGGGAACTGAGGAACTGATTTTGGCAAAGCAGATTGGGGAAAAACATTGATAGGTGATACGAGGATACAGTCAGCAATGTCAAGGCCTTTGCCCTGTATCCTTGATCATTCTGACTCCCATTTTCTGGTTATAAGATGTGGAAGTCTGAATTGCTTGGACTTCATCCACACTTGTGCTTCCTGATGGGGATGAAGCTTACAACTTAAAGTCATCCAGAGAATTATTCCAATCTAATCCAAGACCTTGGAACAGATGGAGTTGCCTAGTTGTCTCTGCCAGAGACCCCTGCAGGCCCTCCAGGTATCGTCACAATTTCAGAGCCCTGATGGCTGTTTTCTTTGCCTCGTGGTGAGGACACATATGAAACCGACATGTCAAGCTTCTTTATTTTTAGCTGGAACAATATGAACTGGATTAGTGTTGACTGTCTCATGCAGATCAGAATCTCTGATTGACAGGGATGTTTTGAATAAGTAAGAAATGTGAAAACAAAATATTATGACTTTAGATGGATCCAAGTTTCTGACCTACATCGTTTTTCTTTTCTTCAAAGAACTTCTTTTGACATTTCTTGCAAAGCCCTTCTACTGAACACCAATTCCCCCAATTTTTGATTGTTTGAGAAAGTCTTTATTTCTCTTTCACATTTGAGAGATAATTTTGCTAGGTACAGGATTCAAGGTTGGTGGGTCTTTACTTTTTTACACATGAAATATTTCATTCCACTCTTCTCATTTGTGTGTTTTCTGAAGAGAAGTCTGATGTAAATCTTACCTTTGCTCCTCTGTAGGTGAGTCCCTCTTCCACTAGTTTCTTTAAAAGTCTTGCTTTGGGACTTCCTGTATCTATGCACCCCCTCTTCTTTATCCATTGATCTGTTGATGGACACAGGTTGCTTCTGTGTCTTGGCAACTCTAAATAAGGCTGCTGTGAACTTTGAGGTGCTTGTATCTTTTCAAATTAGTGTGCTTTTTTTCTGAAACATATTCAGGTGTAGAACTGGTGGAAATGTAAGTTGATGCAGCTACTATGGAAAGCAATAGAGATTTCTTAAAAATCTAAATATAGAACTAATAATCATAGCTGTGTATTAAATTCCCAATTTCATACCTTCAATATCTCTGCCATATCTGAGTCTGGTTCTAATGCTTGCTCTGTTTCTTGAAACTATTTTTTTTTGTCTTTTGGTATGTCTTATAATTTTTTTGGTGAGAACCATAAAAAATGTGTGAGGTAAAGGGAACTGAGTTAAACTGGTGTTCAGTGTAAGGCTCTATGTTTATCTGGCTACGGTTTAGACACTCTACTCTGCCTTAGCTATAGGTGTCAAAGGCTGAGACTTCCCCTGGGTGTCCTTGTTTTTGTATGCCTCTTGTCTTTGGGTTTCCCTAGAGACTTCTCACATAGCATCTGAGAAAATGCACCATTATTTCAGCTGTGATCTCCCGTTATTATATATAGGACCCCCTTTGGTGTGTGAGATGTGGAGAGAAAGCATCCAGAGTCCTGTGATTAGGTCTCAGCAATGTGGTGAGCCCAGGTCCCTGGACTGTGACCTTTATAATCCCTTCTCGGTTTTGTTTTTCTCCTCTTCCTTAGGTGAGTGGGTGCAGTTTGGTATTTTCTTTTGCCTGGTCATTTAGCTGATGGTGAAATAATTTCTCTTATGATCATGCCTTGTTCAGAAGAACAGGATGCCCTGGATGGGTTTTTACCGTGACCCTGTTTTCTCTCTTCCTACTGGAAGTAAGGGGGGATTCTTCCTGATCTGTGAAGACCTGGTGGGGCTTCTGGAGGTGACGTGACAAATGTGTGTAGAAGCATCGCTAAGACAGGAGCCCCTGGAGTTATCAACCTTCAAACTTGTCCACGCTGCTCCTCTAGTGATTCCCGGGTAAGAGTGTAAGGTTTTGTCTCCCAGTACTGATCCCCGTGAAATTGCTTCCTCCTGGGATTCTGCCCCTGTGGGTTGGCACCCTCTGTATCCACTTGTCTGTCCCTTCGGTTTCAGGGCAGCAGTTTTCCCTGTGACCTAAGTTCTCTGATGGGTCCGAGGAGAGCTGTTGGTTTTCAGTTTGCTCAACTTCTTTCTTGTGGTGTGACGGGAGCCGTTAACTTCTGTGCTGGACTGGAAATTAGAACTACTGTTTGCTCTAATAATTACCACTCAAGATATTCCGTCCATGTAGTTCATCAGGCAGAAAATAATCATCTGGGCCTTTAACAGGGAAAAGGTGGAAATAGACTCTAACTCATAACTACTCGTGTTTGTTTTCACAAACTGCCTTTTTAAGAGAAAAAGAAGAAAGCTGCCTAAGGTCAGAGAAGAGGAGTGGGTAAAAAATCAATTCTGCTCATTATTCATGGGGAAAGAATAATCGGCAAACTCATTTCAGATCCTGATGTTTATGGAAGAAAGTCTTGTTTATGAAGCACCCACAGTGTTCCACATGAATGAATTTGTCATATAGCTGAGCTGTCTGTCGGCCTTTAAATTGAACTTAAAACATTACAATCCTTTTTGATAGAGTTCTTTTTCTAAAATATATATATTATTGCTCTGTCTTATTGAGCAAAGCGTGGCGAATAGCATTTATCTTATTTTGTTACTCAGGTCATGACTGTAAACATCAGTCACAGAGCTGCTCCCAAGGGCTCTCAAGGTGACTGGGATCATGGGCACCTGAGCACCGTACCTGCCTCCTTGCTGACACTTCTCACTGGTGACTCGCCAAGCCCCCAGCTCATCTGTTCACCCTCAGTAAAGTTAAATATATTTTATTTGTTTAAAGGCTGTCCATTTATCTCATGGAAGCATTCCACATTTCACGTCATGGTACACATACAGCAGCTGGAAAACCACTGCTCTGTAGGGTATGGAGAATTGAAAGTCAGCAGGGGAACCTAAATTTATGTCTGTTTGATTACTGAGCAGACTGCAAGTGCGAAAGTAAGTTATAGGCTCTGGCCTATTGGCTAAAAAATAAATAAATGTTTAACATGTCCGTTGTATTATGGAGTACCGTGGAGAAAAATAAACCGAGGCAAAGGGTCGGAGAGAAGTTGAGACAGAGGCCCTGGAAATCCTCTTTGTGAAGAGAATGTTGAATAGAAACCTGAAAGGAGTGAAGAAGGAGACCATTTGGGTTTTGTGGGGTAGGGAGCGGTAGCTGCGCGTGTAGAAGGCCTGTGGCAGGAGGACCCTGAATCAGGAAAGAGAAGAGGCAGCTGTCTAGGTAGAGTGGGGTGGGGGGACATGGCTGATTGTTGAGAGGCAATGAAGTGCTGTAAGCAGAACTCTGAGACATACAGCAGCATCTTTGCCCCTCACCTTTGGATTTGTAAATTGGCTGCAGTGGCTGTAGGCTGCAAATTAGGCTCAAGCTTCTTTCACACATGTTCATTCTGGGCCCCAGGATAAAGAGCCAGAAGCCACCTACCCCCAGTCTCTTCTCCAGGGAGACTCCAAGAGTGCAAGAGGAAAGCCTGACCACCCAAGCACTTTGCAAGCTTCAAGCTTGAGCCTGTTCTGTCTACAAACATCCCAGAGGCCAAAGCAAGTCACATGGCCAAGCCCCACATCAACAGGCAGGAAAGTACACCCCGGCCACATGGGGAGGGGAAAGAAGACTCAAGCCCAGTAATTCAGTCCACTAGCACCAGGAGGAATTTGTGGACCACTGAGAGTCTTTGATGTTTACCCTTTATGTAAAGGGAGGACACCAAAGAGTATTGAGCCAACTAGTGACTTGTTGTGACTTTTGTTTTCAAAGAGTAACTCTAGGAACCCGAGGAGAATAGACTGTAAGGGACTAGCTGGATGCAAGAAGTATAACAGTGAGGAAGAAGTAATGTGTCGCCGTATTCCAGAGGAGAGGTGATGGTGGCTTTGGGATGATGTGGACGAGTCCTTTACTGGATCTGTTTCTTGGGACCGCTTGGCAGATTGGATGTTGGGTACAAGAGGAAGAGAGTGGACAGGAAAGACTCGACGGTTTTTAGCTGGAGGACCTGGAGTGAAGTAGGAAGACAGGGCAAGGAGCATGTTTGGGAGCTGAGGGTGGGGAATCTGAAGTTCCAATTTGGTCACGTAAGGTTTTGATGTCCATTGGACTTTCAAGTAGAGATGCTAAGCAGGCAATTGCATGTATGAACCTGGGCTCAGGAGGGAGGTCCAGGCTGGAGACAAGGTTCCCTGAAAGCTTATAATAGACTTAGGCCTATGTTTGTCTTGGTATTAAAAATACTATTTCACTTAGAACTGAACTCTGCTATGTCATCTTTTGTGGGTGGAAGTCCCTAAATCTTCGTGTTCTCTACTGGCTTTTCCCCAAAAAACACAACTGAAGCTCACGTCCTCTACTCCCTCTCTCTTTTCCTGTTCATTTATTTCATTCTCAAGTGACGTTTATGGAGTAAAATCTACTTCCTTATTTCTGTTCATTCCTAATAGTCTCACAACTGCATCTATGAAATCAGCTCTGACAAACTTCCCAAACTCTGCACACATCCGAGTGCTTCTTTCATCACTGCATTCAAATCAGCCCTTCCTGAGCCCCTGTCCAGCTGTGGCTTCAGCAATCCTGCTTCCTTGCTTGGTTTTCATCATGCCGCTCTAGATATTCTGGCTTTGTCTCCTTGGGTGCGCTTTTCTGCCTCTGCTTAATCCCCTGAACCACTGGCTCTGTCCCCGACCCAAAGCTGCTAGCCATCTCTGTGGGAAATCTCATGCATTTCCTAGGTTTGCACTGTCACTTACCTGTAGGGGCTGCACACGGGACCATCTCTGACTACAGTCCCTCACTTGAATGTAATCGAAGTATTTCTCCTTATAGGTTGCCACACTCAAATCCATGACCAATAGGTACTTCAATGCCAGTGTATCCAACAGAAAACATCCCCTGGTAATGGGAGAGCGGTAGAGCTGCCATTCTTTCTTTAAATGCTAGTGACTCAGACCTTCTTACAGATACGTTAACCACCAGTCCCGACTTAACACCCATCTACCTCTGAATGTGTCTGTGATGCTCCCGTAAGAGGATGTCTTCTGAATGCTCCTTTCCTTTATTTCAAGTTGCTCTACTTCAAGACATCTGATTCAAATGGCATTTCCTCTGAGAAGGGTGCCCTGAATTCATAACCAGGATGAAGTATTTGTCCTTGGTCCTCTGCCAGCTGTTCACCTGTCTCATAACTCTGTATAGACATACTATGTATATCTTTTTGCCTCACTTTATTAGTTCAGCTTCTCCAGGGAGGAATGCTGTATTCATCAGCACCCCTCAAGTACCTAGATCAGTACTCAGAACCTGATAAGATCTCAAGAAATGTTCCTAAATTTAACAGAAATGACAAACAGTGTATCTCAGTAAAGACAAGCTAAGCCTTGATATAGAGATAAACACATAGTCTTTTAGACCTCAGAGCTTCACCTCTGGAATTCATGATCACTTTGGTCCATGCCAAAGCTTATTCTCCATTTCTGTTGCACACATAAAATGAGGGTGTGCTCATGACTATAGGCAAGAGCCTGGATGATTTACATGAGTTCCGACAACTCCTTAGAAAGAGAAAGTAGCCCAATCATCTCTGGCTGGGTGATGAGTGCGTCTCATGTTATTTCCAGGCAATGCAAGGTTTTATTTTTGTCGTGCACCAAATGGACTTAGTGTCAGGCAGTCAAATGCCTGGCAATCTGCCCAGCTGAAGGGATAACACGAGTAGTGAATAGAACATTATTGTGTGATAATGATTTCCAGCAGCTATTGAAGATAAATTCCAATGCAAAGTAGAAAGCTTTATTTCTAGGGGAGGAGATATTGATCTTGTGGCCACTGTAAATAACATCAAGTCACTGGTGGGGAGAGACGTCCTGTCTCATCATGAACATTGAAATCTGACCAGGGGAAGAAATTGCGCCCAGAAGTGGGTGCAGACCCACGTGTTGGGGGGCAGTTGGACTTTCCCCTGATGCTGCTGTTCCCTGCAGGGACATGTCCTGGAGATGAGTTTCATCATGAGAAATGTAGCTTCCTCCACAGTGTTGCCAGGATGTTCCTAAATGCGTACCCTGAGACTTCTGGATCAACTGTGATTTGTCACAGTACAGCCCTGGGATCTCACTTGGTTCTTTGAGAGAAAATATTCTATGAGCTAGAGATAGGTTAGGAGCCTAGGTGACTGAATTAGTTTATAGCCTTAATTGTTGGTTTAAACATGAGTCTCTTTATCAGCATCTTGAGATCGAGAATGTGATTATTCTTCATTAACTTTTGAAAAACTGATTGCTACAGCTCTTCTAGTTCATAGAATGTTCAATCTAGGGTGGACCTGAAGGACCATATCTCCCAACCTTTTTCTTTTTGAGCAAGGAAATGACAGCCCAAAGATAAGTAACATATACACGGTCACATAGTTAACCTGGACTTTTGTTTTTAAAACGTTATCAAAATGTGCCACTCTTTTTAATCTTACTAGGATTCTGGTGGTTGCAGAAGATATCTTCTTTGGGATAGCACTGATTTATTCCAGAAAGAGACTATCTCCACTGACACCTTTCTAGTTATTAAGGGTCTAGAGAGGGTGCAGACTCTTTACAATTTTTCCGTGGAGAAGTGCAGACCTCCTGGTGCCCTCATTCCTTAGCATCACCCAGAGACCAACACCAGTGGGCCCTAGAGTTTAAGGTTTCCATCTCCAAGGTCTCTGGGGGCCCTGAACTGCAATGTCACCAACTTCAGGATCCATACTGAGTGAGTCTGTGCACCTCACAGTTCAGTGAAGAACATTTACAGGGTAAATGTTGTAGATCTGTGGCTGGAAGGTCAGCCAGGCACAAGTCTGCTCAAGTGCCAATCAGATGATGGCAAATGGGTTTCCATTAAATCCGGATAAAACCCAAGAGGCCATTTTGATTAACCTTCAGCAGTAGCTCTATAGTAACTGTCATGTCACTCCTCCCTGGACAGCCGGTTAGGAATAGTGATTGGAAGTTTGGAAGTTGAGGAGCCAAGGAACCTGGAGAGGGGAGGCTCTTTGTTTCTTGGAGAAATACCCTCATTGATCCCCCATGGATCATGCCCTGTATTAACTGGACGCTTTGATTAAAGCTTTTGTACTTTCTCAACTTGACAATTGCATTTATCCCTGTCTCAGACAAGTTTCTGAGTCCTTCGGTTGGTCAACAAACATTGCTACTGCTGTGGATATAATACCACCCAAGTTATAAAAATGTCCTCAAATACTAAAGGGACACGCATGTTCTTAGTATGTATCTGGTCTCCTTGCAGCTTGACTATACACAGCTTTAAACTTGTTTATGCTCATATTTCTGATATTTTCCTTCCCAAGGTTTCTGTTTTTCCTTAATTCAAAAAATGAACTTACTTACGAAACAGAAATGGACTCACAGACTTAAAGAACAAACTGATGGTGTCCGTTGGGGAAGGATGAGGGGAAGGGATAGCTAGGGAGTTTGGGATGGACATGTTACACACTGCTATGTTTAAAATGTGTAATCAACAAGGTCCTACTGTGTAATACATGGAGCTCTGCTCAATGTTCTGCGGCTGCCTGGATGGGAGCAGAGTTTGGGGGAGAGTGGATACATGTATGTGTATGGTTGAGTCCCTTGCTGTCCACCTGAATTTATCGCAGCATTGTTAATCAGCTCTACCCAATACAAAAAGGTTTTTTTTTTTTTAATTCTGTTTTTTTTTTTTTTAAGTGGTTGTTTTTGGTTTGCTCTTGAAGAACCGAAAGGACTGTTTATGTAGAGAAATCTGAACAGTCTCTTTCTAACAGACATTGAGTGAAAGTGGTATTTCAGCTCTCTTAGATGTTCATTTCAATCTATAAGAAGCTATGGTTATGATTATACCACCCCAAAGTGAGTTTCCTTTTTCTGTTGTTTCTATAGTTCTCATGTTTGTTTCAGTCATTTGGCAGATAATTATACATTGCCTGTGGAGTTATAATTTAACTTTTTATGTATTTATGTTATCTGTGTAAGTGGACCTAGATACTTAGGGTGGGGAGAACTGAGTATTGTTCATCTTTGTTTTCTCTCTAACACCTAGGAGAATGCTATACGCACAGTCGGCTGTCAAATAATATTTGCTGAATAATCTACCACACAGAATTTCTTAATGCCTCTGCATAATGGTCCCAGAGAGTATGTTGCATAAAAAGAGACAATATTCCTTGCAGTATTAAAATATTCGGTGAAATGTTATAATAGTGATGTTTCAAAAGTCTGCAGATTGAATGTTCCAGGCAGTGTGAATTGGCTGTTGGTATGTGTGTGAACCCATGCACACATGAGCATTTTTGTGTGCGTGTATTGGGGAGCCTTTGCATTTTGTCTCTAATTTGGGGAACCTTCATCAGTCCCTCTGATGTGAAGGATCGAGAACGCTACCTGGATAATGGATGTCTTGCTATGGATGGTGAGGCAGTCGTGTCTCACCTGGAAAATCATTAAATCCCAGATTTCAGCCTGTCTGTCTATCACCTGTCATCAGCAGCAAATCTGCTTTAGCAGCCAAGAATTCCCTTATCTCTCAGTGACTATGGACCATGCGCTGCCACTTTCTGTAGATGCGAGATAGAGCCGCATCGTTCCCCGGAGGTGACAAGGATGTAATTTACAGTCTCAATCTGCTCTCGTTACCGTGTAATTACAGAGTTATTACATGGTCGTTTGTTCCTGATGGACACCAGCAATCTCTTCTCCTGTTCTCCTGGGGTCTGTTTCTTGTCTTATGCAACTAAGGATGTTCAATCTCTTCGGCCTGGAGTGTTAAATGTGTACTGGGGAGGAAGGACAGGGACGGTGCAGGATGAGATGTTGATTATCCATTCGTCTTCCTGAATGGTCCTGGTGTTTATAACACCATCCTGAGCCTTCCCTCCCCTGGGCTCCAAGTTCACATTTGCTCCTTAAGAAGAAAGATGGAGACAGTATTGGATGGCATGGGGGGTGGGATGGGTGTAAGAAATATTCTGTCCAGTCCCACCCAGGAAGAGCTGGCAATGTCAACCTTGAGATCATGTCACCACCTCTTGTCATTTGAGGCTCATGTTAACACAGTACCTCTTGGAAGAAAGATTTCTTTTCATAATGAAGAGGAGAGGAAAGCATTTGAGTGTGTAATTCAGTATCACAGAGAAGTCAGGACAAGGTTCGGTCACCTACCGAGCATCACCCAGGGAATGCTGTGTCTGGAACTCAGATGACAGGCCTCGATTCCTTCCACTCGAATGAATCTCAGTGAACTGCCTTCAGGAGCCAGCACACTGTTAGAAGCACAAGTACTAGGAACCACGCGAAGAAATTTGAAGATTGCGACACACTTGCTTGAATGGCTTAGGACAGGCTCCTCCATCCTGGGGTTGTATGTATTCATTACCAGCGGATTGTGTGATACCACTTCATTTTCTGAGGATGTCTAATATGTGTGAAATTTTAATTTAGGAGAAAATGCTCCTCGTGGGGCATTTCAAGAAGTATGACGGGGAATGCGTTCAGATGTGGGTGGTGTATTTAACAAGAGCACAGGCATACAGGCCAGGAGACTTGAGTTCTGGTCTCTGGTTTCCCCCCTAAACTGTGTCATCCAGAGCCACTCCCTTGCCTGCCTGGGCCTCAGTCACCTTCTCTGACTGGTGATCACTGGGTCAGACCATGGCTGAGGTCCCTTTCAACTCTGACAGTTGTCCAACTCCCTGTTTGATGGCCTGCAGATGAGTCTTTGAAAGTGGGCGACATCTTGGGTCCAAGGTCACGTAGAGACAATACCCACTGTTGTTAGCAGGTGAGCATCGCCCCTCCTGGGAGGCAAGAAGGTGCTGGCGTGCCCGTCCCATTTCAGTTGATGGAGTGCGATGAATCATTAAGCTCTCTGCCGCTTCTCTCTGCTCAAAACACCTTGCTGATTTAATTAAAATACTTTTTTTTTTCACCTTTGAATGGCTGAAAACCAGCACTAATTATAATGTAACTGCTATGTAACTAATATGTGCAGGTAATATTGTGATTATATATAGACAGCCATATGCTACGAGGCAGCCATTCTCCTTGCCGTTAAACTGCTGAAGCGGATGACTCCGTGTCCGCGCACAAAGTAATTGCACCAAACTAATTTGTGTTTGCAAACAGATCCCAAATTAACTATGTAAATAGGCAGATCTGCAAGCAAAATATTAACGTGTGCATGTGCGCATATGCACTTGGCCAGTGGGTGATTTTCTACCTGCACAAGTGATGTCAGCGAGAAGAACCGGGGTCTGTCTCTCTGTGCTGTGAATTCCCTTCCCGGCTTGAGTTTCTCTGAATTCTTGTCCCATGTCACTCTGTTTGAATGTGGTAATGAAGGGCAGTCTCAGTTTGTTTTTGCTAAGTATAAAGCATGATTTGCATCAATCTACCTTTCTTGACCTCCCTTGCTATCCCCATGCATTCTTTGGCCAATGATGCTTACAGCATACCCATCTCTGGCTAAGGGTTTAATGCAGAGTGAAGTGTTTTTTCACTGTAAAGAGAGAAGTTGGTTCTCTGGTCTGGCATTTGTTATTGTTCCAAGGACTGTACATGGTCTTTTGAGTCAAACAGGGCAATTTGCAGTCGTGATCCACCTTGGGCGAGTCTCTGGACTTCTCTAAGTCTGTTTCCTTGTGTAAAAGGATGGGTTTGGTGTTGGGAGTTGCCTCCTAGGGCTGTTTGGAGGAGGAAGTGAGTGTGTGGGGGTAGCGTTAGCCCAGGATCAGGGGTCCTTTGGTGCCTGAAGCCACTTGGGCACAGTCCTCCCCAGCTGTCCCAGCACAAGTTCCTGGAAGTCCTGTCAGCAGAGGAAAGACTGATTTCAGGCAGGTTCCTGAGAAGGAAACCCATGGTAGTAGCTGAGGTTCTCCAGAGACACAGAACCAGTAGGATTTATAGGGAAGAGAACAGTTGTCCTAGGAGTCAGCTCCAGAGGTCATGTAGGCTGAGGGCATGCTGCTGTGATCTACCGTCTGATGCTGGAGATCCAGGGATGCTGATGACATAACTCTGAGTCTGAAGACCCGAGAACCAGGAGCTCCAGTTCTGTGGACAGGAGAAGACAGATGTCCTAGGTCAAGGAGTACCTAGTGCCTTTTGTCCACTCTGGGCCCTTGCTGGATGGATGATGCCTGTCTGCCTTGGTGAGGGGGGTCCTCCTGACTCAGCCTACTGATTGGAAAGCTCACCTCCCCGAGAAATACCCGCCAAGACACACCTGGCAGAGATGCTATCTGGATGATGTAATTAGCTATCTGGACTGCCCTTAGCCCAAATTGACACATAAAATTAAACATCACACCCCAAAAGGCAGGCCCTGAAAGATCACACCTGCCTGCCTTCTGTATCCTCTGCACCCTCCGCCAGGTCCAATACCTCCCCTCCAGGGAGGAGCTCCAAGCTCATGGTGATGCTCCACCAGGCAGGCCCCCATCCTTCACCTCTCTGACCTGCTCCTTGTTCTGTTCAAGCCTGGTTCCTGGGGCCCAGCTCTGCAGACTTGCCCTGCCCCTGGGCATTTGTGTTGAGCAAGGTGTTTGTGGGTACAGTGGCCAGGCTGGTCTCTGGGGGTCCCTTGCTCTAGCTGCTTCCCTCTCCCCAGGTCTTCAATCTGACCCCACTTTCCCCAGTGCCCCCCACCAACAAAGAATGGCATAGCAGCCGTAAGTCCCACTCATAGTCTCCATTCTTTTTCTTTCCCTGTCCTAGTTTTTCTTTTTTTCACTGCTGTCATCACCTTCTAATATTTTATGTTTTCCTAATTTGTGTTGTTTGTTGTCTGTTTCTCCTCACTTGCTTATGGCTTATGAGCTCCTTCCAAGTAGGGTCTTTGTTTTGTTCATTAATGTTTGTGAAAGAGCTTGGTCTGTGCCTGACAGTAGAAGGGTCCCTTGCAAGATTTATCACAGCTTTGCCAGCTCTCTGACCATGGACACATCACATAAGCACCCAGTTTCCTTATACATATAAAAAAAGGTAACAGCGAGTCCCATGGTTGTTGCAAAGACTCAATCAGTTGGTTACATGGAAGTACCTGACAGAATTCCTAGCACATTTCAGGAATGCATGTTCATTTTGCCCTTCTGTTCATAAATTAGACTAGCTGGAGTCTTCCACACCCAGTATTTAGAAAGAAAGGGGGTTCCGTTACATTTATCTAGATGAGAGCCTTTCTTTGTTTAAAATGCACACATCCGCCTGTGTATTGTTTTTGCTCTTCATTTTATGGTGCGTGTGTGTGCCTGTGTGTATGTGTGTGTCTCATGGTGGCTTTTTTAGGGGAACTATTTTTGTTTTGTTTTGTTTTCAATTTGTAGTCAATGCAGTGGAGAGAACCAGAGGAGAATCAGGTGGAACTGATGATGGGAACGTGGAAACAAAGGACGTTCACTAGGCTCAGCCTGAAGTGCCGATAGCAAAGGACGTTCATTTGTCAAATCCACTCACATGTATTCAGAATAACCTGAAGCTTATTTGGACAGGCATGCATTTTATTTTTGTCTCTCGGCCTTAATGTGCTGACTTGTAGGATTATTAAACTATAATTCCCGGCAATAGATTGCTGTCACTCAGTGGGTATGAATGTGCAATCACCAGCAAGCTCGAGGTTCAGGAGTCTTGATTCTCTGTTCAGTGGGAACAGAAGAAGGAGCGTTACTGATGCCAGAAGCTGGGGCAAACTCCTACTGTGTTCCTGAGTCACTGGAAGGTTCTAAGTGATAATGGATTTGGAACCAGAAGACATAGGAACCAATTCCAGCAGTATGACTTTGGGAAACCCACTGGGTCTCTCTGAACCTTAATTTCCTCATCTGTAAGATGGGGAGAATATTGTTGTATTGTGATGTTCAAGTAAATTACATCTATTGGCAGATTAATGAACTGTAAAATGGTAACTATGGCTTTGTAATTTTATATTAGCCATCCTGAGTTAGTACTCGGTTTTCCAACTTGGGAAGTGAGTGCCAGATGGTGCTAGTGGTAAAGAACCCACCTGCTAATGCAGGAGACATAAGAGAGATGGATTTGATCCCTGGGTCTGGAAGATCCCCTGGAGGAGGGCAGGGCAAGCCACTCTAGTGCTGCTGCCTGGAGAATCCCATGGATAGAGGAGACTGGCGGGCTATACTCCATAGGGTCGCAAAGAGTCAGACATGACCGAAGCATGCACTTAGCGTGCAGGCATACATCGTTTCTGCAAGATTGGAAAGTGCTCAGCCAGTATGGCTGCTGGCTGTACCACTGGGTCAGTTCAAGCACACGACTGCGTTATTCTCCCCATAGCTGAACGCAGGGAAAACCAGACCCAGTACCGGATATTCAGGAAAAGCTGGGATTACTGTCGTCTCAGCAGCATTCGCTGGGTCTGAGAGGAGAGGAGAGCATTCAAATTGAAGGATCATGCAAAGATTAAAAGTGCTGATTGAATAACATTGACACATATACACTACCAGGTGTAAATAGGTAGCTGGTGGGACGCTGGTGGGATGCACAGGGAGCTCAGTTCTGTGCTCTGTGACGACCTAGAGGGGTAGGATGGAGGGTGGGTGGGAGGCCCAAGAGGGAGGGGATATATGTATACATATAGCTGACTCACTTTGGCGCACAGCAGAAACTAACAAAGCGTTATAAAGTAATCATACTCCAATTAAAAAAAAAATCACCCAGGATCTCTACTGTGCATCTTCTCCAGATCAAAATTATGTCTTCTTTCTGTGTCCCCCCTGGTACCCCACAACTGTGTGAGATGAACAATACAGGGCAGAAGGGCTGGAAAAGGAGGGAGAACCAGGCTGTCCCGCTTGCTGTTGTGAGTGTTTCCTGGGGCAGGAGGTTAATCAGTCTCCATGCACGTGTGTGCTCTTGGTCGCTCAGTTGTGTCTGACTCTCTGCAATCTCTGTGGACTGTAGCCCGCTAAGCTCCTCCGTCCATGGGATTCTCTAGCCAAGAATTACTGGAGTGGGTTGCCATTTCCTCCTCCAGGGGATCTTCCCGATGCTGGGATGGAACCTGCGTCTTCTGCGTTGGCAGATGGATTCTTCACCACTGAGCCATCTGGGAAGCCCCTTCAGGCTTCGTAGGGTTGTAGACAGTGAGAGTCACCTAAAGAGATCCAACTCCAGCACCGTCTCTGCTTCCCTGAGTGTGCCTCCATGGAGCAAGCCTAGAGGAGGCGGCTGCGGTCAGATGGGGAGAAGAGGGCTTTTCCTGTAGGAACAGCTTGCTTATTGGGTTTGTGGTCCTGTGATGAGCAGGTTCACATCTCTGAAGGCAGGAAAGGGTTAAGCTCTGGCACTGTGTGGGAAGCTGCAGATCTGAAGGAGATGGAAGGTGATGCTGACAGGGTTGCTGGAAGGAAGGGAAGTGGAGAAGGACTTGGAGAGACAGGAGTGGACCGGGCGGAGTCATGGGCAGCCCTCACAGATGCAGTGGGAATGAGACGACTCTTAAAAAACTGATAACACTTCTTTTTTCAGTTTACAATTCTGTACCTAGAGCTGTCTGAAATTACTCTTCGGGCACATTTCCTTATATTTAGCTTCTTTTGCAAACATGATATGATTTTCTATGTGAGCAGAATATTCTATTCGGTGGTTAGTCCACCAAATCCTTAAATACAACCCAGAAGGAAAAGCATGGAGGGTCCTCAGCTCCCAAGTCTGAGTACTGCCAAGTCAGAGCTGGGGTTTCTTCTGAGCGTGTTTCTTGGTGTGGGTCAGTTGGCAGTGGGGTTGCTTTCTGTTCTGGGATTTCTCCATCCCTGGTGCAGGGGGCAGGCCCGATTCTCAGTGTTCACAGTCACCAGCTCACTTCCTTTGACACTTTCTTTGACCTGGAAGAGCTGACCATTTTCTTTTCCTGGGCTCTTGCTGAACTCCCGCTGTCTCTGGACATCTTCTGGTGGGTCCCCAGCAATGTTTGGATGGAAAATCAAGAGGTGAGAGAATCCTGCTGTTCTGGTTGTGTATAGAAAAGTAGTTGCTTATATACATTAAGAAACTGTAACGTATTTTATCTATACAGCTGCCTGTCTCTCCCACCGAACTGTAACCATTCTTTACTGCGTGACCTTGGATGAGTTATTCGACATACTTAACCTTCCTTTTCCACAAAATGGGGATAAAAGGAGCGTCTACTTCATAGGATGGTTTTGGGAATTAATGAGATAAATAAGATCCTGTGCATAGCATAGAAGCTGGCAACCAGTAAATGTCCAAGAAGCGATGACAGTTCTTGCGTTTTTGTCATTGTTGCGATCATTCTGACCTTGTCTACAGCAGAGACTGTATTGTATTTATCTTTGTCGGAGACATTCAATCAATATTTGTTAAACTGAGCTACCTGTTCTAAGTAAAAATAAATGAGTAAGAAAAAGAAAAAAAAAGTCTATTCCTTTATATAATAGTGCAGCACTTCCACTGATCAGTGGAGAAAACATACATCCTTACTCTGAGGATGTGAGTTATTATCTCTGAATAAACATAAGCCTTTCATATGACCTAATGATTAATGACTTAGGCAAGAAATTTTAATACCATTAATAAAAAATTAAGCAGCAAGCATTCACCACTCTTTTGACAGTGTCAGGCTTTCACCTGTTCTCCTGGGGACAACAGGCTTCCGGGAGCATGCTGAGTACAGAAAACAGATCATCCCCAGACAGTGTTCCCCATGTTCTTTGTGTCATTCTGATCATTACGTGGGGTGGAGACAAGACACTCTATAGAGAGAAGAAAGGGCCATGAAGCAGAGGGGGCAGCTGAGTGTTCTGTCTGCCTACCTTCTGTCCTTTATCCATCCAGTCATCCATTTATCCATCTGTCCATCTATCTGTCCATCCATCCGTCTGTCCATCCATCCTTTCATTCGTACATTGTTTATTCATTCATCCATCCATCCATCCATCCATCCACCGCCCCCCACCCACCCATCCATCTATCTAGGATCCTTTAATCTCCTTTGCTAGGTCTTCTATGCTCTTATAAACTAGGATCTGAAATGATATCAGTCATTCAACCAAGAAAGAACATGATTCTGGCGCTGAATGCCCAGGAAGGGAGTCTTATTCAGTTATCTAAACAGCCTTTTAGTGTCGAGGCCAGATTTCAGCCAGCGTATCCAGGCAAGCCTGATGCTAATTCCTGGATATCCCTTATGCATACCTTGTCTACAAGCCTTTGAACAGCAGTGTTTCCACATCAGATGCCTTTTTTTTTTTCCTTCCAAGGCATAGTTTCAAACCATCATTTGAAAGCAAAAATCCCAAATTTCTAAAACCAGAATTCTCAAACTTCAAAACTAAGGGAGTCTGCCAGAACCTCGCCATTGCTGAAATTTCTGAGCAGATATGAGCATCCCTGACCCTCCTGGACTGGCTGGACGATGTGCACCCTCAAATCTTTGACATCCTTGCTGTCCCTCGGGCCCCCACGTTTTCTCACATCACTGTTCTGAGGCCAAGAGAAGAAAACTCCTTCCCAGTGAACTGCTCCTCAGCGTGGTCTTGAGGACTCCATCCTGCTCTTGGCCCATATGAGAGTCCTCTTCAAGGTCAGAGCTGAGTGGGTCAACTGTGTGCTGTCCTGAGTGTGTGGTTAGGTTGCCTGTGCAGCCCCAACTCCCTCATTCTCTGTGCTGACCTAACATTTCATCTTTAGTTAGTTTCATATCATTTCTTTGCAGCTGTGTGTGTCCACCTAAGTTTATGCTTGTACCTATTCTTCTCAGCTACACTTTTAGGAGGAAGATGCTATTCCTTCTTTATCAGCTTTTTTGGATGAGCCCAGAGTATAGGGATGAACCTGAGTGTCTCAACACACTGCTTCCTGGTGGATCACAGGCGTCCTCTTCTGCTGAATCTGAAGGCATGCTTGTGGAGCAGCGGTGCCCCCCACCCTCGAGCCTACACCCGTCACCCCTCCCTCCAGCTCCAAGCAGAGCCCAGGCGCCTCCCTGGAAGGTCAGATTACCTCCTGGGCTGTATAACAATCTCTGGGTCCACACCACACAGAATCTGGCAGCGGGTGCACCCTTCTTTGCTGCCAAGGATGGAGGGGCTGGTATTACCTACTGGGGGAGAAAAGCAGGGCCATCGAAGCTCTTGAATCTTTGCTTGTATTCCCTCTGGAAATGGAAGAACAGACTCTTCTCACACAGCCAAGTGGAAAGAGCCCTTTGTTTCTCGTCATGGTTCCAGAGTCCCTCTGAAGCCGTGTTTGAGAAAAGTGCGTGACTGTGGTAGGCATTGGTGGATGGTTGGTCCCAGCTGGCAGTGACAGTGGCTCAGGGACCCAGAGTCAAGAAACCCCAGCAGAAGTCACCTTGGTTTCAGAATTAGCATCCTGACATTCTTGGAACAGAGAAACCGAGAAACCAGACCAAACCAAGCGGCATCACTGACAACATCAACAGACAGAAATAATAAGAACTGTGATGTCAGTAACCCGAGAGCTGCGGCTGCTGAAAGACACTACAGCCACCGGCTTGTGCCTGGGGCCAGGCGGGAACACATCTGAAGAGTCAGCCATTGTCCCGTAAGAGACTCCACATAACCGACCCTGG
The DNA here is from genome assembly GCF_032405125.1 of Capricornis sumatraensis. Taxonomy (NCBI): domain Eukaryota; kingdom Metazoa; phylum Chordata; class Mammalia; order Artiodactyla; family Bovidae; genus Capricornis; species Capricornis sumatraensis. Next base: position 16,010,357 of record NC_091076.1, read on the forward strand.
AGAAAAAGACTCCTGGATTATGACCCAGGATTTCTGTTTGTATTTTGCTAATTTTAAGCCCCAAAGAAAGGAAATGCAATTTTTCACGTATGACCAAGCCACAAGAAATGCAGTGGAAGGAAAATATAACTGCAAGGCAATGTGCCTTCCTGATTTCAGGTTTGCACACCTCACATGCCTACTGACGAGAAGCAACAAAAAGAACAGCTCAGACCTGTGTGACAGAAGAGACAAATCCGAGCGTAAAGTATGTTGGCAAAAACTCACAAGCGACCCCTGGAGGAAGATGTGGGCAGATGACCCAGGAATGGAGACCACTGTGGGTCACGTGGGCACGAAGCATTTCCGAGGAGAAAGGAGAGTGAGTTTTTCCCCCTCATCTGTCACCGCTGTTGGGACTGGTTACTCCTGAGAAGGTTCTCTGGGTCCTTTTATCCAGTCAGCCTCCTGCCTGCAAGCAGAGCTGGGAGAGGCAGAGATGGAGATGGCAAAGAACAGGAAGCAGGACGTGGCACCCCCAATGAACAGAGGACCCATCCCCCAAAAACATAGTTTCTGAAGTCAACAAAGGCTCTCTTGAAAGCCACAGTTGGTGGGAGGAGCGTGCCCTTCACCTGCAGCCTCGCTGGTTGTCAGCACGGCTGATGATGTTCATTTCATCTCACTTGCCTGGGACCAGGTTATATGATGTCAGTCCTGGTGGCTGGTGGGGACGCACTTTACCTGGGAGACAGGCACAGCGCCGGGTTCCGCTGGAGGGGCCATGGGGAAAGCTGGAGGGAGGAGAAGGCAAAGCAAAGAGGGACATGCATTCCACTTAGCTCAGCCAGGAGGGCGGCCTTTAAAGCTCTTGTGTGTTTGATGTACTGGCTACCTGATGGAGGTGGAGCTCCAACTTAGGGGAACCTTGATACCCAATTTCTGAATTTCCGAGTCCCTTCCTGTGAGGCTGTCCAACAGGGCTCACAGGACCCCCCACCTATCTCCAGGTTATGTGGAAAGATTCCATCCATGTCTTCCTCCCAGCTTTTGCACTGACCTTTTTCTGAATTTCTGGGTTGGGCCATCCCAGAGGAGACCGGAAATTTGCTCAGTGGCATTTACCTAGCTGAGGCCACTGGCAGTGTGACAGAGTCAGGTGATCTAGGGTTTAAAGGAAAAAAAAAAACTGGCAGGAGAATGGGGAGGGCAGGAAGGCTAGAAGGGAGGCATAGGTGTCCCTTTCCTGTAGTGCTGAGTGATGCTTGAACGCCAGCTGCTTGGCTGATAAGTATCCATCCAGGAAAGTGGCGGGAAACCTGCTGCCCAGTTTGGGGCTGTTAGAAAGGCGGAGCCTGGACCTGAAGCTGGAGGGCTCCCAGAGCTGCCTCCTTCGCGGAGGCACAGGACAGTCCACAGTTGGTCCTCACGGCCAGCGTGGACGAGCACACCTCTCATGATATGTCCTCCCTGGAGATTCCTGAAATAGGTTCACAGGAGACAAAGGAGAGGAAGGAGAGGCCAGGCAGTCGTGTCCCTGAAGGAGGTGCAGTCAGTAATCCTTCACTGTATGCTGGGCGCTGCATGTGGTCAGACCATGGAGAAACCACTCCTGCCTCCATGGGTGTTATTCTCAAGTGAGGAGACAGACATCAGCACAGCACAGCACATCTGGGCTTCAGGGGGGACTGTGTGCAGTGGAGGGCTTAGAGAAAACAGAGTCTAGACTGCAGAGGCCAGGAACGCCACGCTGAAGAGGCATTGCATCAGGCACTTACTTCTAGGATGGAGAGGAGGCGGTTAAGCACGAGGGAGGGCACAGCTTCACCAGGGACAAAACCTCCCAAGACCGGAGCAGCGGGGCACACTCATCTGAAAGGCCATTGACTCCAGGGCAGAGCATAGGACGCTGCATGGGCGACAGGGGGACATTTCCCTCTCGTCCTTATCTGCCTGTTCGTGCTGTTTGTCTTTTCACAGTTACATGGGATTCCTCCCTAAGACAGGGAAGCAACTTTACCACCTCTTCTGCACCACTGTGTCGTAACTGGTAGTAGAAACTCGTGAGTAGGGCTTGATGTGTCAGAGCCAAACCCTGTGTCAGGAGGTGAGAAGCATGTGTTGGTGCCAACTGCTTGGATAAACCTTGACCAAGAGAGGCGTCTGATTCTTGGCTAAGCGTTTCCCCTCCAGAGTCAGATATATGTCAGTTTGAATCCTAGCTCTGTGACTACACAATCGAAGTCTCAGTCACATCTGTAGAAAAATACAGATAATATCTGTCTTCATTCACCTGCAAATAATGATGATGATGATAATGACACTTTTATGCCCGGCACAGTCCTGAGTATTTCACAGGTATTAACTCATTCACAGGTATTAACTCATTCAGTGCTTACCGTGGCTCTGTAAGGAAGGGAAAATTATCATTATTCCCATTGTACGGATAGGTAAGCTGAGGCCCTGGGGAGTTATTACACAGTGACTGTGGGTTGGAGCCAGAGTGTGGATCCATGGTCTTTGGATCCTGAATCTGCACACTCAGCTACCATTTTCAGTCTGTTTGGGGTCTGAAATTGCGGGTAATGCTGTGTCCCGAGAGACTGGACGGGGAGGAAGTGAAGTGGCCACAGTGAACCAAGATCCCTTCTTACCCCTCCCTCAGGATATCATTTTTTATTCGTATTAATTTTATTTATTTATGTATTGGTTATGCTGAGTCTTTGTTGCTGCATGCAGGCTTTTTCTAACTGCAGTGAGAGCCGGGGCTCCTCTCTGGTTGCGTGTATGTGGATTCTCATTGCAGTGGCTTCTCTTGTGAGCATAAGCTCTAGGGAGAGCAGGCTTTGAGGCTTGTGGGCTTAAGTATTTGCAGCTCTTGGGCTCCAGAGCACAGGCCCAGGAGTTGTGGTGTGCAAACTTAGATGCTTCGTCGCATGTGGGATCTTCCCAGACCAGGGATCAAACCCATGTCCCCTGCACTGGCAGGCAGATTCTTAACCACTGGGCCACCAGGGAAGCCCCTGTATCACTCTTTTGTTGGAGGCTATTATTTATCTGTGATGTTGGCCTCTGGTGTCTCTGGGCGGAGGAGGGAGGGAGCAGAAGGGGAAGGACCGAGTCCCTGGTGGTGGAGGACTGACAGATTGCCAGCAGGATGGGCCAGGTGCTCCCTTCTCCCCCATCATCCTTGAAGGAAGAGTCCCCGCTAAGCCTTGCCACCCTGGATTGTTCCCCCAGTCACTCCATCTACAGTTTTGATCCAGAACGCGCGGGGCAAAGCCATGTAAAAGCTTTCTCAACTGCGGAGTCCATTTCAGAAATGATTGTCGGGAACTTGGGAATGCAGGCAGCTTATTGCACTGTGATCCCTGCAGATTGGATTCAGTGCTGTGTGAGCTGACAGCGTGATGGGCTGGCCCCGCTGGTGGGGTCACCTGCTGATTGCGCCCTGCGGCCCCGCGGCTCCTCTCCCCGGCTGTGGAGAGACTGGAGGCAAGAGGATCAATTAAATTGGTGGAGGAGGTTTCACCTTTAAAATGTGGGGAAAAAAATCAGGCTTTGTATATAGAAGTTGATGTAATTATTAAGAAACAAAAATAAAAATATTGGCATGTTGAGAAAATACCCAACTGGTTTAGAAAAAATGTTTTCTAAATCCTCAACAGACATTTATCCAGAGGAGGAATATTCACTAAGCCAAATTTGCTCTTAATCCTTAATCCGCAAGGCTATGATCCCTGATTTCACCAAGTAAGAGCTGGCATGAATGCTAATTGGACTCTCTCCCACCCCCATCTCTTCTGATTTTGGAGGCCAGCATTTTATGTTTGGAAGTCCTGGCTTGCTTTCCCTTGCGGGGGCCTTGTGTTTAAATGACACACCCTACCATTCTCTTTGCCATTTGTAGTGTAAATGGTACTTTATCGGTGAAAATAGAAATCTTGTCAACAGCCCCCAGCTCAACCAGGTTTATCAGGGAAACAGAGAGGAGAATGAGATTCAGAGAGATGTACCTGGGCTGGTTCATTCCAGAAGAGTGATAGATGGTAACATTTCCGGGCAAGACATGGCGGGAAATCTGACAGACAGGAATTAAGGCACCAAATGGAAAAGTCAATCGCTTATTCACTCCAAGTTTCATAGTTGAAGGAAATGTTATTTGATTTCGAGGCTCCCTCCTTCCCCTCTTTCTGCACAGCAGGCAGTACAGAAGAATTAATTCTCTTGTCTTCACAGTCATTTTCCAGGCTCAGTGAGTCTGTGTTTGTGTGTGTGTAAATTCTCATTTAAACTTGTACTGCTGCTGCTGCTGCTAAGTCGCTTCAGTCGTGTCCGACTCTGTGCGACCCCATAGACCAGGCTCCCCTGTCCCTGGGATTCTCCAGGTAAGAACACGGGAGTGGGTTGCCATTTCCTTCTCCAATGCATGAAAGTGAAAAGTGTTTTGCAAATGTGTATTTCTCAACAACATTAGGTCTTTCAAAGTCTCATGTAAATAAAAGGCTGTGATTCCTCCCGTGGCGGATTCATGTTGATGTGTGGCAAAACCAATACAATATTGTAAAGTAAAAAAGAAAAAAAAAAAAAGGAACAACAAAAAAGAATGTCTTCTGTCACTTCCAGGATAGACCCAAAGCGAGAGTGAAAATAATAAGAATTTAAAAAATAACAATACTACTTTTCTGTATTATTTATCTCAATTGTACACCATTTGATAGTTTTCTATGAGACTTGCATTGCATTTGATGGAAATTGCTAACAGCAGTGGTATACCATTGACACAAATACTTATCAACTAAACACTGGGCATATGTGATATAAAATGTTGCTTGCACTGACCCTGAAACCAAGTTGCTGCCATGTTCCTCGCTTACAAGGGAGAAGCTCAGGCTTGGAGAGTTGATTCACGTTCCCAAGGTCCCCCACCAACTAAGGGATAGAAATGAGGTTTGGTGTAAGCCACATTGACACTGGAACCTGTCCTCTTAAAAGGCTTGTTCTCCCCGTGTTCAAAGTGAGAATAGGGCCAAAAAATGAAAGACAGACCCAGGCACTAGATTCAGGTCTTGTTAACTCTTACAGCTGCTCTCCTCACCCTGCTGAGGCCAAGGATAAGGATAATCTTGGCGCCGAAACAGGAATTCCTGTAGGGTACCTTCCAGTCACCCTCTTAATGCAAGAGAAAGGGGTTCTGAGATTCTGGTCCCTTGGGATGTGAGAAGGGAGAGAGGGTTAGTGAGGGCGGAGACTGAACTTCTGAGTATGAAACACTATGAAACAAAGAAGAAACACTCTCTCCTCCCCAACCCCTACTTTCCAAATAAAATTCTTACAACATTAAGCAAATGCTTGCTTCAAAACCTCAGAGAGAGCATTCATCGTCTCTGATGCTGCCCAGGTGCCCCTGAAACGGAAGGCCTGCAGTGACTGTGCGCTCTTTCTTTTCCTCAGACTGATTACTCTGACTGGTGGGTTCCCTTCGTAGCCATGGGCTTCCCTGGTGGCTCAGATGGTAAAGTGTCTGCTTTCAATGCAGGAGACCCAGTTTTGATCCTTGGGACATGAGGATCCCCTGGAGAAGGGGATAGCAGCACACACCAGTGTTCTTGCATGGAGAAGTCCATGGATAGAGAAGCCTGGAAGGCTATAGTCCATGGGGTCCCAAAGAGTTGGACACCACTGAGTGACTAACACTTTCACTTCATTTCCAGTAACAGCTGTCAGCTCCCCCGCAGAATTACTGCTGTTGTTCGGTGGCTAAGTTGTGTCCAACTCTTTGTGACCCCGTGAACTGCAGCACTCCAGGCTGCCCTCCTTCACCATCTCCCAGAGTAGTTGCACTGATTCTTGGACTCTATTTACAGTAGCACCAATAGGGTTACCCAACAAAATTCAACCAAGAAATACAATTAAAACAGTGTGCCTTGGTTTCCGCTATAGAAGCAGCCTGAATTTGATCTATAGCTGCGTACATTCCATAGACGAGTCAGGATTATCACCTTATAGTCTCGATTTACTTTTTTTTTTTTTCCTTTAAGCAAATCCATCAATTTAGTTACAAAGCCATTGTCTACATTATTGTGGATGAAAGCGACTGATTCCTATTAGGGTCATAGTCATTGAAAATAGTCAAATGATTTTTTAATTAATTTTTATTGGAATATAATTGATTTGGGTTTCCCTGGTAGCTCAGACAGTAAAGAATTCACCTGGAATACAAGAGACCCGGGGTTGATCCCTGGGTCGAGAAGATCCCCTGGAGGAGGGCATGGCCACCCACTCCACTATTCTCGCCTGGAGAATCCCATGGTCATGTAGCCCTAATTCACTGTGTTGTGTCGGTGTGTCGGTGATGCCTTCCAACCATCTTGTCCTGGGCATGTCCATCCCATGGACCTGTAGCCCTCAGAGAGTTGGATGTGACTGAGTGATCGTCATTTTTATTTTTCTATAGTTGCTTTGCAGTGCTGTGTTAGTTTATATTGCACAGCAAAGTGAATTGGAAAAGACTGAGGGCAGGAGGAAGAGGGGGCCGCAGAGGACGAGATGGTTGGAAGGCATCACCGGCTCAATGGACATGAGTTTGAGCAAACTCCGGGAGATAGTGAAGGGCAGGGAAGCCTGGTGTGCTGCAGTCCACGGGGTCGAAAAGAGTTGGACACAACTTGTGACTAAACACCAACAGAGTGAATTAGCCATACGCAACAAATACTGTGGGATGCACTTCCATATAAAATCCTTTCTCTGAAGATCTCAAAGCAACTTTGTGTTTATTATGGCATTTCTACTCAAAATACTCCTTTAAGATGGGAAGGTGATAGTGGTAATCTGCACATTAGAGAGGAGGAATGGATGGAAGCAGAGGGAGTTTGCCAGTGTGTCTTTGTGCCGGCGACTGTATGTGGACCTGCTGCTGCTGCTAAGTCGCGTCAGTCGAGTCCAGCTCTGTGCGACTCCATGTCGCAGCCCACCAGGCTCCGCCGTCCCTGGGATTTCCCAGGCAAGAGTACTGGAGTGGGGTGCCACTGCCTTCTCCGGTAAGTGGATCGGGTGTGCATTATTGCACCCAGACCCAGGTGCAGTGGGAGGAGGAGGGAGCAGCCAGAGGGGACACCCTAGCTTGGGAGCCACTGGAGACTTAGGGATATCACCAATCTACCTTGAGTGGAGAAAAGGAATCCCTTCAGGGAGTCCTGCTGACTTTCCTAAAACTAGTCCAGGTGTTTGTGTAGCTTATGACAAACTTAGCCAAATAATTCTGTGAGATGATGGGATTGAGACACAGGTCGTGGCAAATGACCAGCTGCCCTTCCTGCTAGGATGGCACTCAGGACCTTGATGCTGCAAGGGGTGAACAATAGAGGTCGGCAGTCCTGATGAGGACTTCAAAGGGCTTGGGGCAGGGATGGAAGAGGGTGGAAGAGGGTATGGGACAGATGTGGGCAGAGTCTCAAGAGCTCTCAGAAGGTGTCTTTTAAGGTACACTGCTCTTGGGGCAGGGGGATGATGCTTTTTCTGGGAACGTGACTGCTGTGGACATTTAGAGATTCAGATCTCTACTGGCAGTAACCGTGGTTGCCAAGAGTTGAAATCTATACCAGATGAATGTGGTTTGTGTGTGGGTTTCATCTGATTTGGTTTGGTTTCTTCTCCATCCTCTAAAAGGCCCTGCCTGTGTCATTGTGATTGACATATCATTGTCCAGGGATGGGCATCCAGAGTAAAGAGTGAGGTAACGCTTCCGACATATTATTCCCTCAGTCTATCTCCTCCGCATGTGACCATCACCCCTATTGAGGAGGTAAGGAGACCAGGGCTTTTAGAGATTCAATAACTAACCCAAGGTCAGGAGGCAAATAGTAACTGACTGAAGAGCATGGACTCAGCTACCATGTCAGGCTTTTGGTCATTAATTTATTTAGAAAGAAATTTAAAATTCCCATTGATTCACTTATAGGTCTCAGAATATGTCTAAAAATAAGTGTCCTTTGGTCAATAACCGGCATGGTGCTGTGGTTAACTCCTTGCGTTCAGCCCTGGCTCCCTTGCTCACTAGCTGCGTGCCCTCGATCAAGTCATTTAACCTCTCTGTGACTCATTAGAACCGTCGTGAAGGTTGAATGAGTGAGTTTTTATAAACCACTTAAGACAGCATTATTTGACATCCTAAAGGTTTAAGAAAAGCTGGCAGGCCAGAGAATGAAGTCAGAAGGGTCCGAGCTCCCTGCCGAGGAGCCGGATGGAGTTAAGTCCTGTTGCAGAGGATTTGATGCCTTAGAGGTAGGATCAGGTATGGCTGTGTTTCTGTCAATTTCCATCCCCAGTCTTCTCACTTGAACACCTTTTATTGGCACTAAATTTGTTTTCGGATAATGAAAGCAGATGTTCTGTTTATGCCCTCACCCGCTCACCTCCAAGTCTCACCTCAAAGACATCTTCCTTCCTCCAGCCCTGCGTCTGAGCTCAGTGGAGCCCTGTGTCCGAGCTCAGTGGAGCCCTGTGTCCGGGGCCGAGGTAGGCGTGGGGAGAGCGCGCTGCTGGAGAACCATAGCCTGGGAGGGGTTAACAGTGTATCTGGGCCTCCTCCTCCAGTCGTAGGGGCTCATCAGATAAACAAATGCAGAAACTCACGAGTGAACAGAAACATGTTTACTACAGTGGAAGAAAAACAGCTTTTTGGCGTTGCTGGAGCTGTGGCCTCAGGAACAGCAGCTGCAGCCTGGGACAGCAGTCAGGGGGGCGGGGAAGAGAAAGTCCAAGTGGACCTTCCAAGTGTTCCACCTCGGGAGTGGGTATTTCCAAGCAGAGGGAAAGCGTGTGTGTATGAGAGGGAGAGAGAGAGAATTGGAGAGGGAGAGAGAGATGCCAGAGGAGATGGAGAGAGAGAAGAAATGCAGGGGGACAGTGATTCAGGGGGGCAGCATTGTGGCACAGAAGCAGCAAGGCAGTGGCAGGCGAACATAAGACCCGGTGGGTTGGGGTTCGAATCCCGTCTCTTTCAGCCAGGAGCTGGGTGTCCTTGCCCTCGCTCCTTGCCCTCTCCGAATCTTTGCTTCTTCACCTGCACCATCCTGGCCGTAATCCATCCTTGGCATCTCAGTATCACTCGCTGTACCTTTAGCATCTAGCACGGGACCCACAATACAAAAGGTGCTCAGTAAATGCTGGTTCTCTCTGTGGCTCTGCACTGGATCTTCTAGGAAGGCTGCAAGAGCAGAGGGTCTTCCATGCTGAGTGCAATGCTTTCAGGAGGGGAGGGGGACAGGTGAGGGGTGCTGGGCAGCAAGAACTCTTGAGAGCATATTTTTACTTATGAAGTCACTCTTGCAGTGGGTGGAGAAATAGCACACACTCCTCTTTTGTAATTAAAAACGAAACATTTATTTTTATTATTATTAAATACAGAGTATGACTAAACTATACGCTCATCTCAAACTTTGCCATTTAACTGGGAGAGCAGGAAGAAGAGAGATGTTAGAACTGAGATGAGCTCAGCTCGGTGCTCTATGGTGACCTAGAGGGGTTGGAGGTAGAGGGTGAGGGAGGCCCACCAGGGAGAGAATATATATATATATATATATATATATATACACACACACAGTTCAGTTCAGTTCAGTTGCTCAGTCATGTCCGACTCTTTGCGACCCCATGAATCACAGCATGCCAGGCCTCCCTGTCCATCACCAACTCCCAGAATTCACTCAGATACACACACACACACACACACACACACACACACACACACACACATATATGTATATATATGCATGTGGCTGATTCTCTTCATTGTACAGCATAAATGAATACAACATTTTAAAGCAATTATACTCCAATTAAATAGAAAAAGAAATGAAATAAGAAAGGGCCCTGGATTGCAATCCTGGGTTTCTATACATCCTCCCATCCCAACCCCAAATAAACAGCTCAGTTTCATAACTTGATGAACTTTCATTGTAGGATTTCATTGGCTGAGGAGATTCTACTGCCTAAAAGGCAAGTGTGATAGCCATTCATGTCCACTGTTTGTTTGGTATCTGTTCTTTCCCAAGCAGATGTAAGCTCCATGAGGGCAGGATCAACAGTGCCTAGAGAAGGCGAGCTTACACAGATGATGAGCTGATGAGCACATGAGTAAAGGATGGGACGAGAGGACGCACAGACTAGGGAGAGCGTCTTCTGAATGTTTGCTTCCTTAAATGAGTCTAGCCTAGAGTGTTGCTTAGTCACGAAGTCTTGTCCACTTCTTTGCAACCCCATGGCCTAGAGTGAGAACTTCCTAAATTTTAAATGCTAATTAATGTGCCATGGATGAAGAAAGACATTCACGTTTAATGGAACATGGACATTAAAATAAGAGCTTCCTTGGTGGCTCAGATGGTAAAGAATGCAGGAGACCCAAGTTCGATCCCTGGATTGGGAAGATCCCCTGGAGAAGGGGCTAGCAAGTCACTCCAGTATTCTTGCCTGGAGAATCCCGTAGATGGAGGAGCCTGGTGGGCTATAGTCCATGGGGTCAGAAAGAGCTGGACAGGACTGAAGCAACTTAACGGGCACAGGTGTTAAAGTGAGCTATTCGAAGTGCTATCCTTCACTGATGTAAGCTGGGGGAGAGAGAGCTTTTGGCTACTGATAAAGCAGTGAATTTACTAAAGTAGATCCGAAACGTGGAGCGACACAGAAAGTGTTTTGCCCCATCACGTGTTATTGATGAAAACTGTTTATAGAAACCAAAGGCAGACTTTGACTTCCAGTCCTGGGAGTAGTATATACTGTCAGGTTCCCTTAGGAATATACATTCTCTTGTGAAACTATGGCTGCTACCTTTTCTCTTCCATGGGGTCTCGGCCTGAGGCTGCAGAATAATGAGGCTGCAGAATAAGGAGGCTGCAGAAATCCATGCATTGCCTGCTTCATATTGGTGTGATTAATGTTTTCTGATTTTACGTGTCTACAAATGCTGTTGGTGGTCCTAACTGCACATGACTGCTATTTTTATCGGTCTGGAAAGTGAATATTTGTGTTAGAACATCCGCAAAAGCAAACACTTTTGGTCTGTTGAAAAATAATGAAGATCTAAGTGATTTTAGGAATAAACACTTAAATACAGCTAGATTTTTATTCCTTTTACTGTTAATGCTGCATTGAAGATATTGTCATGCTGCGGCACACTTTTTCTTCCTGTTTCTTCTTTTCCTTTGTCTTTCAATACATATTCATTCTAGCTGCATTTTCCCTCAAAAATCATGATAGCTATGCAGTGTGTTCATAAGTAAATATACATAAAATAAGCAGGACCAGCTATTTTCTGTCACACAATATGTCACAGTCATATGAAAGTCCTTCCTGACACCTTTGATGTCATACTCACTAATGTTTAGCATGCTCATGCTACAGTTATAAAAGTCCCTCAAACAGTAGCTGATCAATTATTTTAAGTTCCTTGTGTGGGGAGGGCTTGTGTTTAATTTTCATACCAGCTTGTAACTAATAGAGTATGTGGTTAATGAAGGTATTGAATTAAATTGAATTAGATGGAATCAAATTGAATTGAACAGAAAGAAATTGAATTGTATTGAATTATGAACCAGAGAGTGAAAATACATGACAATCTAATAGCATCTGATAATCACAGAATACTGAATGCATATGCCCAACTTAGGAGACATTTGATAACTCATAAGTGAGAAAATTGCCCTACTCCTATGTTATCGGGTATCCTTGCCAAATGGATATGAACGTCACAAGAGATCCAAGACAATTAAACAGCTCAAGCATCTTCTGTATTTGTGCGGTGGTAGATGGAGGCAGGAGGGTTACAAACCAGCTTTATTGTTCTGTATGTCACCAGGTAGGAGCTCTGATATTTCAAAAATTAAAAAAATTTTTCCTTTTGTTCAGCAGCAGCTGGCTGTGTGCATAGAATAATGTGGTGCGAGTGTGTGTGTGCATCGGATAGGGGGTGTCATTTGCTAGTTTTATTTGGTAGATTCAACATCTTCCACTAACACTGCAGAAGCCACTGGCTGAGATGTTACCATGGTAAATCAAACCCTGGTGTTTGATTGGTCGTTTTCTGAAGCAGGTACAATCATTTTCATCAACTCCAGGAAAGTTGAGGCCATCTGGGTTTGCCTCACCTGGAAGTAATTTACCACCCCAGGTGCAAAAAAAAAATTACCCTGAGGTCAGTAACACCGAACCTAGCTCAAGATGTTCCAGCAGGGCATGAAAGAGGAACAGTGTCACACAGTAATTTTTATCTGTTTGTGTTTATATTTTTGAGCTGCAAAAAGTGAGGGGCTAATCATGAAAAACAGAGCCAAGAATAGACTTGGCAGATGCTAACCCAGCTCATTCCAAACAGCAGAGCAAAAGCCTTCAATCTCATTCTATAACAACTATTTTAATGGTCCTGTTCTGAATGTCTAATAAATGGGGTTTTTTTTAAAGCCAACTTTCATAGGATTCAAGTATCTCATGAATATGACTGAAGAACGTGGTGTGATCTGAAGGAGTAGAGAGTGAACTGGATGCACATGCAATGAGGGATATCTTTCAAAAAGGCTTCCCCCTCCAGAAGTGTGTTTTGGACATATGTATATATTTTACATAGCAGCTTAATATTTTAGATTGTCTTGGGGTCACATACAATGTAACCAGCCCTCACCCAAATACGGAGGGTGAGAAGACTGCAGATCACTAGTTCTTTGGAATCCTTAGAAGGATTTATTTGGCTCATGCGACATTGATTTGTTTTGGCTGCACTTGAAATGTGTGGTCTTTGCAAGTCAATAGAAATGAAGTCCTTTATTGAGAAAGAAACTTCATGGAGTGAGTTACGCAAAGAAACTGAAGGCCAAGGCTCTGTCTCTTGTGCATTTGTGAGAAGGCATGCCAGGGAGAAGGGGTTGGAGGATGGAGGGGGTGATGAGTTGGAGTTGGGGGTTTAGGGGGGAGTGACGAGTGGGAGTTGGAAAGTCCATTTACAGGAAAGTCATAGGAAGCATGTTTTGGAAGCTGGAGTAATGAAATGTGTGGTCAGCAGGAGCCTAGGAGAAGAGGAGACAGAAGGCCACAGTGAACCCCTAATTCTTCCAGGAATGCCATCATCCCGAGGGCTGGGAATGCAAAAAGCCCTGCAGAGTCATTTCGTAAGATGCCTCTTTTTATTAAAGAGGGGGGTGGAGGGTCACAGAGCAGCTGAGGGAAGAACTGATAAGAACTGATGTGGGTGAATCTAGAGTCTGTCATACGGAGTGAAGTAAGTCAGAAAGAGAAAAACAGATCATATATTAATGCATCTATGTGGAATCTAGAAAAATGCTACTGATGAACCTATCTGCAGGGCAGGAATAGAGGCACAGACATAGAGAACAGACTTTGGACACAGTAGGATAGGAGAGAGTGGGACAAATTGGGAGATTGAGGTTGACAGATATACACCACCAGGTGGAAACTAGACAGCTAGTGGGAACCTGCTGTATAGCACAGGGGCTCAGCGCGGTGCTCTGTGATGACCTAGCGGGTGGGATGTTGGGTGGAGGGAGGGAGGCTCTAGAGGGGAGAGATGAGTGTATACATAGAGATGTTTTGCATTGTACAACAGGGACTAAAGCACCTATGCCTCAATAAATAAAAAAAGAAATGGTCAAGCAGAGTGAACCCCAGTTTCACAGACAGCACCAGCTTCAGGAATCTACCAGTTCAGCAGGACCCAGTTCGTTCATGGAACCAGGTTTCTCCCCACCCCCTCCAAGAACTGATGTTCAGTTATTTCAGAGCCTTCAGACTTCAGTGGCTGGAGATGAGTTCAGCATTGCGAGGAGCCAGGTGGATCTTTGATCATCCATGTTCTCTTTCATCCTCGACTCTGTGTCTTAGAGGCATAACAGGCGAGGGAGGAAGGTACAGTTCTTCTCTCTGCCTCCTGGGGCTTTGGCTGCAATGGAAACAGAGTGAGACGTGCTCTTAGTGAGTCAGCTTCCACTTGACCTTCTCCACACAAAGGGGACAAACAAAGGGCTTGCCATAAGCCGGCCCCATTCAGCATCTTCCCCACTTAATCTGCTGGTCCTGTCTCCAGAGTCAGACCCAGTGAGAACCCACTTAGCTTGGCCAAAGAAGCAGCAAGTTTAGGGAACAGGATGTTTTGTCCCGGAGCATTGAGGGCACAGCCCGATTCGCTTTAAAACCTTGAGTGCAGGGGCAGTTGAGCAGGGGCAGGAGCGTATGTTGAGAAAGACGGCAAGGATGAGGAGAGAAAGGGAGAAAGGAGGGCAGGTAAGAGAGAAGGAGAGTGGGGAGAAAAAGGGAAAGTTTAACGCCAAGAGTCAACCTTTGGGAGTTGCACACTGCTTTTTTTCCTCCTTTTTTGTCTGCACAACTTGTGGGGTCTTCGTTCCCTGACCAGGGATTGAACCTGGGCCCTCAGCAGTGAAAGCGCCCAGTCCTAACCACTGGACAACCAGGGAATTCCCATTACACACTATTTTAAAGAATCTGATAATGATCTTTTTCTCCAGGAAACAAAGCCAGCTATGTGTCTCACGTTATGAGTTACATATGTATAGATACATATATACGCATATATAAAATCACAGTTTGGCAAAGTTAGATACATATATATGTATGTATGTGTATGTCTGTCTGTCTGTCTGTTAAACATATATACATATATAAATGTGTCATGCTAAGTTGCTTCATTCGTGTCCAACTCTTTGCAACCCTGTGGACTGTAGCCTGACAGGCTCCTTTGTCCATGGGATTCTCCAACAAGAATATTGGAATGGGTTGCCATGCCCTTCTCCAGGGGCTCTTCTGACCCAGGGATCGAACCCACGTCAACGTCTCCTGCATTGACAGGCAGGTTCTTTACCACTAGCAGCACCTGGTGAGTCCCATATAAACATATATATAACCACAATTTAGCAAAGTTACATATATATGTGCGTGTCTATCTATCTGTCTATCTATCTATATTTTTTTGCTAAGTTGCAGTTAGGTTACGCACGTTACCCAAGTGGAAACGGGACACAGATATCAACTACAGCCCTGAGTATCTAAATTATACAAGAGTGAAAGATGAGCAGAAACTCAGCCAAGACAAGTTCAAGGTGACTGTCAAGGAGTGAGGAGTTAGTGGGGTGGCTCCCACCATGCAGTGCTTTCTTTAAGGGAGAGGATTTGATGATACCGATTTTGGATGATTTAAGATGAACTTCACAAAGTCCCAGATAACACAGTGCATGAGACAAACCTGAAAATAGCCAGAGGAGCAGGCGGGGAAGATGAACAGATATTTGCTCTTTGAACCCCATGGTTCCCTTCCATTTCATCTTTCTTCAAGCCAACATGGTTTCTTTCCCTAGGAAAGGCAGTTTAAGTGGCAGCCACCTTAGATTATGGGTCAGGGCATCGTATCTCACTATTTCAGATGGATGAACATTTCATAAAAATACTGCATTTCAGTTGTTTTCCAGAACATGACTCATTGCCTGTGTATTTCTGCGTTTCTGCTTTGTTGTGAAGTACAGTGTGATATTATGGATTTGTAGCCATCCCCTGCAAGGATATGCCCCTGTGCTGAAATTCTAAGAGCATGTTTGTCTCCACTCTCAAAGGAACAGATTAGGGACTTGCATGTTGCTGCTGGCCTATCTGTGCCCAGAGTGTATGGCTCTTGGAGTGACATATGCAGCTGGCTGTCCACATCATTAGGAATCATGAAAGGCCGGCTTTGTAAACATTGCATACATTCCCAGCCATTGAACACTGTGACATTTCATAATCAGCTCTCTCAGAAGAGATGCCAGGCTCAATGTCCCTTCTGGAGTAGCCTGGTGTAATTAGGCTGCCCCCAACTCTTCACCAGCACGAACATGCCTGCCACATCTTTCTGCCGTTGAGTCATCACATGTGTGCGGTCACTTGTCTGCCTCCTCAAAAATTGTCTCAAATCAGCAAGCACGCTATTTGGAAATATGCTTCTTGTTCTGTCTTAATCAGGGCTTCATTATCTACCTCCCAGAACTTCTTGCAGCAGAGTCCAGACTAGCTCCCTTCTGACTGCTCTTTCCACTACCAGACAGCCATCTGTCTGGAACACAGAAAAGGCTATGCTATTCCATCCTTGAAAGCCTCTCCATGGATCCCAGTATCATAAAGTCCAGACCCTTGGTCTGTCATTCAGGGACTTCACGTTCTGCTTTGAACACAGGTTTCTAGCCTCATGGTGGAAGGGAAGCATCAGTTGTCTAGAGGGGAGTCCTGACTTTCTCTCTTACTTACTGTTACTGAATATTGAGTTAAGTTCAAGGAACTGTGCAGGTGTGTGGCCAACATTAGCTAATTGTCCTAAGAGCCAGGCAAGGCAGATGTCCTTACTTTTGTTGGTTAAACTGAACTCACAAAGGCTCAGTCACTTATCTGTGGACACACAGAGGCACTTCATTTAAACTCAACTCCATCAGATGCCATTGCTCTTTCTTTACCCACTGGGCTGTCCTGCCTTTCTTTGTCGCTGTCTCTGTGTTCTTGGGAAGTCTCTTTCTTTTCCCAACATCAAGTTCAGGAATGGGGAGTAGACCAGGAAACAACAACAACAACAGCAACAGAGTGGATTTAGATCTTTTTATAGTTCTCCCATGTCTCTCATAAAGCACGATTTGAGGGTCACTACCCTGGAGAACTCCAGGGACGGGGGAGCCTGGTGGGGTCACACAGAGTCGGACACGACTGAAGCGACTTAGCAGCAGCAGCAGCAGCAGAACATCTCAAAGAAACTGCTTGCTGTAGCATCCTATTTTTAGCTCTTGGCCGGTTGTGGCCCTGCTGTACCTCTTCTCAGAACCACAAATGTCGTGATTCTTCCACGTGGAGCATCATCGTCTTCTCTACTTCCCTGCCTCCTTTCTCCTGCCCGCTTCACACACCTTGCTCTCTGTGAATCCTGTTGATGCAAAAACAGTCCAAGCTCTTGACACTTCGTCTGCTTTCTTGTTATCTGTATTGTTGCCAGTCCTGGGTTGGAGTTTTATGACTCTTCATCTTATATAGCTTATGAGCTCTTTGAAGAAAGTCATATCTTTTTCACCTGATTTTTAAAATATTAATATTTATTTATTCCGCTTTGCCAGGTCTTCATTATGGCGTGTGGGATCTTCCACCTTCGTTGCTGTATGGGGGACTTTCAGTTGTGGAATGTGAACTCTTAGTTGAGGCACGTCCGGTCTAGTTCCCTGACCACGGATTGAACCCAGGCCTTCTGCATTGGGCGCGTGGCGCTCAGCCACTGAATCACCAGAGAAGCCCCTCATCTTCATTTTTGATAGAGTCTGTATTGGTTTCTTGTGGCTGGTGTAACAAATGACCACATCTTGATGGGCTAGAACAACACAAATGTATTTTCTCACAGTTCTAGAGCCTAGAAGATCAAAACCAGTTTTACTGGGCTGAAATGTGTTGGTAGGGCCGCAACCCCTTCAGGGGCCATAAAGGGGAATCTGTTCCTGGTCTCTTCCAGTGTCTACTGGCTGTCAGGAGTCCTGGACTTGTGATTCATCGCTGCAGCCTTCGAGGCCAGCATCTCTAACCTCTGCGCTCCGTCCTCGCTTGCCTTCTCTAGGTGTATTCAAGTTTCCCTCCTGCCTTCCTCTTGTAAGAATGCTTCCATTTAGGGCCACTGCATAATTCAGGATCATCTGCTCATTAAGATCGTTAACATTTACATATGCAGAGACCTTTCATTTTCAAATTGTTTCCATATGAACTTATATTCTCAGGCTCTAGGGCCAGGGCTGTAGATATGTTTGAAAGAGATTTTATAATGTACTAGGGTTTCCTCATTCCTCCGTAGAAATTTATATCATTCCATGTGCACAGTGTCTTCACTCTATCCTGAAACCCCCAAATTTTTCAACCAGTTACAGCATCAACTCATGTAAAAGAAATCTCATCTAAATATCATCAGCCCTCAAAGTCCCAACTTTCATCATCTAATCAGGTATGGGTGACAGTCTGGGTACAGTCCTCCTAAGACAAAATGCCACTCCGTCTATGGGCCTGTGAAACTAAAAGGCATGGCACCTGCTTCTAAAATGCAGTGGCAGGGCAGGCAGAGGAAAAGAGTTCTATTAATACTCTTCTTCCTAATGAGAGAAGAATGCAAGGAGTCGTGTCCAACTCTGTGCGACCCCATAGACGGCAGGATTCTCCAGGCAAGAACACTGGAGTGGGTTGCCATTTCCTTCTCCAATGCACGAAAGTGAAAAGTGAAAGTGAAGTCGCTCAGTCGTGTCCGACTCCTAGCGACCTCATGGACTGCAGCCCACCAGGCTCCTCTGTCCATGGGATTTTCCAGGCAAGAGTACTGGAGTGGACTTCCAATTTCTCTTGCCTGTAGAATTTGGGGAGCCTAATGGTTTTCTTTTATTCTGTCACGTCTTCACCATTTTCAGCCCAAGCTGGCAATAGTTCTGCTTAAAATTTTCTCAAAACTTTGTGGGTCTCTTATGAATATCATGGGAATTCATATCATTAGGCAGAAAGGCCTTCACTGAACATTTTTATGTACCCCTATCTGTTTGTGGCTCCTGTTGATGTGGCCACATGGTCCTAGCTGATGTCTTTAGTGCTGATGAAATGCTGTCCACCCTTGTTGTTCTCTTCAGAGCATATTTTCCTGATTTTAGCATCTTTTGCAATTTAAATAAGCTAAAAATTTCCCAATTCATCCACCTTTTTTTTAAAAACAGATTTCCCCAATTTATATTTTTCCCATTATATTTTACTACAAGCCGGAAACGAAAGGTCATGTGTCCCACCCTTTGCTTGGCACTCTCCTCAGCGGAATTCCCAGTTCATAACTCACAGCTTCAGCTTTCCACTCACTATAGGACACAATTCAATTATGTTTTCTACCTCTATATTGTGTGGGTCATCTTTCCTCCAGTTTCCAATAACATTTTACTCACTTGCTTCTGAGGCCTCACCAAAAGTGTTTTTACTGTCCACATTTCTGACAGTAACCTGTTTAAGGAAATACAGCCTTTTTCTATCGTGCGCCTAAGAATTCTTCCAGACTACCCGTTAGCTAAGTCCAAAGCCACTTCCACATTTTAAGGAATTTGCTCCAACAGCACCCAACTTCCTGGTATTGAAATCTGTCTTAGTGAAAGTTCAGAGAAACAGAAGTAGTAGGAACCGTGGGTCTTATTGTGGGAAATGACTTACGTGATTGTGGGGCTGGCTAGGCAAGTCCAGAGTCCACAGGGCAGGTTGAAGGCTCTAGTGGAGGTTGAAGCTGCTGTTCATGGTGGGACTTCTCCTGCCCAGAGGTCTAGTTCTGTCCTTAGGGCCTTCTAGCTGATCTGGGTGAGCCTGTCCCGATTATCTAGGACCATTTACTTGAAGTCAGCTGAGGGTGAATATTAATCACAGATTAAAATCAAACACTATGTTAGTGGACTATTGTCTTCATACCAGCGAGGAAGTCATTTGGTGAAAGTCCAAGACCATTAAAGACTCATTAAAATCCATTAGACACCTAGAGACCGTCATACTGATGAAATAAGTTGGACAGAGAAGGAGAAACGTCCTATGACATCCTTTATTTGTGGAAGCTAAAAAGAAATAGTACAGATGAACTTATTTAAAAAATAACAGAAGCAGACTCACAGACTTAGGGAACAAACTCAGGGTTACCAGGGGGAAAAGATGAGAGGAAGGGATCGTTAGAGAGTTTGGGATATACATGTACCCTCTGCTGTATTGTAAATGGGTAATCTTCTGTATAGCACAGGGAACTCTGTGGCAGCCTGGATGGGAATGGAATTCGGGGAAGAATGGATACCCGTATAGGTATGGCTGAATCCCTTTACTGTGTTGTTAATCAACTATATCCAAATATAAAATTTAAAAATTTAATAAATAAATAAACATCCATTGAAAGTGAAGGTGTTAGTCACTCAGTCATGTCCGAATCTTTGCAACCCCATGAACTGTAGCCCGCCAGGCTCCTCAATCCATGGGATTCTCCAGGAGTACATAGCCATTCCCTTCTCCAGGGGATCTTTCTGACCCAAGGATTGAACCTGGGTCTCCTGCATTGGCAGGCAGATTCTTTACAGTCTGAGCCACCACGGAAGCCAACTTTAGGTAGTGTAGTAATATCAAATCTTGTTTTAATCACATAAATGTCTATTTCATGTATCCCATTCTAAGTAACCATCCAAAGAATTTTTAAAAAAAATTCATTTGTGTTAACTCCTTAAAAAAAAAAAAAATACACCTCACTGAAGTAATAGCTAGATTTTTTTTTGTTTTTTTTTTTTCCCAAGTTTTTTTTGTTGATATTCTTAAATTCTCTTATTAGCATCTGTAAGCCCATTGAGAAGGCCTCAATGAAGCTTCCTAAACTGTTTTTTCCATTTAAAAAATCCATTAGATATAGTTATAATAGGAAGTCAGGGGCGATGGAGGGGGGAAACCCACTCAATATTTAGCAGAAGAAAAGGCAGTGACACCCCACTCCAGTACTCTTGCCTGGAAAATCCCATGGACGGAGGGGCCTGGTGGGCTGCAGTCCATGGGGTCGCGAAGAGTTGGACACGACTGAGTGACTTCACTTTACTTTTCACTTTCATGCATTGGAGAAGGAAATGGCAACCCACTCCAGTGTTCTTGCCTGGAGAATCCCAGGGACGGAGGAGCCTGGTGGGCTGCCGTCTATGGGGTCTCTCAGAGTCAGACACGACTGAAGTGACTTAGCAAACTTCTAATAAAGTGAAATTTCCTAGTCTGGGGCTGGTGGAGCCATATAAACTTCAGGACAGCCGTGAATTTTCTAGAATTATAACGTGTGTGTGTGTGTGTGTGTGTGTGTGTGTGTGTGTAGAGAGAGTGAGAACATATATTTGTGTGCAATCAGAGTCCATAGTCTTCATCAGATTCACAAAAATATCACTTTATCATATGTAATAAACAGTAAAATACTGACTCATTTATATGGTAGCCAGATTATCCGTCAGTAAAAATAGGTCTCCATTAGAAGTCTGAACTGGTGGATCTGATAAAATCTATGCTCTTAAACCCTCACCCACCTGGATATTCTACAGCCAAGTCCTGGAGAACTCCCAGGTACTGCTGAAAATGGTTCTTCTGAGGACTGGCTAGGGCAGAATAAGGAGATGCTTATTAGCCCAAAGCTTACCGGGAGATGTTTGCCACTAATAACTGATAACGTCTGGCCTGAGTGACTGAGGGAGCCAGGTAGCAGTGATTAGCACAGCCACACAGATGAGCCAAGCGCTGCACCTCCCCCGACTTAGAAAGGGGTTAATGCACACAGATGGCTGCAAACCCCCCAAGCAGTCAGCATCCTGTAAAACAATATTAACATCACTGCCTTTTGAATACCACGTCTTGTTAACCCCAGGATATGACAAGCCTCTTTAGAATCTTCTTTGATTGTGTTACTGAGTCTCCCGTAGGGAAGTAGGGAGGGGTAGGGGGTAGATTCCAGAGGAAACATATAATTAGATATCTCTTAGAACAATAAGGGTCCTCAAACACATATGCATGAAACTGCTTTGTTGCTCTGGTATTGCTGTTGGTGAGTAATTAGCCAAGTTTGGTGGGGGAGTGTATATAGTTTGGGCAATCCCATTGTTGTGAGCCGTGGGGACAGAATAGTTCCCTTTAGCTACGTTTTCAGGGAAACACTGAATGGAGATGTGAATGGAGAGGCAAGTGCAGACTTTCTGGAGAGATTCCACCGTGGTAATGTCAGAACTTCCTCTCAGACTCAGATAAATCTTTCTTGTTCTCATCCTTATTTTTAGTTTCGCGGAAGACAGCAGGCCTGTTTCAGAGGATGCTGTGTACGTAGATCTCCTTGTCACTTCCTCAAGAGAGACCCAGGGCTATTTCTACTGGTTTCTGGTTCTGTTTTTTTTTTTTTTTTCTTTTTTTTACTGTAGCGATTCCCCATCATGACACTGACTGTGTAGATCACGGGGAGGAGGTGTTTTTATTTCAGTGCAGAGAGAAAGAGAGGTTTTCTCCTGGGAACTCTTCTGAGAGAACACGTTTCTGACAAACACTTTCTGAAAGTGACTCTGTGGCCAGATTCAGAACAGATCTGAAGATGGTTGTCACTGCTGAGAAATGAGGCTGGCCGTGTGGTTCTCTGCCTGCGGCCCCTGAGCCTCTCCACTTAGAGATGCCCCAGAGATGCTACCCTAGTCCTGGAGACCACTCGGACTTGCTGTCATAGACGTAAAAGAGTTTGGCAGTTCCCTAGGCTGAAGGTTTCCAATATAAGTGGCCTCTGTATTAAAAATAGGGAGCTCAAAGGGGAATTTCTGTGTTTTTGAAAGGAATCTGTCTAAGGAAAATAAAATATTTTAATTGAAATCGGAGACCTTGGGCATGTGAATTATCTTTCCTGGGTCTCAGTTTATCTATCCAGAAGAATGGGAGCAGAGGTATTTACTTATTCATAGGACAGTTATGAGACTTACAGTGCTCATGCAATAATATTCTGATATAACTGGCCCGCAAAGTGCATCAGGTTAGTTGTATTAATAGTAAGTTTTCCAGAGTACCTAGCTCCTCAGATAAAAATGACCTTTCAGAAATGCCAAGCTGTGAATACTCTATAAAGGAGGAATGGTTTCATCTGCTCTCCAGAAAAGTGAGGAATATAGGGGCCACTCTTTAAGCAAAGAAAGAGACTCGCTGTCCTGACCTGAAATTGTCCTTAAAAACGGCAATCCCAAACTCCTCAGTGCAATTCACCAAGCTAACCACTACAGTCACTTCTGTCAGGAAGCAAGCATCATTAACTCATCTGTCCTGTAGTTTAGGCTCCTGTGTGGTCCAAGGCTGCATTTGGAGGCTGCAGTAAGTCCTGGACTCAGGAGCCCCTGCTCCCATAAAGAGCTTTCCCTTTCTGGAGTCGGCGGTCTTGGGATTCCACCGTTTGTTTTTCAGGCAGCCCTCATCTCTGGCCACAGAGATGGAGGTTGATGGGTCATCAGTGGACACAGACAACTACTCGCCCGTCAGGTTGCCTACTGGAGGTCGCGGTGGGTCTGGAAGGAGTTTCTTTGGGGGCTTTTAGGGAATTAGTGTGATTTGAATGTGTGCTGTCTGGCCACAGTCACAGTGGCAGTTCTAATTGGCTGAGGATGAGCCTTGAAATGTCACAGGAGGATTTATCTCTCAGCACAGACTGTCCCTCAGCTAATTTTGCAATAAAATGTGGGATAATGGGTTGTTGGGAAAACAATGCCATCTCTGTGGCTTTTTGCTTTGGGAGGAACCTGGTAACTTCTTAGAGCAAAGGAGCGCATGGGGACGCAAGCCGTGATGGGCTGAGAGACGGTTTTGCTCTGGGAATGAAGGGCCTGAATACTGTGAGCAATTTTGTTGTGTCTTTCCCCGGGTGCTGTCATGACCTTGAGGGGACTCATCATACAGGTGGGTGGAGAGATCTGCCTTGGGACTTAGGACCCCTGAAGAAATATGAGGTTTGACATCTTGGACTTGTTCTATCAGCAGCAAGGATTACTTTCGGACAAGATATTTCATGAAATATGGACTTCTTCTCATTCACTTTTGGTGGCCCCGGAAAATACACTTTGTTGAGTTGAGATCCCATTGCCTGTCAGGTGCTTGTTGATTTAATGATAACTTTTTTAGGGCTGGGGGAAGTAGGAAGATGGGTACCATGTTACTTGTACATACAGATTATAAGGTGCATTTCTAATTCAGCAACCTTAAAATGTGAACACATATTTTGTAAAACAGGATGACAGAAGTAAAGCATTATTTTTGGTGGCCCAACATCAAACATTCCACATATATTTGCTCTGAAATCTTTTTCCAATGGGATTCCCAGCTTGATATGGCAGTTCTTAAGACAATGAAGGGCTGGTTGTTTTACACTTGTGTACATCTAAATGAGAAGAGAGTTTCTGATGGTTTTGATTTCAAACAAAGCCCCTGTCATCTTTAGACAGCTCTGGATTTCCTGAGCTATTATTAGCCTGCAGAGTATAGATAATTGCAATCCACACAGAAATCTAAAAATAAAGTGTTCATTATCTCCGAAGATTTTTTTTTAGCGCATAGCATTTTTCCAGAAAGGTTTACAAGTGCTTAGATTAAAGGATGACGTTTTTCATAGCCCACCCTCCCCCTGGAAGTTTGAAGGAAAAGCAAAACAGCCCAAAGGCAGAAATCAGAAGAGGAGAGAAAGTACAGAAAAGGTATTATTAATCTGTCTCAGAATGATTGAGAATTGGGTGAAAATCTAAGTCTTCTTATGCAATTGGTAACCTTTATGTTGCTGGCATTTACTTGCACAGAGGTAAATGTTGATAGTGTTGGTAAGTATATAATCAATGACATCTTCTCGTCATTTTTTTTAAAAGGACACAATAGTATTGATTACCCCATACATTCTACGCTAAGTAGTGGCATTAATCTGACCTAATGAGTATGTGTTTTTGAAACATGGTTGTCCTGCAGCTGTCACCAACTTTCAGCCATGGTCCTGCTTGCTAAATATATCTTTGCTTTATCTACAATGTCTGCTTGGTTCTTGTGAGCCAAGGGTCAACATACTTTTACTGCAAAGGGCCAAACAGTTACTATGTTAGGCTTTGTGGGCTGTCCTGTCTCTGATGCAACTGTTCAGCAAAGCTGTTGAAGGATATGCAGTCACGAAGGCATGGCTGCTCCATGTGCTTAAACTGTGGGCCTTTGGAGTTTGCACCTATCTGAATCTGATACACAGGCTGTATGTGCTAATCACGTTGTGATCTGGGATTGGAGAAAAAGCTGTAATCACCACTGTGACTTGTTGAGGACGCAAGTCCATGGTGGCAAGCTGGTCAACTTTCCTGCTCTTCCAGAGTCAACATTCTCAGTGAGAATAGGGAAAACCAGAAAAATAACAAAGTAAGTTAACAAAGTAATTTCACCTCTATGTGAAAAAAAGGAGATTGGATGAAGAATAACTTACACGTGGGTTTTGATCATGAACCCGAGTTTTTGAGAGCCAGGTTATCTTTTCCTAATGAATTTTGTGATTCCCTTTCAGACTCATTTTTTCATTTGTAAATTAATAGCAATGCCTGTCTCATCAGGTCGCACTGAAGGATGAATAAGATTCGGGAAGGATCTTTTGTGAACCAATAGCGCCCATTCCATGTTTCTATACCTTATTGTCAATATTTTTTATGATGTCATTTTTATCATTCACATCCTTGTTAACAGTCACATTTGCTTAGAAGGGAAGGAACTATAATGAACATAACAAAAGGTAGTCCAGAAGAGGCAGAATGAACTGCAGTTCTTTGCCTTTTGTATCCACTGAAGAGACTTTCTCTAGGTCACTGGCAAGTTGAAGCTCTTATCTTCTATTCAGCCAACATGAGAGGCCAGTGTTTACTATCCACACTTTTTCCCCTCCTGGAATATCCGTCTTTGTCAGCAGCTAACCCTATGGACTCGTTGATAACATTTGAAAAAGCACAGGAGGAGTTGGTCCAGATGCTCAGCAAAAGACGGTGGGCAAACTTCAGAATTGTCCTTGCTTGTCGGCAGCTTTATAAACATCCATTGACAAATGTGATGAGTGACAAACTGAGATAATTAAGCTTTCTCTTGCTCCGTCCTCTCGGATTCAAAATGACCATCTGAAATGTGTGCTCCATTTCTGCCTCCTGAAGTCAGATTTCAATGGAACCTCAGAGTGCTTAGAATATCTGTGACTACAAAATACAAACAGCAAGAAGAAAGCACAGTAGTGGCTATCCATTGCTGAGACTTTCGAAGCCAGGGACTCTGTCAGAAACACTGGATTCAACTTTTTCCTAAGCTCCCCAATAAACTGCCACAACCTTTGTAGGTAGGAAAATGCTCATTTTATGAAGGAGGAAATGGAGCCTCAGAACCAGAGCGTCTTCCCCAAGGTCATCTAGCTGCTGAGCGACAGAAGCAGAATTCAAACCCAGGTGAGTCTGAACCAAGGCCAGTGCTTTATTTATCCGACAGCGATTTTTAATTTTTTTTAAATTGCTTACATCCTCCAATAGGAAAATAAACCATACAAAGTAAAATGAAGAACAGCAACTTAAAAATACATATCTCCCCATTACATGCATGGTTGTACGGTGAAAAGTGAGAGCGTTAGTTGCTCAGTCGAGTCCAACTCTTTGGGACCGCAGGGACTGTAGCCCGCCAGGTTCCTCTGTCCATGGAATTCTCCAGCCAAGAATCCTGGAGTGGGTAGCCATTCCTTTCTGCAGGGGATCTTCCTGACTCAGGAATTGAACTGGGTCTCCCACATTGCAGGCAGATTCTTTACCATCTGAGCCAGCAAGGAAGCCATATATATCATATATTTGTACATCACCCGTAATAATGCATGTGTATTAACAAGGTAAATCTCTGTGTCATTATACTAATGCATATTAAACAAAATTATCAAACATTTAGTAAAAAAGTGAAATGCGAAAAGGTTACCCTAAGAAATGAATACAAAGGGAAGAGCTTTTCTTCCCTGGATGAGCAGATCCTCACCGGTGTTGAGTAATGGGTGTAGCCCACTGTGCTGGGCTACCCAGATAGGCCAGATGGACACAGCAGGCCGAATGGTGTTTTGTCTCCCTGGTAGTCAAGTTTAATCTCTGCATGCAGCCCTATCTACATAGCCTTCAAATAGCATAGTGTGGAGAGACTGGCTCGGGTGATGGGGGGCTGGCGCCCATGGGGGTGGGGCCTTAACCCTCCACAGACCGATGGAACGTATTGGGGAGCAAAGCACAGGCTCCCTCTGAGCGACTCTGGCTGCTACTGCCACCCACTCAGCACCGGGCCCTTGGGTGAGTGCTGCCAGGCAACCCAGCAGTGGGCTCTGGCCATTTCAGAAATGAAGTACTTCTTCCAGCGCACAAATATCTGGTTCATCAGCAATTAGCCATCAAGGGAGAAGAGACAAGGGAAACTGGGGATCTGAAATAGTCTCCTAAGAGATGTTGGGGAAGCAAAAAAAGCCAGCACTTAAAGTAAGCCAGATAAAAATGAGGAGCTGCCTCATTTGGGCAGGATATCTCTCGCTGTTTCTCTAAATGTTTTTGATTCAGCAAAGGGCCCCAGTGCATTCTGCTAAGGTGCTTTTCCCTTTAATTTTTAAATGCATTCAGATTTCAAGGGGAATTTAATCCGTATGTTTCTGGTTCTTTTACATTTAACTCATCAAAATGTTGTTTCTTTAAGAGCTGTTTGATCTGTAAGGCTTATGAGCCTTTGTTATAAGCCTTTTCGAAACCTCTTTCCCCCTTTTGAATCAGCAAATGGAATTGTGCCAGTTCTGAACGGGATTTGAGTAAAGAGAAGTCCAACTTTAGGATTAAGTTCAGAACCTCACGGGGATCCTAATGAACTCTGCAGAGACGCCCAGGTGGCCCTGGCATGGAGGGGGCACCACCAGCATCCTGGGTGCACTCTGCACGGGGTGCAGGACTTGGTCAGAGCCAAGAGACGGGGCTGTAGAGAGTGTGCATATATGTTTGAGAACCAGAGGCCTTAGAATTAGGCCTGAGAAGCCACCTACTCCATCCCTCCATCTGGTGGCATCTGTGACACATAATAATGAAAATGACATTATCAGTAACAAAGGAGCTGATACTCCGGAGCACCAGCTCAGGGGCCAGCTGTTCCTTTATCCTCATCAAACTCTGAGGGAGGCTTGGAGTTTGTAAAATTGAATAGCTAGAGCTTAGGATTTAGAATCAGCTGACCTGGTTTTGGACATCCTCGCCAACACGGTACACTGCTGACCATCAGGAACATTCTTTAACGCTCCCCAAACTGTGCTTCCGTTGCTTTTGTGCCCGTCGTCATGGTTGTGGCAATGCTGCTGAGGATGCTGTCAACTCCACTGTCTCACAGGGCAGCCATCGCTTCCATTGTTAGCTGCTATTGTTAGAAAGTCGTCTGTCCCCTTTTTGGTTTGTGTTTGTTTCTGTGTCAAAATCTCCTATCTTACAAAGTTGACCCATTCATTCTATAGTAAACACCGGCTAACTCCTCTTCCATGTTGCAGGCTTCTCACCCTTGAAGACGCTTGTACCCCAGAACTTCTCTTTTCCAGGGTGAATGAGCCGTATTTGATCTTTGGGTGTAGAAAGGGCCCTGTTTCCTGACCTCCGTCCACCTGCCCCCCTTGTCGCTCCATCCTGCTTCCCTCGAACACACCATTAAGGTCTGGCCAGAGTGAAGCACAGTGGAAGCCTGCCTGCTTTGAGTTTGTATTTTATGCTCTAATTAATACAGTCGTTGCATCCTTTCGCTTGCGGCGTTCACATTACACATTTTTGTGGATTTAGAGTTAATGCCGGTAATATAGGCTTCCTGGGCTCAGTGGTAAAGAGTCTGGTGCCAGTGCAGGAGACTCAATAGATGCGGGCTCGATTTCTGGTTCAGGAAGATCCTCTGGAGGAGAGCATGGCAGCCCACTCCGTGCCTGGGAAAATTCCATGGACAGAGGAGCCTGGAGGAGTACGTACAGTCCACGGAGTCACAGAGAATCGGACGCGCCTGAGAAACTGAGCACGCACGTGCACGCCAAAAACATAAGGTTTTTTTTTTTTTTTTTTTCATAATTGTTTAAGGCAGTGCTCCATCTCCTGTACTTCTGCAGTTGATCTTCTGTTTCAAAATATGGCGCTTTCTCATAGGCCCTGTTGAATTCATGAAAATGAATAGGGATTTAATGGGGGAAATGCACATTGTACTCAGCATTTAGATGTTAAGAGGGGACATGATCAAACAGGAAGAGTTCCATGGATTCCTCTTCGTACATGAAGTGAATTCATGGCTCTCAGATTCCAAGCCTTTGAAGCCTCATTCTGGAGTCATTGTGAAGCTCAGGTGAGTTTTATCATGAAAGAATGCTGCAAAATCAATTGCCCTTGGCCCTCCCATTGGGTAGGCAACTGAGAGTGAGCTTACAGCCTGTGTAGGACATCTTTTAATTTGCCAAGTGACTAAATGTGCAGTCACTGCAGCAGGCGTCCGCCAGCTGTGCCCACATGGCCCACTCAGCTGGACTACATTTCAGAGAACAGACCGGGCTCATCTACCTTATCTTGACACTAAAATTCCATTCCAAAAAGATCATCATTGGATTTGAACATTAGCGTGAAATCTCCAGCAGCCAAAGGGAGGCATCTTCGCTTGACAAAAGGCAGTACTTATCCTTCAGTCCAACAGGCAATGTCTGGGGAGCGCCTTGCCCACTGTTGGGCACCATGAAAAATGGCCAGTCCCAGGAGCTGACCACCAGTCCTGCTGGTGAGGCCAGCCATCTGTCCGCTTACCTTTTACCTCTATTTCATCTCTGTATTCTCGTGGGTGCCAGTAAGCCCTTTAAGCTTCCCTGACCTATTCTGCTGTGAGCTGGGAAGCCCCTGCAGGTCCTTACTTAACGTGAGAGCTTTTCAAATGCATCTCCATGGAGATGTCTTCTCTTGCTAACAGGCCTTGGTTTGTATTTTAATCCCAGAAACCTGTGAAATGTTACTGTTGTATATGATGTTTCTGAGAGGCTGCTTGGAGATCAGATATTGGGTAGATTAGGACAAGAGAATTTATTGAGAAACAGCACCTGACTTCCTAATATGCACCCAGCCTGGGGCTGGACCCAGAAAACCACATGTGACTTAAGGCAAGGACCCATCCCTTTCCAGTCCTGATGGCCATTTAATGTGGTAGAGACATAAGTGCTCAGGAATTTGCTACAGGCTCTAAGCTCTGTGGTCACTGGAGTAAGAAAGGACACTATAAGCCGGAAAGCAGGACCAGATCTGGGCTTCCAAACTGGTAGGACTGAGAGTGGTGCAAGAAATGGTGAGGTCTGGGAATGAGGGTGCATTGTTGAAAAATACTGTACATGGAAGCCAAATGGACAGACTACAGGCACACAGATACATCACAGAAAATACAGGTCAGTGGTATTTCATCCTCATTTCATTTCCCAACACCCAGAAGCTATGAGACCACTGTTGCCAACGGTGATGGACACTAGCATCTTTTTAGTAAGACTTTCTTTACTGCCCAACAGGGTGGACACTATCCCTTTTCAGAGCCAGAGTAGCGCTCTACATTTACTGACGCTTGGCTGAAATCACGTGTGGAAAAACCAGAGAAATAGTGCAGGCAATAGCCCAGTGGCTGGCACTTGGAATGTGAAAAGCACCCATATTGTGGGTAATTCCTAGACCCCTTGCCACGTGCTGAGAGCTCTCCCAAGGGCCACGTGTATGTGTTCATGGTTTCCTCTGATCTTTAGGAGGACCTCTGAGGGTAGGGACCATTATCCTCCTCATTCACAGACAAACAAAACAGGGTAGTGAGAGACTGAGTGCAGAAATGGAATGAAGCTGTGAACCACACATCCTGAATAAGATCAGTCCTGAAACAATGGTTTGTGTGTAATGAAGCCGTCACATCTGCAGCCAACCATTTGCACATAATCTGCTCATGTGAGATCTTCTTTGTCCTTCACCACTTTTCTGGGAAATGGAGAGTGTCATGGTCATTAGAAGACAGGCTGTTCAGTCGCTCAGTCATGTCCTGCTCTTTGCGGCTCCATGGACTGTAGCCGGCCAGGCTCCTCTGTCCATGGAATTCTCCAGGCAAGAATACTGGAATGGGTTGCCATTTCCTTCCCCAGAGAAGCCGAGGCATATGCATGTATCCTTTCTTTTTTGAAGCCTGTGAGTCTGTTTCTATTTTGTAAACAAGTTCATTTGTATCATATGTATATTTTTAAATTCCATATGTAAGTGGTATCATATGATACTTGTTTTTCTCTAACTTCACTTTTTTATAATCACGTGGTCCATCCGCATTGCTGCAAATGGAATTGTTTCATTCTTTATTATGGCTGAATAGTGTTCCATTGTATAAATGTACCAGATCTTTATCCATTCCTCTGTCGATGGGCATTTGCATTGCTTCCATGTCTTGACTATTGTGAATAGCGCTACAATGGATACTAGGGTGCATGAATCTTTTGTAACTGAATCAGTTTGCTGTACAACTGAAACTAACCCAACATTGTAAATCAACTCTACTCCAGTATGAAATAAAATATTAAAAAATAAAGAAAGAAAATGTATGAAAGAAAAAAAAAAAGCTGAGGTAAAGAGAAAGGTTCCCCCAAGGGCTGCAGTCTTCCCTCTGTCCAGGCCTGTGGTGCCCTGTTTGGCGATGACTCAGTAGACATTGCCCATTCAGTGTTTTTACCTTCCCATCTCGAGTGCACTTCACGTCCCTTCCATGGTAGCTTTCCATCCACGCGTCTGCTCCGAGCTCTGCCATCATGCCCAGTTCTCCAGCTCAACCAGGCGATCAGATGGCCTGTGCCCTGGCTGCACCTCCTGCCCCTCCCCAGCCTGCTCACCTGGTTCTTCCTCCTCCTCCACGCCATTGAGACAGAGGATTCACTGACCACTCTCCTTTTCTGAGCCTCTTGGCATCATCCTTTCCCTGCTCCCTTCTGTATCTGGCAGAGGTGAGTGGTCCGAGGATTCACTGACCACTCTCCTTTCCTGAGCCTCTCGACATCATCCTTTCCCTGCTCCCTTCTGTATCTGGCAGAGGTGAGTGGTCCGAGGATTCACTGACCACTCTCCTTTCCTGAGCGTCTTGGCATCATCCTTTCCCTGCTCCCTTCTGTATCTGGCAGAGCTGAGTGGTCTGTTTCATCTTCCGTTGCCAATATCCTCAGCATTCTTAATCCATGGTCCTTGCCTCAGACTCTCATGGCAAAATTGAATCCTGGGGGTGGCGGGGGGCGGGAAATACATCAGAAGAGGTCACTGTGGGTGCTGCTGGAGAAAAGCCTAAAATTATTTGCAGTGGTATCTCCATAATGGCATTATCTCTGATCTTGCTGACATCTCTGATCTAGACCGCCAGCCAGACAGACAGGCAAAAACAACAGAAACCCTGGCAGTTCTGAGTTTCCCTGTTTTGTGTCCTTTCTCATCTACACAGTGGCCACTTCCAGTCTCCTCCGTAACATTTAACGCTGCCACTCCTACGGTTGTCTCTTATTCACAGAAGATTATCTTGCCTCTAACTTGGCTTTTCTGCTTTTGGCAAATTTTTTTAGCGTCAAAATCATTTTTTTCAGGGAGGTTCTTCCTCATACTTATCCTTTCCTGGTTTACTGATTGTAACACCACGTGTTTTATTGCTTGTTTAAATTTGTTATTATCTCTAAGTTTAAAGAGGTCTAATGACATGAGTTGTATCCTCTGTGAGTACATGTTCTAGTAGGTGGCTAATCAGTGTTGAAATGAATGAATGAACAGAGGAGTGAGTGAAGGAAAAATACACACATGCCAGCATATAAGAGCTTTCTTAACCCCTTGCACTGGAGCTCTGAGTCCTCCTTCCACACCATCTTCTGTCCTCCTTAAAGGAAAAGCTGTCCTCTCCCATCCAAAGCTCTGTCTCCCAGTGATGCTGGGGCCCCATTTAAGCCCACCCTCTCGGCCACTTTGTTTTATCCTCCTTCTTCTCTGATGCCTTTAGCACTTTACTTCTTATTGTTTCTCTGCAACAGTTGGACATGATCAAATCTATCTCTTCTTTAAAATAAAGCCCTTTGCTTGATTCTCCTTCTCCAGCTCTTGTATTATCTCCTCCCGGCTTTGTTTGCCCTGATGCTTCTTCTCCTGGTCACGCTTGGTCCTCACTGCCTGACCTCTGCCGCCACCACCTCCCTGACACTGGGAAGTGTCTTTGTGGATCGACTTCCTGTGACGATCGTGGAGGTATTGCTCTCCCCCTGGGACTCATTGGTGAGCCTGGGCTCCAGGGCCATCTGTGTGCTGGTGACTCACTGGCCAGTAGGTCCAGCCTGGCCTCCCCTGACCCTCCTTCCCTGTCCTGTTGAGACCACAGACACCTCACACTCAGCAAGTGTTGCACTCATTCCATTTGCTTTCTCC
Organism: Capricornis sumatraensis; assembly: GCF_032405125.1. Classification (NCBI taxonomy): domain Eukaryota; kingdom Metazoa; phylum Chordata; class Mammalia; order Artiodactyla; family Bovidae; genus Capricornis; species Capricornis sumatraensis. Next base: position 16,043,377 of record NC_091076.1, read on the forward strand.
CAAGCTGGCTTCTCACACCGTGATCACTCACCCTGAGGACCAAGTCAGAAACCTTGGTGTCATCCCAGTTCCCCTGTCTCTTTTCCTGAGTGTCCATCAACCCTGACCCTGTCTCTCCATTCGCATCACCACTTGGCTGGTTCAGGTGACCTTGACCTCTCTTCGGGATCACTGTCCCTAACTGCCCTGCTCACCTTTGGCTGAAACTGATCTGATTCACTCCTTCTGCTGCAGCCAGAGAGGGCCTTGGGAACTGAATGTGGATTCTGTCTTGTCACGGTTTAGCACTTCTCATTGGATTTCTCCTTTCTGGATGAAGTCCTGCCTCCTTGATGGGGCTTCCAGGGCCCTAAGTCTTTCACCTTCTGCCATCTTCTTGTCTCTCATCTCCACCCTCACATCTTTATCACCTGCTCCTCTTAGCATACTCCCCACATCCCTCATTCCATTCTGGCCACACTCTGACCTGGTTGTGGCTTCCTCCCAGGCCTGCTCCTGCATCTGGATCTTTGAAGTGCTGATCTTTCTGGCTGGACACCGGTCAGAAGGTCTGTCATAGTTACACGTGCTTGCCGAGTCCATGTGTTACATGGGGCATCAAAAGAACACACGATTTGGAACCAGAGACCTGGCTTACCAGTGTATGCCTCCATCTGTCCACCCACCCATCCAACAGATGCTGGGTCAGCTCCCTCCTCCCCGCTTCCAAACACACTTGACCCGGCTGCTTCCTACTTGTATTCAGGCTGCACCTTAGCCCTCAGCTACTCCAGAGAACCTGAACACACACACACACACACACACACACACACACACACACACACACATGCACACACACGCACGCACACACTCTTCTATCTTTTTAGGAGTTGCGTTGTACCCTGAACTTTGCCCATCACAGCAGCATCTGTCAGTCAACCAACCTGAGTTGAATGGCTCTGCTGTGCCAGGCGCCGTGCTGGGTGCTGGCCACACTGCGCGTTGAGCGTTTCCTGCCATCTGTGTCTGCAGTGGGACCCGTGCTGCCTGAGGGCTGTGACAGGGAGCATCCCACAGCTGTATCGTGCCAGCGATGAGCCCCGCTCGTGGATTATGGAAGATTACTAAATAATTTTTGTTGGCTGCTGGCTGGCTGGTGAGAAAGACAAAAAGTCAGCTGGCAAGCCCCTTCTCTGCTTCTGCATCCTGTGCTTTGCCAACCACCTCGGGCTTTCTGTAGCTTCAGGAAGTGTTCCTAAGACAGTCCTCCTGGTTTCCCTTGGGGGGCCCTAGCCAGTCTCAGGGGTCCAGGTCTTCTCATCCCTGCCTCTCTGGTGTCTCCACCTCATTTGTCCCAGTGAGAGTCTCAGCCCTTCATGATCATAGCCCTTTTCTTTAGGAAGGCTCAGAAAGCAATTTGGAGGGCCATCCAGTGGGGGGATGCACCAGGACTGAATTATTTGGCTAGAACGTAGCATCCGTGGAGGACAGTGGACTCCAGGTGTTGATAAATAGAGGTCCCTTTCGGCAGAAGCGCAGCAGGCTTTTCCTCCTCTTTTATTGTCATGATTATTATTATTTTTGTGGTTCCCATGGAAACAACTGGAGTGAGAGAACAAAAAAGTCAGGGAGGTTAGAGTGATGAGACGGCCCCCATATGCTTGGGAAGACTGTGAATGTGTGTGCCTGTGTGTGGCGTGTGCACACGTCTGTGTGCACCGCACTCACTTTGTTCCCCAGCACGCTGCTGGGTTGGGGGAAATGGTGCTGTTTATTCATAGCGTTTGTTACAATTGGGCTCAACCAGGAGACAACTATCAGCTTTCAGCAATTAGGGAGCCTTGTAATGACAGCTCCCCCATCTGATTAATAGCGGAGGGAGGCGGGCAGAGATGGAGACATTCAGAACGAGAGCCAGAATGCAGGAGGAGAAGATGTGGCTCAGGGATGGCGTCACGGATCGGCATCCTGTCCCCTCTTGTTTCCTTTGGTGTGTGTGAGGGGGCAGTGGGGGGTCCTTAGATGGCTCCTGTGTGGTTTCAGTGGGACACAGGGAGAACAGCGGCTGGCAGCCCCGTCCTGGGGTCTTTCATCCACTGTCTGCTTGCTGCCTTTCTGATTCTGTACCTGACTCAGGGGTTGGAAGAGGAGCCAGCTGAGGACCCCTTGTTCAGTGGCCAAGCTGATCACTAACATCTTGAGCCCTCAGGAGAGGTCACAAGGACCTTTCCAAAGCATCACTCCCCACGACTGTCCTTCCTGTGGACCTGGAGGGACTGGTTCCCCAGGAGTGGACACCCCCTCAGTCTCGTTCCTGGCCTTAATGATCAGGAGGCCCTAGGATCTAGGTGGAGTCCCAGCTTCAAAAGACATCGAAACAGACCTGCAATCCCTGGACTGAGAGCGATTCATTCAGCTGGCACTGGAATGGAGAAGATAAAGATGAGAACCAGAGGAGGCCTGCATGTAAGACAGCCACCATGGGTGGCCCTCCTCTCCAGCCCTGCGCTCCATGTCTGGAGAATCCAGGGCTTCTTATCAAGCCCTCCCTGCACTGGCTCTGGCCAGGTGTCTGCTCCTCACTCATGAGCTTACCTGTGCTACTTCCAGACCTCCCACCGCTGTCATTTCCTCGCAGGGTGGTCTTGGAGAAAACATGCTCAAAACACATGAAGCTCATCATCCCAGGCCCCTATCCTCAGAGCATTGGCACCCCACCCTGGCCCCAGCAACCGGCAGCACTCACCTTTGGACTTGAGAACTAAAATGTTGCTACCATGTCAGTTAACAAAGGAGCTTGGAGCCATCAAGCCAATTACAGCTGCCGGAACGGTGAACCCTGAAGAAACTCAGGATGAGAAAACACAGGATGCTGGTCCCAGATAACCGAGGTGGATATTAAAGGAATAAGTTCAGTGAGCCCAGACTCTCGCATCTTCCCATACACAGACAAGTGCTAAATTCCTTAACCTGAGATATTTTGTTGCTGTTATTTTGTAGCTAAGTCATGTCTGACTCTTTTTGCGACTCCGTGGACTGTAGCCTACCCAGGCTCCTCTGTCCATGGGATTTCCCAGGCAAGAATACTGGAGTGGGTTGCCATGCCTGAGATATTTGGTTTTCTTTTATTAACAGTCACTTGCTGACATTCTGACTACCTGGTCTTTTGTTGGAAACTCCTGTATATATCTTGGCCCCCTCACCTCTCCTCTTCAGCACAATTTTCTCAACATCATCTGAGATGCCTTGTCTCACACTTGGAGTCCTCAGAAAGTCCACTGCGTAAAAACTAACTCTCAGCTTTTAGGTTGTGCATTTTTTTTCAGTCAACACACTGTGTGTGCATGCTAAGTCAAGTCATTTGTGTCTCACCCTTTGGGACGCCATGGACTATAGCCCACCAGGCTCCTCTGTCCGTGGGGATTCTCCAGGGAAGAATACTGGAGTGGGTTGCCATATCCTCCAGGGGATCTTCCCAACCAAGGGATCGAACCTGCATCTCTTATGTCTCCTGCATTTATCGGTGAGTTCTTTACCATCAGTGCCACCTGACTGTGCCTGAGCTGAAAGACTCTTCCTCTGCATTTGCCAATGGCATCTCTGAGTTTTCTAGTCACAGCCCTTTCTCCTCCCTAACTAGGAGATCCTCTCTCTGTGCAGTGCAGGAAGTGGAAGTCATGTTCTAATCCACCCCACTGCCCTAGCAGCCCCTTGAAGTTGCCACAGTGCCTGATGGACTGAGTGCATCCAAGCCTGAGTGACAGGTCCCATCTCATGCATTCCTCCTCCTTCTTCATGGGTTCTTGGCACCCATACCTTTAAGGTTAATTTTTCCCCGCCCTGAATGGTATATATTTTTTTCTCTTTCTGACCAGTGGCCTTTGATAGCAAGGAGCAACTCAGTTGCATATTACCAGAGGAACAGTGTGTGTTGTAATTGGCCAGGGATCGGTCTTGAAATGTCAAGGAAAGATTTATTTCCTCATGCACCTTCTCGAGGTGCTAATTTTGCTATAGGCTGCTGGATAATGGTTCCCACTCACAATGGCCTGAGTTCCTAATCAGAATACCGGGCTGTAATTGGGTTGAAGGGATTTTAAATCATTAAAGTTGCATTTAAAAAGGGGAATAGAAATAGAACCCCAAGATTGAATGACTCACTTAGTATTTAATGAGGGAGTCATGGAGTATTACTTATAATATTCTCTTAATGACCTTACAAGCAATGTAACTCCCCCCGCCCTCCAGGGTCTGTTCACGAGGCACTGTTCTACAGCCTCCGACCCAGCACTCTGGAGCAATTAATTACTGACCCATCAAAGAACAATCAGGCCCTGCTCTGCCAACAGAAGCGCTGATTTCTGTCCCCACCGTCTCCTCACTCTGCATCATCCTGCTGTCCCTGTTCTGGGGCTGCCAGGAGAGCAATGGATGTTTCCCAAGCCATAAGTCATCAGGCAGTTTTTGGAAAGCCTGGCTTACTGCGAGACCGAGAAGGTGTCAGGGAGTTCCACACGGTGGGACTACACGGAGAGGGTGACAGGAGGGAAATCAGGGGCTCTGGGGGTTCACAGACTTCAGCTTTCTGAGAATACTCTCTCCGTGCTTCCAGCTGGACTGGCCTGTGCTGGGTTATCTAATGTCAATCACTGGTTTAGTGCTTTAATAGCTGGGTTTCCATGTTATTACTAGCCATCAGAATCAGGTCAACCCTGAATATTTATTGGAAGGACAGATGCTGAAGCTGAAACTCCAATCCTTTGGTCACCTGATGTGAAGAGCCAACTCGTTGGAAAAGACCCTAATGCTGGGAAAGATTGAAGGCTAAAAGAGAAGGGGACAGCAGAGGGTGAGATGGCTAGATAGCATCACCGACTCTATGAACATGATTTGAGCAAACTCTGGGAGATAGTGAAGGACAAGGAAGCCTGGCGTAGTGCAGTCCATGGTGTCGCAAAGAGTGGGCATGACTGAGAGACTGAACAACAATAATAATTGGAATCAGGAAGCAGGTAGCACAGAGGAAGGAAACAGACTCCAGAGTCCTATAGATCCGGCCCTGCCTCTTAGGAGACCTGCGGCTCTGGGCATGTGACTAAGGGTCTGGCACAAGGCAGGCACTGGACGAGTGGTCACGTCTCTCAATATGATTGTGAGCAGGGGTTGCCCTCCCCTGGCCCCTGCCAAGTAAATCTTTCAGGTCATGTGTAGTTCCAGCATCTATGTTGGCTTTTATCTCTAGGTAGACTTGTAAGCCCCCAGACCCGTAAATAGCATCCCTCAGCACTGAGTTGCTGAGAGGCTGCTTGGGGCGTGTGAACCTCTTTCTTTGGTGAATGCAGAGAGGCCTAGACTCCAGAGGGAGCACACGAGTGTTGCACGTATGCAGGCCCTTGTCATTGCCTCTGGGGATGGTGGCCATGTAGGACCCCACCTACCGGGACACACAGTTTGGAATCGTGACCCTTGCAGAGTAGGCTGAGCTGCCCTGGAGTCAGAAGGTCCAGAGTCGGCTGCCCGTGGCCGCTGGGTCCCTCTTGGCCAGGCTCTCTGAAATGCCTGTTCGGTGCACAATTGACCCTGTGTCCCTTGGCAGGAATGGCTTCAGTGGTGCCACATGCCCATTCTGACTTAGGCCCTTGGGGAGGTGACTTTGTCTTTTCTAGGGCTAAATAGTAGGTCTGTGCTGATTTCAGCTTCAGTTGTAATTCCTGTTGTCTGGCCTGCAGTGGAGACACACAGATGAGTGAGTTGCACTTACACAGCTGCCTGTATCGGGTCCATCAGAGGGACTCTGAGAAGGGAGTACGGCTTCCTAAACACCAGGGAGAAGAGTGAGGCCGTGGGTAACACAGGTGTTTTCTTTAGATGATAGAGTTGCATTGCACTTGGGTAGCTATGCAGAGGACCATCCTCTATAAAAGGGCAGGAAGGAGAGAGAGCTGATGTTTGTGGAGTGCCTCCTCTTGGGCAGACAGCAGACTGGTCATCACATGAAGAGGAACTGCTTGATGAGGATGAGGCCTTTGGGTGGTTTGTTGTTGGGTACTGCACCCATCAGCTTCCTCCCTGTGGGCCCTTGCAGCAATCACTCAGTTGTGTCTGACTGTAACCTCATGAACTGGAGCCCACCAGGCTGCTCTGTCCACGGGATTTCCCAGGCAAGAACACTGGAGTGGGGTTGCCGTTTCCTTCTCCAGGGGATCTTGCCAACCCAGGGATCAAACCCTCATCTCTTGCATTGCAGGTGGATTCTTTATCACTGAGCCACTTGGGTCAGGTCGTACCCAGCTGCACAGACTTGGTGAGTTCCCTCTACCAGTTTTGCTTTTGCCCAATGGATGCAAATTGTGGCAAATGTTTTGTTATAATATTTGTTGTCATTAACATCCACTGAGCTTACCAGAAGGAAATGCACTGTGATTCAGAAAGTTAAAACGACTGGGATATTCTTTAATTGTGAGGTGTTGACTGATTTCAGTTTAGTCCCTGTGAAAGCATCAGTGGTTAGAGGGATGGTTTACCAAAAGTGAAAGTGATCACGCACACTTCTTACAAATCAAAGCCAAAACAGTGTGACATTGTGTGTGCAAGAACACACTCTCCTTTGTTCGGTTAGCCCCTTCCACCCCAAACTGTGACATTTATGATAAATCTAATAATGTCTTACATGCAAAAAGTTGTAAAGACTCCTACAGAGGCTCCTTTGTGCAAAGATTCTTGGTCATTGCCGCCATCTCTATTAAGTCATCAGTTCAGAAACTTCCAGTGTCTGTGCTTATCCTTGAAGAGGGCCACCTCTGTGCATTCTGAACCAGATGGTTAGAGTATTTCCGTGTGGGCTGCAGTGGTCACCAGATGCTGGAACGATGGGGAGAGAGCCTCCAGACCACACGCCCCAGCTCCTTGGAGGCCGCTCTTTCTGATCCTAATGCCGTTGCTTTCCTTTGGAGTTTTGATCTTCCATTTTTGTTTCAGTCAAGGCTGGCTGCCACACCAGAGGGCCCCTTCTGAGAGTAGAAACACCTGCCCTCATGGGTAAACATGGCCCCCCAAGTACAAGGCAAACCTAGGCCATCTTTGTGCGAGTTAGATCAGGAGGTGCAGCCCCGACCCAGGTGTGGTGCTGGTTTTCAGCCCCTGGAGACCCTTGGCCTGGCTCCTTTGTGCAGTGAACAACCACGCAGTGCGTACAGGGCTGCCCTGCTGTCCCACAACCTGACTGTCATGATCATGGCCAGAACAGCGTCCGAGGGATCTGCGCCATATTTAGGTGAACTTCACGATGTTCAGTTGGGAATTATAGTTTTGTCTTCTCTATAGAAGCAGCAAATCCCCTGAAGCTGGTCAGGCCCCCCAGCTGTTTACCACCTGCAGAAGCTGCTGCTTATCTCCACAGAACAACCTGCCTTTCAGAGATCATGTCTTAATTAACTTGGGGCTGTCGAAACTGAAATCGTAGCAATGTCGTGAGATCACATTGTCAGTGAAAGACAAAGGGGCAGGAACTCTGCTGACAGGGAGTGGTGCTGGGCACTCTCTCCTGAGCTGGGTGCTGGCTGCGGGCTACTCAGTGGTGGCTGGCCGAGATTCAGAACAACATTTTATTTCACTTGGAAGGAATCTTAATGCTCTTCTAATCCTGTAACTTGGAAATACCTTTAAAAGTTTTATACCATATAACTTATTCTTACGGTGCTCAGGATGCTCTGATAATTTCTGTTCTATCCTATTTAATTCATTTACAAAATCGATGGTTAAAAATCCTCCAATTGATTCGTGGCCTGCTAATGATTCACAACATGAAAACTGAAGAACAGGGATCTAGTTCGGTTCCTAAATGGTAACTTTAAGGATTGAGAGCCAGTGAGACGAAGGAACCTGTCCTGGGTGGTTGTTAGTATCAGACCTTGTTCTTACAGTCTTCCCAGTGGCTCTGTGCCTGCTGTTACTAGACCCGTCCCTGGAGAGCCTTTCCCTTCAGTACAACACTAGCTGAGCACACCTGTGGCGTGTCCTTGGGGAGACAAGTGCTTTCTCGTGTACAATGTTGGCGACAAGCACTGGTCCTTGGCACACGGGGCTGCGTTCCCAAGCCGGGCAGTGGGATCACAGATGCCAACACCTGACCCTGACCTGTACCTTCTCCCACACTGCACTTGATCCAGTGTGCACTCACCTCCCCTGGAGCGGCTCCTGAAATGGTGAATAGTTCAGGCACTCTTGTGGAGACTGCACTTTTAGTTTTTAAAAGAGAAAATACTTGGGACATCTTGGCAGATGTGTCTTGCTCTCCAGGCCTGGGTTTACATATTTTTCATGCACTGAGGAGAGTTTTCCATTGAAAGTCTCCTTGTTGATTATTGTGCCCATCAGCTTCCTCCCTGTGGGCCGTTGCAGCAATCCACAGACCAAAACAACTTAGAGTGAGTTCCCGCCACTCTGAGAGCATGTTCGTAAGACCAAAAAAGTTAGCCTAGGTACCCACCTATTAGATACGTGCAAGTTGCTTCAGTTGTGTCCAACTCTTGGCAACCCCATGGACTGTAGCCCACCAAGCTCCTCTGTCCATGGGATTCTCCAGGCAAGAATACTGGAGTGGGTTGTTATGCCCTCCTCCAGGGGATCTTCCTGACCCAGGGAACGAACCCACGTCTCCTGCAGCTCCTGCATTGCAGGCAGATTCTTTACTGCTTAGCCATTTTGGAAGCCCACCCAACTAACACAATTGGCTACATAGTACTATACTGTAATAGGTTTATAATACTTTTCAGACAAATACATGAGCAAACAAACAAATGCAGAGAGTGAAGAAAACATTTTTAACTCTGCAGTGCAGTACCCTGGAAAGCACACTAGTTCAGTACAACAGTGGGACCACAGAGGCTGACATCGAGCGAACGGACAAGAAGAGTTACTGATGAAAAAAGGAGCGGAAGGGGGAGATGGTAGGGCTGAAGGGTCACCAGCAACAGGAGACGGAGGGCAAGATGCAGTTTCACTCACACCTGACGTTGATGGAACGCACGTTCGCATCTTTGAAAGTTCACGGCTTGAAGGTTTGTACGTAGGGCACCTCATGCAGCCCCTTCCCAGAACACAGATGGGCAGCGTGCATAGCATTCTCCCTGGGTCCCATTTTCAGAGAGTTGACTCCTTACCCATGGCCTCATGTCCTCCAGCGCTGGCATGTGAGCACACACTTCTCTGAGTGGCCGCCTTCGCAGAAAGTACCGCTTTGTCCAGCAGACTGTCACCAATCCTGCCACCTTGGGATGGCTCTGTCCTTGTTCTCTGCTTCTGGGGGAGCCCCCCGCCACCACCTTTCTTGACTCGGGTGGCTCACCACCAGCCCCGCGCCCTCACAGACACAGATGCTGATCTGTGTTTAGCCGTGTTGACACATATGAGGTGGGCTATCAGCTGTAGTTTAACGAATGGTATCGCTGTCAGAATTTTACAAAATGAAATCTCATCAGATGCTGGAGAAAGATTCTGCATAGAAACTAACAGGGGAAATTTGACAGCCTTTCAATCCAGTTATCAAAGCGTTTGCGGTTCAAAGCCAGTGAAACAATAATGGAGTCGTAGCGCTGAGTGCTCATTTGTATCTGAGTGTTTCAATAAATGAAATGGTGGGGGAACACGACAGCAGACCTGTTGTCTCCAGTCCACTAAATTTAATATCCCGAGTATTGACTGACAGCTTTTTATCACCATAATTAGTATGGATTGTTCCTGAGGCCATTGATCAATCTTCCCTACCTCTGTGGACTTGAGTTGCTGTTTTCTTCCTCTCTTGCCCTCCCCACCTTTTATTTTAATATTGATCCTGCCAGTTGCAATCTGCCACAGGGAGGCTGCTCACTTAGACAAAGGAAACCTGTGGGCGAGGAGGGAGGCTGAGCAGCCGCCAGCCCTTCCTCGCTGGTCCCCAGCTTTGATGTCACGCTGCCTCATCCTCCACAAGCTCCTAGCCTGGTCCCAGGTCCCAGGGACCTCCAGGATCTCTGATGTAACCACCCACGCACACACACCATCTCTCCCCTGGGTGGGGGCCATGTGAAGACAAGCCACAGAGCTGGTGGTCAGTGGATACTCGTTGCTTGACTATTGCTTCTTTAGTGTCACCAAGCTAAATAAAGATGATTGGCTAGACTGATGAACTCAGCTCTGTGTGTGTGTGTGTGTGTGTGTCTGTGGATGTGATCTGTGCCTACAATACAGTCTAGAAACCTAGGAACACAGGATCTACCTTCTTTCTCACCAGGGTTTTCCAGTTTGATGTTCTGGTTCCTTCATTCCATCCTCCCTCCCTCCGTCTCTTTCTTTCTCTGCGTCACGTCATCTCATCTTAGTGATGGCGTTGATTCCTCTCTGGCCCTTCACTTGTGATCGTTTACCATCTCACCTCCTATCTCCTTCGCTGTCTTGGCCATCCTCAACCTTCTATACTTAAATCCTCTGTACAGACCATAGAAGTGTTACTCGCTCAGTTGTGTTCAACTCTTTGTGACCCCATGTAGCCCACCAGGCTCCTCTGTTCATGGGATTCTCCAAGCAAGAACACTGGATCCCTTCTTCAGAGGATCTTGCTGACCCAGGCATTGAACCCAGGTCTCCTGCATCGCAGGCAGATTCTTTACCAGCTGAGGCACCAAGGTACATAGAGAAGCCGATACAGACCACAGGTAGATTTACATAAAATACACATTCTTATTATGCCCCATGTGCGTTTCTTGTCCAAGCTCCTGGCTATAGCACAGAAGGTTCTGTAACCTGATCCCTGCCTGCCCCTGAGCCTGCCTGCCCTCTAGGTCCTTAACCCCCCAGGAAAAATTCCCTGTAGCTCCTCTTCTCACCACCTGTCTCACACTGAAGTCTTTGCTCACAATTTTGATTTTACCTGGTACAGCCTTTCTGCCTCTTCCCTTGACTGCTCTTTCTCCTCCCTGAGGACCCTGCTTAGAGGGCATTGTTCTGGATCCAGTCTTTTGGCCCCAGGAGTCCCCTATGGATGCCTGTCCTCTGAGATTTTTGAGGAGTATGCCTGGGTTTTCTTTCCACGTGTCTGTATCTCATAGGAGAAAGTGAACCCCTTGGGGACAGGGGTGTGTATGTTTTTGTTCTAACCTCAGTCGTGTGGGATAAGACCCCTGACACCTTGATTGTGTTTTTATCCTGGAAATAAGTGTCCCCAAGAAGAGAACCAGCAGTCTGCAGGAGCAGGGGCCTGCTTCATGTCCAACAGGATGTGTTCATCCTGCCTGTAAGGTGCTGTGCTGCAGGACTGTGCCCTGAGCGATAGCCCAGGAGGGTCTCACTTGTGAGGACGGGGAGAAGGGCTGGGGATGCATGCACTGTGCAGGTGAGGAGTAGCCAGGTATCTTTCTCTGACCCCAAGGAATCCGGGGCTGGCACACAGGTGAGGATACACAGTGTGAGAGAGTTTAGCAACCTGCACATTGACGGGATGTTTCTTGTCCATCTTCCCAGTGGAATTTCTCTTGCCCCACCTCGTAGAGAAGATCACGCCATCAGCACCAGTTTTCTGGAGGGCGTTTACTGAGGGTTGCAAGACTTGGGCATTTCTCTCGGTGCCTGGGGAGCCCTTGTGGGCTGTCCTGGCATCCATTGTGCCATCTTGGAGACAAACCTTCCCCAGCCCCCACCCCATGTACATGTGGAGCGTGCCTTCCTTGCATCCCCAACAAGATGCCCCCACCATCTTGCAGGTGCACCCATGCTTCACACGCCCTGTGCTGAGGCCTTCAACTGAGTGCAACTGCCTTTCCTGACTCAACACAACAGAGCCCAATGGGAGGACAAAGGCCACGCCCTCCAGGGGCCCCCAGGGAGCCTGGGTATCTGCAGTGCAGAAAACAAACAGTGCTAGGGCTGGCCTGTGTGGCAGCCCCCCGTGCCAACTGCAGACACTCGTGCAGAAGTTCCTGGAGGTGACCTCCAGATGCATGCAAACACGGGGCACCCCCTGCTCAGCCGCCCTGCTCTGTCCAGCTTCTGCAAGACAGATTTGACAGACTGATGCCAACTGGCACATCTCTGGAGCCAGATTGGAATCAGCCCCTTCAACTGTCCACGTGGCTACTGTCCATGACGGTCCACATGGCTTCAAGGAGAACACACAGAAGGAGCGTGATTGTCAGTTAGGTGGCCGGTCCTCTTTGCCCCTGGGCTGGCATTCCTCAGCTTGGGCACGCTGTGGCTGCAGAGATCGGACCTCGCAACGCAGCTTCCAGCGCGGGGGCTGTGACGACCGTGAAACTGCCCTTCCTGCCCCTGCAGTTGGTCTGCTTGGTTTACTCTAAAGCAGAACCACTACGTGTGCTGTTAACGTTCTTCCTCATTCACTTCTGTGTGGCCAGAATTAAGACATAAGACTCCGGTGGCTTCAGCCTGTGTGTCCTTTAACCTTTAAACCCGAAGGAAGGTCAGGGCTTGGACATCTCCCTCTGGGTCTTAACTGTACCAGAGGCTGCCTGTGAGCTTGGGCAGGACGCTTAATTTTCCTGAAAATTTGTGCCCTCACCTGTAGAGTTCTTTCTGGGATGGTGTGAGGGTTAAACAAGGTGCCACGTATGCAGCAGCCCAGCACAGAGCCTGGGGCACAGCAGGGGTTCAGTGAATGCCATCCCCCTCCCTTCTCTTTGGATGGACTTCCCACAGAAGGAATCGCATGCCTTCTGCACGTTTTCCTTGAATCTGCATGGACCCTGAAGGCCTGATTCCAATCTGGCCATGGAGATGTGCCTTGGGACTTAAAATAGCTTATTCATGGTACAGTCCCATTGCATGTTGTGTATATAATGACACACACACGTGGATGTTGTTGACAACTGTGTGTGAGGATGTGCACCAAGATGTTTATAGTGAACATTTCTCAGTGAGGAGAATATGAGTAATCTCCTACTTACCCCTCTGCCTCCTTCCCTCCTTCCCTCCCTTTCACCCTCTCCCCTCTCTCTCTCCCTCCTTCCTTCTTTCCTTCCCTTCTGTTCAGCTGTTTTCCCTATAGTTAACACTTTATAAAGTCATAAAATCTATATTTAAAGAAACATCTTGAAAGTTCACCCAATTCTCTAGCAGTGCAAGGACTGGGATTTGGGACCAGAGGTCCGAGCAGAGCTGAAGATGTGATTTCTTGAAGCTGCACCCTGTTTAGTGAGGATGAATGGCAACTTGGAACATGGAAAGTCCCTAGGGAATGGGACGCTGTAAGTTTCGAATAAATAAATGCATCTCTTATTAATTTAATATGCACGGTTAGACCAGGACCCTATTTGTACTAGTGCGCGCGAGAGGGATATTAAAAAATCATCTCTTAGGAGAGGAACTTGAGAAATCAAAGGAGAGGGGAAAGGGGCAGGGGGCCAGGCAGGGGCGGCATGAAGAGGGAGAGAGCCAGGACAGGCGAGGATGTGATGAAGAAAGACGAGAAAGAGGAGTGGGAAGAGAGAGGGGGTGGGAGAGAGAGATGGAGAGACATAGAGAAACAGAGAGGGAGGTGGGGAGGGAAGGAGGAAAGAAGGAAGGAAGGGACAGAGGAAGGAAGGAAGGAAGAGCGAGCCAAGGCCCCCAGCAGAGAAGCGTTCATCCCAAGGTCCCGGGGTCAGCATAGAGCGAGGGTCCTGTACAGCCTGGCCACATGGCTAATTACCCTTAATGATCATGAGTTGACTCCTCCAGGCCCCCAGGCCAGGGTTTCGGGTGTTTTTCTCTGCTTGGCTGCCTGACACTGCAGGTTTTTGTCATCACAGTCTTGATGGGCTGGCTGCCAAGTGCTGAGCTGATGGCTTCATGTGGGGTGACACTGGCTGTGGGCCCGCCTCCACCCTGCCATCTTTTGCTCCTGAACCTAAAGATTTCCTTGAGACCCGAGAAAAGCATCTGTTCTAGGTGTCCATGCGGGTAGGAACAGGGGACCTTGTGACCAGCTACACCAACTACACAGTCCTTGTTGCAAACCCTTTGGACAAAGGCATGTGGAAGTGCGTCTATTCCCTGGGGTCTGGGTGCGCGTGCTTGATATTTGCCGGGGTGGGTGTTGCTCTGGAATAAGTCAGTGAAATCGTGAGTTTCGGTGAAGTGCCCGCTCCCTGAGGCTGAGACAGTTGCTGTTAGCCCACCTAACGGGGCTTGACCTATATTTTACTTGAAAGCCTTCAGCTAATAATGAGTTTGAATGTTGGGTTATAAATAAACATGCTTCTATTCCAGAAGTTAAAGGGGGAGCTACCCAGCAGTCACCCCCTCTCTTCCCTCCTCCCCTTTGGCCTCTGCCTTCTGTTGGCTATTTCAGCTGAGCTTTGTGAAAGGGATTGTGATCAGGGAATCACTTCTTCTAAGGGGACCGTTCAGAAGTCACGAGGCAGCTGGGCGCTATCCGGGCAAGTGGCAGGATCCTTGAACCATCTGGATGCCGCTGCTAAGTCGCTTCAGTCGTGTCCGACTCTGTGCGACCCCATAGACGGCAGCCCACCAGGCTCCCCCGTCCCTGGGATTCTCCAGGCAAGAACACTGGAGTGGGTTTCCATTTCCTTCTCCAGTGCATGAAAGTGAAAAGTGAAAGTGAAGTCGCCCAGTCGTGTCCGACTCAGCAACCCCATGGACTGCAGCCTACCACGCTCCTCTGTCCATGGGATTTTCCAGGCAAGAGTACTGGAGTGGGGTGCCATTGCCTTCTCCAGAACCATCTGGATAAAAAGGGTCAAATTCTCCGCTGGCAGCAGCGAAGCTGCTCCATGTGGGGAAGCCACGTGACCATGCCACAGGCACTGCCAAGAGCAAGAGATTAGTAAACAGAAGCCCACAGCAGCAGGCGTCCGGGCTGGCCCGGCTCCGGTCACTTGGCATTTGTGTGATCCCACCCGTTCTGAATATCAAGGAAATCAACCCTGAATATTCACTGAAAGGACTGATGTTTCCAAACTCCAATACTTTGGCCACCTGATGCGAAGAGCCGACTCACTGGAAAAAACCCTGATGCTGGGAGCGATTGAAGGCAGGAGGAGAAGGGGATGACAGAGGATGAGATGGTTGGATGGTACCGCTGACTCAATGGACATGAGTTTGAGCAAACTCTGGGAGATGGTGAAGGACAGGGAAACCTGGCATGCTGCAGTCCATGGGGGTCACAAAGAGTTGGGCACAGCTTAGTGGCTGAACAATAACAACACCTGCTCTGGGGTCCCATCTGTCTGTGCCCACAGCCTGCCTCTGTGCTGTCTGCAGAGCTGAAGCAGACTCGTTTCTGTCTGACTTTGTTTAAGATGTTGACAGTCTAGTGCCAAATGGATCCTGATGATGAATCTCAGGCATCCACCGCAGCGTCCTTTCCCACAGGCAACCCTGGCGCCTCTGACAGTCTGGCTGCTCCTCACTCTTTGCTGTGAGGAGCCAGATGATGTGGTGTGGTTGAGCGCGATGCTGAACTCTCAGGTGGTGATCATGAAGGTTCATCCAGACATTTACAACAAGGTTAGGGCACATGGGCCTGGGTTATTTTAGGGCAGTCATTATGCTGGTTTTCTGAGTAATGGAAATCTTTTATGAAAAAACAAAATTGGGTGCAACTCCCAAATGCATCACTTATTCATTCAACAGATACTTATTTGCCAGGCACTGTGCTATCCCTGTGGCTAAAATAGAGACCCATTCTCATGTAGGCTGCCTCCTGGCAAAGGAAGAATGCACAGGCCTTGTGAGTGTAGACATGCCCCCTCCACCGTCCCCACTTGCTGTCCTCCTTGTGATGTCCCATGGCGTGTCCGGAGGCAACTTCACATGACCCAACACTGATTTTTCCCAGTGACGTGTAACACCTGGGGGCTTGCCTGTGCTCTGTCGTGTGTGACACAGAATGGTAGATCGAATAAAGATCTGTGCTTTTTCAACATGAATGAAAGACAGCTTCCTATACGACAATCCCATGGTGCATTCCCAGTGTTCCTAATTTCCTTAGTTTCCAGGCACATCACACCAGCCCCTGGTTTTCTTTGCCCGCTTTCACTGGACTCTGGTTGGCTCCACCCCATCTTGGATGTTGCCTTTGCTTAGGATTCTAACCCTGTGTCTTTCATACACTCCAGATCTCTTCTCACAATCTACATCTCCATGAAGCTCCAGACTTGCAGGAATGATATGATGGACGGTCCCACCTGAACTGACTATCATAACGCTTACGATACATCCAAGGGGCGATTCCAACTGGCCACTGTGTGTACGGGTCTAACACAGGGCTACCCACACACTGCTATATACAAAATAGATAACTAATAGGGACCTACTGTATAGCACAGGAAACTCCACTCAGTACTGTGTAATGACTTATATGGGAAAAGAACGTAAAAGAGTATGTATGTGTGTACAACTGTTTCACTTTGTGGTACACCTGAAAATAACACAACGTTTAAATATAAATATACTCCAATTTTTTTTTAATGTGGAAAAAAAAGCAGAGCTATTGTCTTTTCCCCTCCAACCCTGTTAGTCAAGCCCATTCTGTTTCAGTAAAGGATGCTGCCTTCCAGCCTATTGCTCAGAACGCAAGTAGCAGTCAAGCTTGCCTCCTTTTCCATTGTTGATCGCAGCCCTGCCGCCTCCCCTGTCTCTGTTGCCTCCACAGCTTCTGTTGACTCTCCTTGCACGAGGTGTCCATAATCCGTCCTTTGATCTTGATTTCCACGGCCTCTAGTTACAGCCACTGTCGTGAAACATGGCGGGAACCACACAAGCTTCCGCACTGGCCTTCCTGCCTCCTTGACCTGCCTTTACACTTGGTTCTCCACGCAGAAGTCAAAGGCATCCTTTATCACATAAATCACATCTTATAACTTCTCTGCCTAGAACCCTTCAGACCAAACTCTGCACAAGCAAAGCTCAGGCTCCTTACCAGGTGTCTAGACCTGCAAGCTCTGGGCCCCTGCCTTCCCCTGATCCAGGCTCACAGCATCCCCCAGGGATCCTGGGACCAGCTGCAGTGGTATCTCCCCTCTGCTCCAGCACTGCCCCTGATCCCCACCCGCTCAGCACCTTGGCAGGATTCTTCCCTCTGCTCTCCCCATACCTGCACTCTGTTGGCTGATGCTCACAATGTGGGTTTCAGGACAAAAGTTCCCCGTGAACGTGGACTTCAGTCAACACACAGCCCCGCCTTCTGCTCAGCTCTCAGCTCTCTCTCCCTAGCTCATTGCCCGGGTGGTCTAGAGCACTCACCAGTCTCAAATCATCTTGTTCAGTGTCTCTCTTCCGTGCCATAGAAAAGGAGGGGTTTTGTCTTTGGTGTGGACACCCCAGTGTATCCAGCTATAGCTGACTGGCCTTGGCGCCCCATAGACACTTGCTGACTTAGCGGATGAATGACTGAGCAAATGAATCATGAACTCCTCACCCTGTAATTTTGGTCTTCCCAGCTCTAGCCAACTTGAGAAATACTATCTTCCTCAAAGTTTCTATGAGCCATATCTCTACCAAGGACAGTGACCTCGCCAAGGGGCTGGTTGTCAGCCTTGGCTGAACTTCAGTTCTATAGACGGCCAGCACAGGGTAGATTCACGTTGCCTGGTGGCGAGGGGCTTAACGCCTTCTCCATGTTTGAGAAGTGACTTCAATGCAAATGTTTTTGATCATACTCGTGCTTAGTGGAAATGGAAATGAAGTCATTTAAGGAAATAGGAATTTTTAAAACTTGAATTTTACGTGAAAACATACTGCTATTTCTGGATGTGTTTTCAGGATTTAAATGAGCAGACAGAGTTGTTTCTTGAACTTCTGTATTCATATAGACTATACTTACATGTCCTCCTCCTGAATCCTCACTTGGTGTTAACAAGAGAACATACAGGAGGAAGTCTCTAAACGTTCCTATGTGTGTGTGTGTGTGTGTGTGTGAAGTGTATGTACACACACTTACACACACACACATCTATTATCTATCTTCCTATCTATCTACCCATCTGTCTATCTATTTAAAGTTTTTGGTCTCATGAATTTCTTTGTCTTTTCTATCTCTCTTTGTTGGAAAAAACTGGAGTTAAAAAACTTCAAACCTAAGCTTCTTATGAGCAAGATTAGTGAACAGAAGGAATATATTACATTGAGCTGCTTTTTAATTGAAATATAGTTGATTTACAATGTTGTATAAGTTTCTGCAGTATAGTAAAGTGATTCAGTTATACATATGTATACGTTCTTTTCTAAAATATTTTTTTCCCATTCTGGTTTATCATAGGATATTGAATATAGTTCCCTGTGCTATACGGTAGGAACTTGCTGTTAATCCATTCTATATATAATAGCTTACATCTGCTAACCCCATCCTCTTTCTCCATCCCTCTGCCATCCCTGAGCTACTTTGGATAAGCTTAAAGATAGCTTTAATACAGCCTAGAGATTTAAACGCAAAGGAGAGCGCTCACAGGTCACTTCACTCTCTGGTCCCCTGGTCCCTGGTGCCCTGCAGTGCCGAATAAACCAGAAGCCTCTCTTTGTGCTGTCTCGTCTGTGTTAAATGTTGGTTGTTTTTAGAATCTCCATGAGAGTTCCTTGAACTGACCCTCTGAAGAGTTGCATGTGCCTCAATCCTCAAAGTCAACTGAAGAAAAATAAGCATGAGGCTTCAGATTTATTTCCCCAAATGATTCCTTTATCGAAATTATTTACTAGGTAAGACAGAAAATGTTTCTTGCAGCCAGTTGACACCAACTGGGATTGGAGTGAGCCTCCATAATCATGATTATTAATAAAAATTCTTTAGTGCACATTTGCACTTGCTGCCAAGGTCGTCAGCGATTCATGCTTGAGGCAGAAGGTGACCACTTTGATTCTAAACAGGCATTTTGGTTGCTGAGGGGAACGGATAGTTAGGGACTTTGGGAAGATCATGTACACATTGCCATATTTAAAATGGATAAGCAACAAGGACCTATTGTATAGCAAAAAATAAACAAACAGGCATTTTGGCAAAGGAAGGTGGGGTTTACTTTTTTCAGTCAGTCAGTTCAGTTGCTCACTTGTGTCCGACTCTTTGTGACCCCAGGCTTCCCTGTCCATCACCAGCTCCTGGAGCTTGCATGAAATCATTTCCATCGAGTCGATGATGCCATCCAACCATCTCATCCTCTGTCGTCCCCTTCTCCTCCTGCCTTCAATCTTTCTCAGCATCAGAGTCTTTTCTAATGAGTCAGTTCTTTGCATCAGGTGGCCAAAGTATTGGAGCTTCAGCATCAGCATTAGTCCTTCCAATGAATATTCAGGATTGATTTCCTTTAGGATGGACTGGTTGGATCTCCTTGCAGTCCAAGGGACTCTCAAGAGTCTTCTCCAACACCACAGTTGAAAAGCATCAATTCTTCTGCGCTCAGATGTAGAGTAGCTGTTCTATAAGCACTGGAAGGTCACTCCCCCCTCTCATGGTTCCTTCCCTGATTGTCTGAAATAGGGCGAGTCGAGCTGCTCCTCCTCCTTCCCTTCTCCCATCCCCCTGCATGGCCAGCTTCACCTGCTGCATCGTGGGTGGTGTGTCTGACCCCCGCCGAGGGTCTATGTAGATGGAGCAGACCCTAATTGAAGTGGTCTTGCACCATTGTCCTGTCTCCTGGAAGTCACTGAGTGGTACATGAAAGAGACCAGTGTTTCTTAACAATTAGCCTAGTTCTACATCTTGAAAGACAAGTTGGGTAGAAGAGTGGCGCTAACCTGTCAGCGGATGAAAATATGAAAGGAGAAAAGAAAAAAGACATTTTCAGAAACCATTCACTTAGTAAATAATGGAACTTCTCAGAAACTCCCTTGAGTTTCTCTAAATTGATAGAAAGTGTTGTTTCAGTCTTGGTATGGGGCATGACTGGCTGACTCAACGGCAAGCTAAGTTGCACATGGGCAAAAGGGAACTCAGTTCACGGCACATCCTTCTGCAGAGCAGACCCCTGCTCCCTCATCCTAACCTTCCCAGATCCTCGGGGGGCATGACTTGGACCTGAATGCCTGTGTCGGTGTAATAAACATCCTGGCTTGGGGAGTGTGTCCCTTCTGTGCAAATACATACTGCCGGGCTCCTGTTCAGGGGAGGGGACTAATGGCTGGGCCAGCTTTGAATGAAATAATAGCAACTCTGTTTTCTTATTGTGAAGATTACAAGGATCGCAGTGGGTGAAATAGTCTAGAGGAGGTCTTGTTACCTCTAGGAAAGCCCAGGAAGGTGCTGGAATTCCTGCGGGGCCAGCTGGACCACCCTTTATATTTTTGGACAGAAGGAAAGGTTTCCTGGGAGAGCTCCTGAGACCTGCTCCTCTGTCAGCCTTGCCTAGTGACTGTTGATGCTGTTCTATTGCGTTTTTGTATTGTTGTTATTATTCAGTTACTAAGTTGTGTCTGACTGTTTGTGACCCCATGGACTGCAGCACGCCAGGCTTCCCTGTCCTTCAGTATCTCCTGGGGTTTGCTTAAACTCATGTCCATTGAACCGGTGGTGCCATCCAACCATCTCATCCTCTATCGCCCCCTTCTCCTCCTGCTGCCCTCAACCTTTCCTGGTATTAGAGTCTTTTGCAATGATTGGCTCTTTGCATCAGGTGGCCAAAGTACCAGAGCTTCAGCTTCAGCATCAGTCCTCCAGTGAATACTCAGGATTGAATTTTTTGTGTACATTGTGCAAACTGCCTGGTCGCTTCCGTCAAGTTAAGGTCATGAGCCCGATTCCCTCCTTGCCGTGTTCTGTGTCCGCTCAACCCCCACCCACCTCACTGAGGATCTTCACCTGGGTGGTTGATAAAGATATTCAACCTGCGACTTGCTTTTTAAATAACTTTGGAATCATAGCCACAGTTGTAATAAATGCCTCTGTGATTTGCATTTAAATAGTATTTTCATCCACAGATCACAAAAAGGGAAGCTATCTTAACTCAGCATCATGACCTGAATTCCCTTCGTCTCAAAGCCAGCCTGAGTGCACCTGATACCGATTTTCCCTCAGTGTCACATTCAGGTCCATGAACTGTACTGATTAAAACAACAATTAGGTCTGAATGGCTGGGATACCCTCTGGGTTCTGTGCCTCAAACGCGCATCCTTGCCCAGATCCAGTGAGCTCGGACCACAGCACCTCCATTACCATCCTGGGTGGGATGCAGGGCAGGAGATGGGGGTGTGGCCTTCTCTAAGCCCAGCTGGTACACTCAGCACCCAGTAGTTAAGAAAAGCATCTCTTGGGTTGTCAGGGAGGCCAGTTTGACCTAGAAGTACTTGACAGACAGTAAACACAGATCCCAGCTTCACTTTAGCAGTCACTCTGCTGAGCACTGGTGCTGTTCGAAGTGACTCCTATGCACTTCCTTGGTTTCGTTGGCTTGTCAGCCCCTGGGAAGACAGGAGAGAGGCAAAATGCTGGCAGGATGCAGAGTTAGAGAAGGCATCTGAGCACACACGAGCACAGGGCTTCAGCCCCACTGGTGACAGCTCCGTCCTCATCACCCAATTTATACTCTGCCGGGGCCTTTCTCGAGTCTTTTTGTCCCGTTTCATGTCATTCTTCTTCATCATTTAGCAGGAACTTTTATTTTTTCATACCGTGCCATTGAACTTATTTCATCATCAACACATTTTTCTCTGCTTCGTGGATTCTTTAAAAGGCATCCTTTGAAGATATGTTTCTATTCAGACAGAAGCTTTTGTTTAAAAAAAAATAAAAGAGGTGTAAATATGGAATTTTATTGAAAAGGTCTTATCTTGCTTTAGACATGACATCGAAAAATGTGTTTAAAATAAAGAGCAAGTGTAGTACAAGGCATGTGTCAAAGCAGTTGGCTTCCTGTTGTGAGAAACTTTCGCTGCTGAAACGCATCCTTGCCCCTGCAAAAGCATTCCAAGTGTTAGGTCTCTGTGACCACAGTTCCTTACGCGGATATGTCCCTTCCTGATCCACCGCCAGTGGGGCACATGGGACCCTGGTTTGCTGCCTTGCCTGGATCACCAGTTAGTCCATTTCAATGAGATAATGGGCTTCCTTGGTAGTTCAGCTGGTAAGAAATTCACTTGCAATGCAGGAAACCCCGGTTTGATTCCTTGGTCAGAAAGGATTCCTTGGAAAAGGGATAGGCTATGCATGCCAGTATTCTTGGGCTTCTCTGGTGGCTCAGATGGTAAAGAATCTGCCTGCAGTGCGGGAGACCTGGGTTTGATATCTGGATTGGGAAGATTCCTTGGAGGAGGGCATGCAACCCACTCCAGTTCTTGCCTGGAGAATCCCATGGACAGAGGAGCCTGGCAGGCTACAGTCCATGGGGTCACAAAGAGTTAGACACAACTGAGTGACTAAACACAGCACAGTGAGGTAATAGATGTAAGAGTTGGACCATAAAGGAAGGCTGAGCACCAAATAATTAATCCTTTTGAATTGTGGTTCTGGAGAAGACTCTTTAAGAGTCTGTTGGGACAGCAAAGACATCAAACCAGTCAATCCTAAAGGAAATCAACACTGAATATTCATTGGAAGAACTGATGCTGAAGCTGACACTCCAATACTTTGGCCACCTGATGGGAAGAACCGAACTTATCATTGGAACTTTTCATTGGAAAATACCCAGATGCTAGGAAAGATAGATGGCAGAAGGAGAAGGGTGAGACAGAGGATGAGATGGTTGGACGACATCACCGACTCAATGGACATGCGTTTGTGCAAACTCTGGGAGACAGTGAAAGGCAGGGAAGCCTAGCACATTGCAGTCTATGGGGTCACAGAGTTGGTCATGACTTGGTGACTGAATAGCAACAACCATGAGATAAAAATATTTTTTGAAAAGCAATAATATCATTCTCATAATGAGCATAGTCTTCCTGAGTTGACATTACCCTCTTTATTCACTCTCCCATCTTCCCACACCCCTGGACACTGGCATGTAATACATTCATAATTCTATAGATGAGAGAAAAGTGCAGGGAATTAAAATTTGTTCTATAAACCCTAAACCACAAGAGACAATTGTAGCGTCTTGGAGGACCTCCTTCAGATGAGGTGACCTGAGTTCAGAAAGATGGGCAAGGCCATGTGCTCATCCCTGAAAGGCCCTAATTGACAGTTGTTTGGCGGGATGCCCTGAATGCCTTTGGGCCCAAGGCTCACCTCACAGGTGCACACACGCTCTTCTTACCTGATGTTTGTCAGCTCTGGTGCTTGGGATCTTGAGTGGTACTGACTAGTAGATAAAAGTCAGAAATGTAACGTTTGTGGTACAGACTTCAAGAAGGCATCACTGAAGGAGCAGGCAGATGCTTTCATGGAGGGGGGATCGCTGCCATCCATCTGGACTTGGTAACATACCCCCTGACCATTGGTCGCTACACCCGAGGGCACCCTTGGAAACTAGTGCTGGTCCCCAGATCTGCTGCAGACACCACGATCTGGTGTCCCCCGACCACCTGCTTTCTGGTTCTCACGTGAAGTTTGTAACGTCATGATGTGCACTCCTCTCCTCTCACTGATGACACTCACGCTTTCTTGGAATCTGGTCATGCACACTGTGCAGAGGCTGCCGAGAGCAGGTGGTGGAGCTCAGCCTCTCTGCAGCCCGTCTCCGTGACCGTTCTCTGTCTGTGGCCACCAGGTGCAGACACGCTGGCCCCCAGGACCTGCCTTCACACCTGCCCGTCCTCCTATCACGCCCTTGTCTTTGACTCAACACTGTGGGGCCTTCCAAATTTAGCTCAGGGTAGCCTCCTCCTCCGATGCTCTCTGAGTGTTTCCCCTCCCCCTCGAACCAGCCAGAGCCCCTGTCAGTGTAACAGGCATAGTTGGTTGCACCAGTGATGGAGGTGATGGGGAAGCTGAGGAGCCAATCAGGAGACTGAACACCATCCGCTTATACTTGTGCTCTTCCCATCCATATGCGTCTCCAGGCTGGGGGCACGCAGGGAGGGGCACTGGGTCACGTCAGGGGGCCAGACCCAACCATCAGAAGCTGGGCTGGAGCCCCTGGGAGATGCAACCAAGGCCACAGATGCCTCCCAGATGGGAGGGAAAGTCCCCCTGTTCCGTCCTGCCCTTCCCCAATGGACCCTGAAACCTGAGGACAAAGAGGCCTGGGAGGTGTAGGGGATGCAGTTCTCTGGACCAGAGCTGAGGAGAGGCAGTCAGGAAGTGGACAGGCAGACAGGTGCAGTGATGACTGAGCCCCTTCTCTGGACTCACAGCAGCAGACCTAGTGGTCACCACGTTGCGTCTTCTCATGATTAGCGCGACCTCCAATGTGCCCCAGGGACCTGGCACAAGGCTGGTGCAGAGAGGTAGCGAAGGAACGCATGCCAAGGTCTGCAAAGTGATGACGTCTTGTAGAAATGCAGCTGATTGCCATGTAGGTCAAGCCAGAAGCATGAACGTGACTGAGGGTGGCCGATTTCCAGATCTTGCTTCACCACGGGTCACAGACAGACAGCTCCACTCTTTTCCCTGGTGCCATCCTCGTTTGTGGGTTTGAAAATGAAAAGTAATGCAATTTTTCAATAGGAGGCTGTGGATGAATAAACTGCCTGTTCAGAAAGGAAAGAAAGGTGCTGTGACCAACGCAGGTTAGAGGAGAGTGAGAATAGAAATGTCCATGGAGCACTCTGCAGAGCTTATTTTAAGCTCATACTTTCTCAAGAGGTGAGTCTTTCCCAGCATCTGTGGATCCAAGCAGGATTTGCCCAGCCCCCACCAGCCATAGAAGTTCAAAGTTCCTGAGTGACTCACATTTAGTTCAAATTATGCATTAGAAAATTTCCCTTAGAAATCAAGAGGGTTCTGTTAAAATGAGTGTTTCTTTGTATTACAACTACATTCTACTAGCCTAGTAAACCCTCCAGCAATGAAAATAATAGTATTCAGTCTTGCTACACGAAGACAAAAAGCGTATTTGCCAAGCTCTGTACGGGGAAGGAAATACCATTTTTATTTGTTCTGTTGTTGAGATTGAACAGATCAGAGAGGTCTGTCAGGCTGGGGGCTGGGGGCACTGGGTGTGCCCCCCTCTGCCTCATCTGTGTGCCTCTTGGTCCATCTTACTGGCCAGATCACCTATGATCCTTTGGCTTTTACAGGCTCCTACTGGTGGAGTGACAAGTCCTTCATCTCAGAAGTGGAGGGCCGTGCCTTGGCAAGGGTCTTAAAATATCCTGATGCATAAAGAATTGCTATCTTTAGTGCAATGGATGCTGAAGCCATAGACCTCCAGGTCCTTTGATTCCTCCCAGAAAGAAAATCCCAAAGGCGTTGAGTTCTGCTTGGTTGATGTGCTGAAATAATTAAAAAAATAGAAAACTAGGACCGCCACCCATGTTTCCTTGCTTCCTGTCACTCATTTATCTTCCTCCAGAGCACTTATCCTCTGATGCATTTGCTTTTTTGGTTGTTTGTTTGTGTCAGCCCCAGGAGAATGGGGGCTTTGCCTTTTTTTGACTATGATGCTGTGTGTGGCATGTGGAATCTTAGTTGCCGGATCAGAGATTGAACCCCAGCCCCTGCAGTGGAAGCATGGAGTCTTAACCCCCAGACCACCAGGGAAGTCTCACATCCTTTCTTTTCTTAAGTCACCATTCTGTACCCGCCTCTGGGAACAGACACGCTATGGAGGCTCTGTACATACACACGTACAGGATATACATATTCCAGACCCCTGTGGAACTTCAGGACAGAGATTAGCCAAGAGTTACAAGTGTCAGTCTAGTTCCCTGCCTGTCCCTACACCCCAAGTACCTCCTTTGAAACAGAAGAACTCAGGTTGCTCTGGAACCAAGATCCCGGGACTCTGTTGAATTAAATCCATCTTGTCACTCCCATCTGCCTGCCTCCATGTCGGTGTAGATTAATTACAACATAATAGAACACACAGAATATAGCATCTTCACAATAGTCCCGGGTCCTTTACAGTCTTACAATCTAATTAAATTGTAGCTTTGAACATGAATTTCTTTAGTTTAAATGCATAAACTAAGCAGACAGACCTCGTTTTTTTCAACCTCCCTCTTCTAAAACTAAAAGACCAGCTGATTTCAGCGTCCCTGAGTATTATTAATTACCAGTAGCTGAAATCAATGCACAGGGTTTGTCTAGGAAGCTATTTCCTCCTTAGGTGAATGGCTGAGAATACAATACGTGATCATCAATGATTTGGGATGGGTGTGGATGGAGGCTGAGAAAAGGCTGGAGCTTGGCATTGCCTTCCCCTCCCTGTGCAGGAGGCAGAGAATGAAACTTGACTCTGCAAGGAAGACAAAGGTGGAGATGATTTTCTGGCACACGTACATGGCCAACGTGGCAGAGAGAAGACAAATGCATGGAACACAGGCTTCCTCTCCAGGGACCCATACCTGCGGTTTGGAGCAAGCTGACGTGCACTCCTTTCACCAAGAAACTGCCCTCCTGAGGAGCTGCGGGGAGGGGCCGGAACTAGGGAGCCCACCAACAAAAAGAATGATGAAGTGGCCCTTTAAATATCAATCTCTGGAGCCCCAAACCCGGTGGATGTTCCCTTAAGTATTCAAATGAGATTGCGGCATCAGATTGGTATGCATTAGGCTGGTTTCAATGAAAATTAACATGTAATTGCTTCAAATGAAGTAAGTGAGGAGGTAATCTGTTCTTAAATTGGATTCCCAGGATTTTGTGGTACCATAATGCAGCTGTGAAATGAAATATATTTTAAGGATGATGTCCTCAAGGGGGTGCAGCGGCTAAGAGGGGGAGGAGCAGAGAGAGGAGAACCACTCTCCCCCGCAGTCAGCCTCACTCCCTCTCAGGCTGGTTCCCCAACTGCCAGTGGATGAAGCGACTCTCCTCCTCTACGCTTGGGCGGCTCCCCTTTTCCTGCTGCCTAAACCGAAGCCACCTACCCCGTGGGTCCTCTTCACCCTCTTCCAGCATCAGGAGCTGATTCCTGGTGGCACGGAACACTCCCGGCCCCATCTCTCTGTGCTCTTCCTTCCGAGCTGGATGGAAGATGCTCATTCTGGTTGAGGCCCCTACTGAGACCCTCCGTCCTGAGGCTTGTGCCCCCGGGGTTGGTCGTTTCCTCCGGAGCACAGAGTGCAGCAGTTGAATCACAGCTCCCTGTCCTCCTGGTGCCTGAATAAGGGGAGGTGATGCTTCACCTCATGACTGACCCATTTGATATCAAAGACTTAGCCTGGAGCAACAGCAGCAGAAGCAGCCATCAAACTCATGACCACCTCTAAAGTCTATGTCCAACCAGACCCGGCCCCACTCCCACCCACCTCCCTGGCAGTCATGATATGGTCTGCGAAGTCTGGAGATGAGCCTGGGAATAATTAACCATCTTACCCTTCAGGCAAGATGAGAAGCGGGGTGAGGACTCAGTGTAGGTTAATGCATTAAATGGTTTGTCTTTGCTGCCTTAGGCTGAATGGAGTTTTCAGCCCCCCTTTGAAATGAGCCAATGGTCCTCAGGTCCTGTGGCCTCAGTGCTCTTACTGAAGAGACGTCTCTGGTGGGCTCTGGGGGCCTCCTGCCCCCAGGCACAGATGGGCAGAGCTGTTAGAGGAAATGAATTACCTGTCAGCGGGCAGGCAGAGCTGTGGTGAGGTTCACGGTGGTGCTGCTTCTGGGCTGGCCTGAGCTCCCCGTCAAGGGGCTTGGGACCAGGCTGGTAGGGCAACTGTTCCTCAGCTCGTGAAGAGATAAGGATTTATAATAGGCTGTATAAAGAATATATGTTTCAATAAAGGAGCCCCCATCCGCGCTACGGAGCAGGGAAATTAACAGGAAACGGGGAAGAATGAGTTTCTGTGGAGTCACGGATGCACCGCGTAACGGGCGCCAGTCTGAGCCTGGCTCGCCTTCCCCCAGTCACAGCTTGGTTTTACAGCTCAGTTGATGATGTTTTTAATTCCTGTCTTTGTTTCTCCCTCTGTTTATGTTGCTATTTTCTTTCTGCACATGTTTGAACAGCTCTGGCTTTAAAGCTGATCAGAGCTGATGGCTTCTTCAGATGTACATGCTGTTTTTCTCTCTTGGTACGTGTGACCAAGAAGATTTTTGAAAGGACACCAGGCTGGTTCCCTTCTTGGGGACTGCTGGGCTGATGGATTCAGAGAAGATAAAATGCAGCCGAGAGGGAGAGGGAGGAGAGGAGACAGCACCTGGCTGAGGACAGGTCTCCCTGGAAACGATGGCCCGAGGCCCCTGAGGTTACCCTGGCTATTGGTTTTTATTTCTTACTGGAGGCATGGCCACAAGGTTGCATAGAAAATCAGGGTCTTTGCTGTCGGCAGAAGGGGGACTAGGCCACAGTGTTGACATTTTTATTTGCTGTGTACAGGGAATCCAACCTCCGGTTTCTCTTAGGAAGAGAAATTCTCTACCACTTTAGACAGATCATCTGTATGGATTGTTCCCTATCTTTCTTCATCTGACAATGGGAGGAGACTATTATTTGCTTATCTGCCTAGGGTTCTGCAAAGATTCGCAGCCATCTCGTCCCCATGCCGATCGCAACAAAAGAGCCTGGCAATGTGCAGATGCTGTGTCTGCTTTCTACTTCATTTGTGCTCAGCCCCACTGCCAGCCCTTGGTAGGATCTGGTGGGGCTGCTGTAAGCTGGTCCTGGTTAGGAGAGACTGGATGGAAATGAACATCTTGGTTTGTGTGTGTGTGTGTGTCTATGGTACACACAAGTGCATCAATCTATCCCCTGATGATCTTCTATCTTGTATTAATCACTTTGACGCCCTTCTGCTGTCAGAACCCATCACATGGCCCCCTGGATGTGTTCTTCTGGTTTTACCCTCTCCGAAGTTTGCAGAGTTTGCAGAGAAGAGTAGGAAAGGCCATGGTTGTATTCCTGTTTTAGAGACACAGAAGGAGCGTTCCCTACACAAGCCTGAGGAAGTGTAATTTATCTTCATCACTGGATCGTCCGTATGATGACATCCACACGCCCTTCTACCCGGGACCTCATTTGCTTTGAATATTAAATCAGGGTCACGGTGTTAATGTCCTGTTCTTAAAACACGAGACAGCATCAAGGTCCAAGTATAAAAAGTAAAATATAAACTCAAATGCATAAAGCCGATGCAGCCGAGGATATTTCAGCCTGACACAGAGAGAGAACAAAATCCAAGTGCTGCCTGCGACTCCCAGGGTCACTAGGGGCTTGAGGAGCTGCTCAGGCTGAGGGACCGCATGGAAAACGCCCGGCTCCATTCGCTAAAGTAAAAGGACTACGAAGTGTAGAAAATATAAGTGAAAAGCTGGTCTGGGGACTTGCCTGGTGGTCCAGTGCTTAAGGCTCCACCTTCAACCGCAAGGGCTGTGTATTCCATCCTTGACTTGGGAGCTAGGATCCCACACGCCTGGTGGCCCGGAAACCAAAACAGAAGCAATGTTGTAACAGATTCGATCAAGACTTTAAAACATTGTCCACAGCAAAATAAATAAATAAATCTTAAAAAAAAAAAAAAAAAAAAGAAAGCTGGTCCATACTGAGATCCTGTTCTGAGGTCCACCCCTCCCCCTACCTATGCCGTCCCTTCCCATCACTATCTTAAATTCGACTTCAGAAGCTTTAGTTCTCATTTCATTCTCCTCCCCCATGTGTAATCGATGTCCCCACAAGCTCCGCGGCCCCCTCTTCCAACCAGCGGACCCACCCCTTCTGTTCATCTTCTCTCTCCAAGGAGCCCAGAC
Organism: Capricornis sumatraensis; assembly: GCF_032405125.1. Lineage (NCBI taxonomy): Eukaryota > Metazoa > Chordata > Mammalia > Artiodactyla > Bovidae > Capricornis > Capricornis sumatraensis. The sequence goes on from NC_091076.1 coordinate 16,073,048, forward strand.
TGACAATTTTGCCAATAGTTTTCATGCATAACAACTTAAGTGCATCACTTTCGCACAAACATGCTAGCGTTCAAGTTCAATTCTTCTCCTCCTCGCCTTTTGTACCTGGCAAATCTATTCCTCTGACGTGTGTTTAGGAAGATGGCTTCGTTCTATGCCTGTGCCATTAGTGGCAATTGCACAAAGCAGAAACACAAATTACCTGCATTCTGCAGACATGGCTAATAACCTAGACACCACGGGCTGGCATTCAATGCAGCCCCCGCCTCCTTGCAGGAGCCTGAAAACGGACACCTGAACCGCCTATTAGTGTGAAATGTAGGTAAAGTGCAGAGGCTTGGGAGAGTCTGTTTGGGAGGCTCTGTATGCCGGACGCTGGGGGCTCTGTGCCCTTGCCCTGAAGGAGGGCTCTGTGCCAGCCTCGCTGGGGAGATCTGGAGCTGGGGAGCTTAGGACCCTGCAGAGGCTGATAATTCCTATGAAAATAACCCCTACTGGAAAAGGAGCAGATAAGCCGCCCACCAGGGGGGCCAAGGAGGGCGCTTCCTGGTGTTGGGACCTGGAGAGGCACGAGTGGGTTCCCCACTGCACTGCTCTGGAAGATTCTCTTCCCACTGGTTTTATTTAGGCAACTCTGTAGTCAGCAAATCAGCCTCCCCTGGGCTGTTCAAGTCAAATCCACAGGGTTTTCATGGGAACAAATACTTATAACAAAGAACCTGGGCTCCTCCAATGCCACCTACTGTCAGACTTTAGGAATGTGTAAGGGAAGCCTAAAGGTGTGCCTCACCTGCCTTGGGAGGAAACAAGGGTCCTTTTTGTGAATGGGCTCCCCTTTTCTGCCAGCCCTGGGCAGCCAGTATAGACACCAGGAGGCTCAGCAGTGCGGCCTCCAAAGGGAGCAGGGGGGCCCACGAGGGAGAACACCTGGTGCTGGGCAGACTGGCCCTTCCCAGGACCTATGCTGACAGACTCAGCCTTTCGAACGCCCTAGTTGATGTTGCTGTAAAGACACTTCATCTCACCCTGCTCGGACTTACTCCAGGTGTGGGGCTTATCACAGTGCAGCCCAGATTTGATTCTTGATGCTCATTACACACACACACACATTCATCCAACAGGAAACAAAGAACTCAGAGAACAGAAAACCTGTCTTTCTGTTTTCTTCTCTCTCCCCGGTCCAGTCCCCGCCTTATGACTTATTACCTGGCTTTCCTCGTTCCCTCCCGAGCCCCGTCCTGTCGGCCTCCTTGTTTCTCCATCCTGACCACCCCTTTGCTCCTCTCTGTCTCTTTTTCTGTCATTTGTAATGAGTCTGCTGGGCACCGGTGGGTCAGTGCTGTGAACCACCAGGGATCAGTGTGAGGGCCACAGTGACAAGGAGTGAAACAGGTAGCTTTCACAGCTTCATGTCAAGCGCACTGTCCATGGCAGGGACAGCGAGGACGCTGGAGGGCGAGGGTGGTTTGGGGAGAGGAGTGGGCCGAGGACTGGCTGCATAGCAGGGAGGGGTGCACCTGTGTGCTTCCACATGGATAGGTTCATGGCAACGGATCTGCCATCTCTCCCAAACCAGACGTGTCCTCAGAGGGAGACCCACCCATCTCTGCCAGCTCGGATGGTGGGGGTATCTGTGGGCTCAGGGCACACATCAGAGCCCCCCGCAGCCCTCCTCCTTGAGAGGTCCTGGGACTGGTCCTTCTGTAGACAGTGCTGTGTGAACATCCCGTACACTGGTCAACAGGTGTCTGCCCACTTTCAGGGGACCAGCCAGCAGGAGCAGCTTCTGAGGCTCAGCCAGAGGCCCCCACCCCACAGGCATTGGCAGGCTGGGTGGGGAAGCGATGCCAGTCCACAGGGTCCTCAGAGAGCCACCCGTGACACTCACCTTCCAGGCTGAGACCTCTGTAGGCACCGCCCATGCCTTGTTCCAGGGCTCTGCCCTCACCCCCTCGCCCCGAAGGGGATGGGACCTGGCTACAGATTGCCGGTCTCCTGGAGACAGGCCACCGGAGGTCCTGTCCCCGCCTTGTGACTTATTACCTGTGTGACCGTGGGTGATCTGTCAGCTTTGCTTCCTTGCGTGTAGAGTGGAGATGTTGCTGACCACGGCCTAGCTGAGCAAGTCGAGGGAGAGCAGAGACCTGGTGCCCAGTGCCCGCTGGCCCCCAGGACGTGTTCCCTGCTCTTGCTACTGTGCCTTCCTCCCTCCCCCACCCCGCCCACCCCCAGCTTCCCAACCTGGATGAGCATCCCTTCGTCCCTAGTCCTCATCCCTCCATCCTTCCCGGGCCTTGCCCTGCCCTGCCTCTGCCCGCTGCCCTAGCGGGCTAGACCACGGCGGGGGGGAGGGGGTCTCACAGATGCCCTTCGCTTCTCAATATGCTCTCCCATGGCAACGACAGCCTTTCACGACACAGGTCTGAGCACATTCTCATCCTGTCTGAAACTCTTAGACTCTACATGTCAGATTCCAGATTCCTCAGGGTCCAGATCCCACAGAAAAGACCCTTCATGGTGGTGTCTCTGCTCACCCGTCGAGGTTTCTCATGCACCTGATTTCTGTCCAAACCCTGCCCTCCAGCCACTCTGAGATTCAGTAATAATTCTCAGGTTTATCCATCAGAAAAATCTGTGGAGCTTGTTTGGAATTTGGGCTTGGGGTCTATTTCTAAAATAGTCTTTTTTAAGAAAGATTCCATGACTGTGTCTGATGTGCTGCACTAATACCACCCTGAACATGCTCTGTCTCGGGCTACACAGCAGGCAGGCACCTTGTCCTGTTGACCCTTGTGTCACCAGGCCCCAGCACATTGACTGGTTCACAGTAGGGTTTCAGTTTTTTTGGTGACTTGTTGATGATTAATAAATGAAGGATATTTCCCGTGATAGCAGAATGAGACTCAGCACATGCATGCACAGGATGCAGGGAAGTGAAAGAGAGCGTGGGCTTCCCCGGTAGCTCAGCTGGTAAAGGATCCGCCTGTAGTGCAGGAGACCCTGGTTCAATCCCTGGGTTGGGAAGATCCCCTGGGAAAGGGATAGGCTACCCACTCCAGTATTCTCGGGCTTCCCTGGTGGCTCAGATGGTAAAGAATCCACCTGTCATGTGGGAGACCTGGGCTCGATCCTTGAGTTGGGAAGATGCCCTGGAGGAGGGCATGGGAACTCACTCCAGTATTCTTGCCTGGAGAATCCCCATGGACAGAGGAGCCTGGCGGGCTACAGTCCTTGGGGTTGCAAAGAGTCGGACACGATTGAGCAACTAAGCACCAGCGCAAGAGGAGAATATTGCATGCATGTTTGTATGTGTGTGAGAGAGAGACAGAGGGAGAGAGAGAGGCAGTCTAGCCGGGGGAATGTGTGGGCTGTTGGCAGAGGGAAGGAGCAGGCCCAGGAAAGGTGCGACATCACACGTTGTAAGCACTGTGAGTCTTCATAGGCACCGCTGCATGACGGGGGTGGGAGACGCGTTTCAGTGGGGGTCTGGCCATCTGTGTGTGTGAGTGAATGTACGTGGATGGGAACAGGGGGACCAGGACAAACAGCCAAGGGGAAAAGCGTCCTGCATCCGTCAGTTCTTTCCAGGAGAGGAGTCTGGTGGATGGGATCTGTAGGTACTAGAACTCTGCGGCAGCAAAGCCGCAGCCCAGCTGTGGCCAGTGACTTCTCCATGGTGAGGTGGCAGGTGCCGGGAGAGAGCCCGGGTGGCGGGTGGCAGGACCTCTGCACCAGCCATTCGCCCCTAGAGATGGAGGTGGCTCCTTTTTTATTCCTTCCATCACCCCTTCTCCTCTGTGATAGATGGGGCCGAGCTGTTTGCGGTGTGCAGAGGCTGACAAAACGCAGTGATCAGATTGGAAATCAAAGCTCTCCCGGCGCTGGCTGGCCGGGTGCCTGCCTTCCTGCTACCTCCCGCAGTGGGCGCAGCAGAGGGATGAAGCAGCTGCTGCCGTTTTCCCCCAGGAGTTGTTTGGGGTTTTACTTTTATTACTCCCAAGACAGAGTTGCTGGAGAGGGTAGCCAAGGCCGCCAAAGAAAGGAGACAGAAGGCAAGCATTGGAATGCATGGGAGAAAGAGCCGTGCACACGGGGAGGAGAGACGAGACAGGCAGCTGAGGGAAGCCTTTGTCCCTGCCTTTTTTTCTGTGTTCTCTGATTTCTACCTGGCCTCCTATCTTTTTCCCAGCTGCCCTGCCTCTGTCGTCAGAGGCACTCCACAAAGCATGGTTTAGCGCACAGGGTGTGATGGAAATGATTCACGTGTTCTGCTCCCTGGAATGGCTGGGAAACTGAGGCAGGCACATTGGGGGTTCTTTAACTGGACCCTCTTTGGTCCTACCTTGGCTTCAGAAAGCATCCATCCTTACATTCTCCTTACAGGATGAAGCGTTGATTCATGCCTCTGCTTCTCTGACCCCCTTCTCCCAGGACGCTTCATGCCTGGAACTGCCCCTCAGGGTCCCCGACCTAAGTGTTATGGGTTGACTCTGCCCTCTGCTGGATCAAAAGGTGGAAATGAGGCAGAAAAGGGGAATCGTTCCAGAAAACACATGCTGGCATGCTTCCCAGGAAAGTCTTTGGTTAAAGCAACCCAAACCCTAAATGAATACAGCTCAGTATGTCTATGATGTATTAATACCCTGATAAGCCGGTCAGAATAGGTTTCCAAATAGACCTGTTACATAAGAGGCAATAAATACTGTCTCTCTCCTCTCCATGCTTGTGGATAGAGAAGGGCCTTTGTGCAGGATCCTGGGGCCTTAGAGACAAAGTCCTGGAGATTCTGACCTCTTAACTGTGGGGGTGGGATGGGAGGGTGGGGTCCTGAATCCTGTAACGTAGGTCTCCCGTGACACCCACACCGCGCAATCCTGCCCTTTGCTCACCGCTTAATGACTTTCTATTTTGTTTTACAACCTACAATCTGCTGCCTGTCCCGGTCAACAGTATCTCTTTTTCCTGCTGCTGCTGCCGCCTCGGATGCTTTTATGGCCATCGATTCCCTCCACTGGTTCCCCAAAGAGGTTCTTTTCCTTGAGCCAGAGCGTCATTCCGGCGGATTACAGTGCCTGCCACTCTGCACTCCGATTTATTGCCATCCTGGGCTTTATTCTCCCCTACACTTGCAGCCAGGCCTCATTCATTTCGTTTTCTGGGGCAAGCAGAATGCAGGAAGTTGCTATTAATGAGAGAAAGAATGTCATCCCGGCAGGGTTAGTGATGTCTGCCTTTATGGTCTGCAGTTCCAGAGCCTGGCTATGGCCCGAGCGCCACTCTTCTTCCCAGAAGTGATGAACCCAGTAGGAACCTCTCTTAGGAACTGACCCTCTGAAAGCTTGGCACTCTTTGCAAGCTTCAGTGGACAAACGGTATTCTTGTTTTGGGGCAAGCTTGGCCATACGTCCTACACTTTCCCCTGCGTGTGACCCGCAGTTTGCATCTAGAGGGAGGGCTGGACAGAGCTGTAGGTGAGGTCTGAGTGCAGAGGGCTGGGCGCGAGGGAGGTGGAGAGGAGGCAGGCGTAGCAGGTGACATGTCAGTTCCCTTTAAGAGGGCTTTGCAGGTTTCCCAGACACTAATGTATGTGAATCCAATTGAAGTCACTCTATGGGTTATATTTACTTTGATAAACATGTTTACTAATCACTTATCACAAATCAAATAGTAGAGCAATTTCTAAACAGTGTCCCACAGATAATAAATGTCTTTTGCATATGAATGGGAAATGTTACATCTCAGCTCTTTGTTGCAAGTCTGGCTCACTCTCTCAGAAGTAGAATTTAGAAACTGGCCACAGGCTGCAAAGAGCAAAAGGGCAGCATCTCCTCCTCCAGGGAACTTCCTCAGCTCCTGTGGACTGCCCCCAGGCTGTGTAGTCTTCAGCTCCTTCATACAGGAGCAGGAGCCACAAAAAAGCCTCCCAGTGGGTTACACTTGTGGGTGTAGTTCACCCAATCTAACTAGCCAGGAGACCTCACAGAGACAGCTGATGAGGTTGGAGACCACCAAGGACTGTGTTGGGATTTTTTCCTGGTATGGGCTCAAGTTGATGGGCACAGAAGCCTTGTCTTTACAAAACGTTCCTAGGAAAGTACATTTGCCAAAGCAGTATGGCTGGGGGATGGGGTGGCTGAGATAGCATCTGTTTGGTCTTGTATTCTTCTTCTTTTTTTTTTTTAATGTTATTGAAGTAGAGTGGACTTACAATATGTTAATTTCTGTTGTATAACTGAAGGAGGACGCGATGGTTCGCTAGAATCAATGATTCAGTGGACCTGAATTTGGACAAACTCTGTGAAGCAGTGAGGGACAAGGAGGCCTGACGTCCTGCAGTCCGTGGAGTTGCAGAGTCAGGCATGACTTACAGACTGAACAACAACAACATTTATACACACACACACACACATGTATATACACACACATGTATATGTATGCACACATATATGTATACACACATAACACACACGTATGTATATACACATATATGTATACACATATACACATATGTATATACACATATATGTATACACATATACACATATGTATATACACATATATGTATACACATATACACATATGTATATACACATATGTATGTATACACACATATGTATATATACACATATGTATGTCTGTACACACATATATGTATGTATATAGACACACATATATATGTATATACACACACACATATATATGTATATATATACACACAATTATATATGTATATATTTACACACACAATTATATATATATACACACACATATATATGTCTGTATATACACACACACAATTATATATGTATATATATACACACAATTATTTATGTATACACACACACACATATATATGTGTATATATATACACACACATATATATGTGTATATATATATATATATATATACACTGCTGCTAAGTCTGCTAAGTCACTTCAGTCATGTCCGACTCTGTGCGACCCCACAGACGGCAGCCCACCAGGCTCCCCCGTCCCTGGGATTCTCCAGGCAAGAACACTGGAGTGGGTTGCCATTTCCTTCTCCAATGCAAGAAAGTGAAAAGTGGAAGTGAAGTCGCTCAGTCGTGTCTGACCCTCAGCGACCCCATGGACTGCAGCCTTCCAGGCTCCTCCGTCCATGGGATTTTCTAGGCAAGAGTACTGGAGTGGGGTGCCATTGCCTTCTCCGATATATACACACACACACACACACACACATATATGTGTATATGTATATACACACACACACACACACATATATATATATATATATATATATGCACACATCGGGCTTCCCTGGTAGCTCAGATGAAAATGTCCTGGAGAGGGAAATGGCAACCCACTCCAGTATTCTTGTCTCAAAAATCCCTGGATAGAGGAGCCTGGTGGGCTAAAATCCATGCGGTCACAAACAGTTGGATAAGATTGAGAGACTAACATACATTAATATATATATATATACACATATATATACTTTTTCATATTCTTTTCCACTATGGTTTGTCATAGCATATTTAATATGGTTCCTTGTGCTACACAGTATGACCTTGTTCTTCATATAGTCTATATATAATAGTTTGCCTCTGCTAATCCCAAACTCCCTTTCTTTCCCTCCCCTCCCTGCTTCCTTGGCAAGAACAAATCTGTTCTTTAGGTCTGTGAGTCTGTTTTTGTTTCATACGTATGTTGATTTGTATTTTATCTTTTATTATTAAAAAATATGTGTATATATCTTTATGTATTTATTTGGCTGCCTTGGATCTTAGTTGCAGCACGTGGGAGCTTCATTGCATCATGTGGCATTTTGCATTTTGGTTGCCCGAGGTGCTTGGGCTCTGGAGAGCTCAGACTCAGTAGTTGGGGCACATGAATTCAGTTGTTCCATGGCATGTGGGATTTTAGTTCCCTGACTAAGGATCAAACCCGTGTCACCATATTTCAAGGTGGATTCTCAACCACTGGACCACCAGGGAAGTTCCTGTTTTGTATTTCAGACTCTACATTTAAGTGATAACATATGGGCTTTCTTTTTGTCTGTCTGACTTAGTATGATAGTCACTAGGCCCATCTATATTGCTGCAAATGACTTTATTTCATTATTTTTGGTGGCTGAGTAATATTCCATTGCATATGCATACCACAGCTTCATCCATTCATTTGCTGATGGACATTTAGTTTGCTTCTGTGTCTTGCATTTGGCCACATATTCTACAAGAGAAGTTTGGAGGTGGTCAGAGAGGGACTTGGCATCTAAAGTAATGTGCATTTCTCAAAAGGGCGACACTATCTAATGCACACGATTGTGTGAGAAGCATTGTTCCTGTTAGGCCTCTAATGACTGTTTTACAGCCTACACAGAAGGTACTCTTGCAGCCTCCTGCATGAGTCCTGATCTGAGTATTGGACTTTACCTCCAGGAAGATAACAAAGTGGCTGCAAACAGAGCCTGGGAGCCTGAGTCCAGCTTTGTGGTTTCCAAGTGACTCTGGAAAACTTGACCCATCGCTTAGACCCTGTGGGTTCCTAGTCTCATTTTGAAGACAGGAAAAATATATCTTTAGAAGAAATTCCTAAATACAGACCTTGGTGAGGGGTCGGGTGGGGGTGGTGGGGCTCAGTTTCCCATGCCTACCTAGAAGCAAGGCCAGCTTTAGATCAGTCTACAGCGTCCTGTCTGCTCTCACTCAAAATTGTGGAAGAGAGAATTGCTAGGAAATTAAAATTAGACTTTTGTTATTATCATCCTTGTTTTTCTTTAGCACAGATGCAATAACTGCCTCCCTCCACCAATCATTCCAAATTGGCATATTCCTCACTCTACAGAAAGGCAAGGGTGAAGGATGTAAAGAATATGGGAGGTACCACAATCCCTGGAAGCAGTGAACGATGCTCAGACAGCAGTATGACTGCTTCCCCCACCCTCCTCTACTCCACTCCCTCTTCCTAAATTTTCTGAGCAATTTGGCCCAGGCTTTTCGTTGAGAATAATCTTCAACCCTGCAGGTAACTATATTGCAACCCTCTTTCTCCCTGGGTGTTCTTCTGATCACCGAACATTTTAAACTGGTTTTGATGAAGCTAAAACTGCCAAAGTGCATCCTGTTAGGACTCTGGGAGTACAGATGTGTGTTAGCACCACATTCTCAGTAGGAGAAAGAAGCCCAGGGGTGACCAAGAAGAGGGGCTTACCCTGTAAGGCGGGACTCCTGCATCTGAAATACATTCACTAGTGGGGAAAGAAACAAGGGGAGACTTGATCAGCTTTGTTGAGGAGATGCTAGGAAACACTGTATCGGACATAGAAAGCCACAAGATCAGGGAACCTGGAAGGTCTCCAAGTGGGACGAAGGAGATCTGTGCTTTCATCCCCTGACTTGGCGATTCTCTGATAATTACCACTGAAGGAGCCATCATGTTGCTGAGTTTACTTAATGTGCTTAAATTCTAATTAATATTGTTGGATTCGTCTTAGAGGTGAAACTAAACATGCTTGTTTGCTTTTACACCCTTCTTTCATCTCAAGAATTTGCAAGAAAGGAGTGAAGGCATGTTGGCATTTATTGCTTCTCAGCAATTGGCATTTGTACCTTCCCAGTTTCATTCCACTTTCTATTCTAACCTGCTAACCTTTTCTCTCTCTGTTCACCTGGCTGAGGAGAGGACAGTTATGGGTGTCAGACAGCCCTGCCTGTTAGAGACCAGGATGCAGTGATGAGAGCCCAGGCAGGGAACTGGGAAGTCCTGTGGGGCTGGGGTTCCTGCAGACACAGCTTGTCTTGTGCAGGTGAGGAAACTGAGGTGAAGCTTCACAGAAGTGGAGCGACTCACCTGTGATCACAGGTTTTAGGTTCCTGTGTCTAAAAGTAGAGATTTGTCTCTGCCTCCAGCCTTGTTTTGATAATTCCATGAGATATAATTATACGTGAAAGGATTTTGCCTGCTATCATGTATCAGAAAGTCTGAGCTATTATTTTTCTGGTTAACTAATAAAAACAACCCCAAACTCCCGTGAAATGTCAGCTGCATCCTCCTGGCCCACGTTTCGAGCTTTCACAGAGCCTGAATTGTGCCATGGTGACTTCTGGTGGCTCGCCATGTGCCACGTGGGGCAGGCTCCTGAGTTGCCATGGAGGGCAGCTAGAGCGACTCTGTGTTTGGGTTGTGCCAGAGGCCAGCCTGGTCTCAGAGGAGCCTGGTTTGGGGTGGAGTGTGTCTGCCATGTGCCTTCCCTCTGGACATTCACTAACTGGGGGTGAGGATGGGCAAGGTGCCATGCTGAGCACAACTGGGCTGGGGGGTGAATAAAAAAGAAAATGCATGAGCCCTGCCTTCACAGCGGGCACGTGGCCTAGGCTGTGACAGAGGTGACAACGGATACAGGTATTGCAGGGTGGTGGATGTCAGCACAGGCGTGGCAGGCGGGAAGGAGGGTGCATGTGGGGAGGAGGTGGGGAGAGGTGCTCTAGGCAGACAGATGGGGCAGCATGGGATGTGGAAACTGCGAGAAACTCACAAACACACCCTGATACACAACTTCTGTGCAAGGTGATGGGTCTGGGTGAGGCTGGGGCATCCTGGTGAGCTGTTCTGAAATGTCATACTGAGGGCTCTGGGCACCACTGGAGGCTTGGGAACAAATGAGTCTCAAACCGATTTTCTAGAAATGTCCTTCCAGCAGAAAGAGAGGCTGGAGGCCAGAGGTCAGTTAGGAGAGGCCGATATGGCTGCCACCCAGGGGGGTGAGGTGGGAGTCTCCCCACCCATCCCATTTCCTGGAGTTCAGAAGGAGGTCAACTGAGTGAGCTTTGGGATGATTTGAGCTGCTGTTGAAGGGTCAAGATAAGGGAGTAATTTATGCAGGAAAAGACGGAGCTCTCCTCCAGCCCAGTGAGAATCCCTCCCTACAGAGACCAGCTAATAGAGAGTTTCACTAAAGGCACCGGGGGGTGCTGTGAAGGACTTGCATAATCACTTGCCCAGTGTTGGTTGAAGGAAATTACTCCGCTAGGATCAGCTGATGTATCTCCAGCCACATGAGGGCTGACTCCACGGCTGCATCTTTTCTTCGGAGTGCCTGCTGCCTCCCCTTCCAGCCACCCTCACCCTCCAGGATCCTTCCTGCTCTTTCTGCTGTTTGGGGAGGCTGCCAGAGGGGTGGAGAGCATCCCTCTGTGCACGGCTCCCTGCTTTGGGTTCAGGGCTGGGCTTTGTGCCTTCAGAGCTAAGATTGTGTCCATTTTTTCCTAGTCTGTCTGGTGTCTATTACTGAATTGTCCATGCCGGTCCCCTGCTTGCTTTCTTTTAAGCAGTTGTTATCTTCTTTGTTGGATAAGCTCCTAAAACATAGATAGTAAGGAACATGTTTTGTTCTAAAAAGTGAGCAGAGCATCCCCACAGGCATAGAAGCACAGTAAATAGCTGTTTAATTTTGAGTGTGATGACGGAAGCATGGATTTGGTGACTTGGAAAACCATACCGAAGAGAGGGGTATGTGTGTTCACACACAAGGTTTTAAACATCAGCACCTCCCTGGTCTCGAGTTCTTTCTACTTTCCTTGTATGTTTCTTTGAACCTTGGATGGCTTTGAGGATTGAGTGGGCAGATAAGTTTTTCCCCATTTGACACATAGGAAAACTGAATCACAGAAAGGGTGGGACCCAGGCTTGCCATAGCAAATGAGATAAGAAGACAAAGACCCAGCTGGCTCGACTCTGTGGAAGTCAGACCAGAAGCTCGGTGCGTGGCCACTGCTTCTCTTCACTATGAACTGGGAACTGAGGCTCCATCAGATAAAATACACCAGTGTCTGGCAACCTCCAGATGGGAGAGATCCTCTTAAAATCCAAGTAATACCTGGTGCATTGTTAAGCTTTCAGAATGCTCAGTGCACAATCTCTCTTAGAATCCACCAACCCCAGAAAACACTGTTGTTTTATGTCAAGTTAAGGAATCAGGAGATACAAGTTCCCATCCCCAACTGTTTTTTTTTTTGTTTGTTTTGTTTTGTTTTTTTTTAAATTTCTATTGGAGTAGAGTTGCTTTACAATGTGTTAGTTTCTGCTGTACAGCAAAATGAATCAGCCGTGCGTATACACACATCCCCTCCTTTTTGGATTTTCCTCCCCATTCAGATCACCACAGAGCGCTGAGTAGAGTTCCTTGCGCTATACAGCAGGTTCTCATTAGTTATTTATTTTATACATAGTAGTGTGTATATATCAGTCCCAATCTCCCAATTCATCTTACCTTGCAACTCTTTTTTGAACTAAATAGCTACATAGCCATAGGCTTAAGAGGGACATAGCTGTGTGTCTAAATTTCTCCAGGGTCTGTATCTATAGATGACTTCTCAGGCCCCTCCAAGCACCAAATATACTCCTTCTACAAAGTTCTCAGTAAAACACCTCCCCTAGACGCAGCACACAGACCTATTTATTTTCTGTGCAACACCACATACTATCCTCTCATAAAATGCCCACGATTGATTATAATCTGTCTCAGCTTCTCTTTGGCAGAGCAAATTATCTGTGTCTGTCTTATTCATCCTATGCGGCATCACTTAAGAGCCCAATGCACCGCATGGTCCACTTGTCACATGAGTGAAGAATTCGATAAACCCGTAACCCTAATCCTAACCCACAGCCCCGTGGCCATGGCCCCATCTCTGGATGCTGTTTTCTTCCTGTGGAGGCAACTCCTCTCCCCTGTGCTCCTGTGTGTGTACGTTTAGTTCAAGGCGAACTCGGAACTCACTGTCCTGCCCTGAGATTCCCAGTCCACGTGCCCCTCACACCTCCAGGCAGCTGACACCCCCACCAGGAGGCCCTTCTGGTGCTCAGACCTGCAGGATTGACCCTTTGCCTCGTGGTGTCAGCGCCCCTGGGTGGCCCTTGCCCACCCCGTCCACTCGTCTGCTGTCGGCTCTTCTCAGCACCGCCCAGAGCAGGACCTTGTTGCCCACCGGCCCCCCCACACCCTGTGCTGGTTTCTCTCTGCAGCCCCCAAGCATCTCATGCAGCCTTTCTTATAGGGTCACCTCCCAGTTGCAAAACGTTCGTGAGAATTACAAACAGCCTTAGTCCTGGAGCACCAGAAGCCGGCCCTGAGAGGCAGATTTGTGTGAAAGTGACGTATTAAGGGCTTGTTCCCTGGAGAGACCACAGAAGGAGCAGGGGTGGGGCAGCCAGGAAGGGCAGGTGTCCCCGAAGGTGGCTCCCAGGGGACCTGCTCCCGCCGCCAGCTCACCACTGCTGCCCTGGGGACACACACCCCTCCCCAGGCACCTCGACCCCTGGGGGTGGGTGTGGAGGGGGCACCCACAGTCTAAGGCAGCCTCCAGGGAGAGGCAGGCATGGCCTCTCCAGAAGAGAAGTGCAGAACCAGGGCGAGGGCCGCAGCGGGCTGGGCCGACAGACCGCAGCCACGCGCTGCACGGGTGGGGACCCCCAGTGGACAGAGGGCTGGGACTTGCGCTCGGCTTCCTGCCTCACTGGGCCAAGTGGCGTTTTGTCTCCTCAGCCTTGAGCTTCTCCCCAGCTGGTGGTTTGAATCCCCACTGTAGGTCATCCTGAATGGTGATGGGGGCATCAGAGGCAGGATCCAGGCCTGCGGGAGGGATTCCAAGTGTGTCCAAACTAGGAGCTGGAGCTGAAACTCACCCCAGAGAGGGGACCAGCATGGCACATATGCTGCTCCGTCTGAGGCTGACTCCCACGCGCAGAGTGCCAGGCTGGCGCGTCTTCCCCAGCCACCCCCAGCTCTGGGCTCAGGGACAGTGGGGACATCCAGGCCTGTTTCCAGCATGACGGGGCACCCTGATACACACCGTCCACCCCTAGTGTACCTGAGTGAGCCTTGGTTTTCCAAGGGTACCTGTGAACAGTGTCAGCTTGGACCAAAATTAGTGCATCCGCCTGCTGCTCTCCTTCCGGCTGGTCCACCCCCTCCAGGGTGAAGCTCCATCTCTGGTGTGGGCTCTACACAGTCTGGCTGTCAGGACGGGATGGCTGGTGGCATCAGAGACACAGATGAGAAGCAGCAGATTCATTTGCCTCCGGGGATCTGGCCCCTCCTCCCAGGGCGGGCCACCCTCGGAGAAGGGGGCGGGGCTTAGGCTTGGCGCCTCGGTGGCTTAGTGGCCCTTGACTTTTCAGGCGGTCGTTGCAGAGCTCTTCAGTTTGGGTCTCTGGTCTTTCCTATCTTCAGGAGAAAGGAGACAGTCCGTCACATGGCTTGCTGCCTTAGTTCCTGTAGGGAAAAGATGGCACACTCAAACTAGGCAACTTGAGGAGAGTTTAATAAAGTGGATGTTTACAAAGGTGCAGGCAAAGTGCAGGAAATACCACAAAGGTTAGTTAGGACCCCCAGGCACAAACTGGGCAGGAGGGGGGGATTGGCTGATACCTCCAGGTCTCGAATGGTGAAAGGAGGAGGTCGAAGTTCTTACCAGGGACAGAGGCCCCTGGTCAGGAGCTGTGACCTCTGACAGGAGTGTGGATGGCTGGTGGTAGCCCCTCCCCAGCCCATCAACTGACTCGACAGGAGGTTGGAGGTCAGAAAACAGTCGATGTGACCCACACTAGTCAGTCTGCGGTGGATGGAGGGGACACAGAAAGCGCAGGACACTCACTCACTGGCTTCATCTCACCTACCTTTTCTGCCAAAGCCTGATGCTCCTTACAGGCCAAATGTCCATCCTTCTGCAAACACGCTGGTGTCTTTCCACAACTCCACTGCGCTTTGCCATGCTGTTTTCTCTACCTGAAATGGTGTGCCTTGCTCTGTCCTCTTTAGCAAGCTCCTTCCAATCTCAAAGGCCACCTTGACTCTCACAAGACCCAGATTGCCTTGAAAATAGCCAAAAATCCTTGGACTAGAAAGACACACGTTGTATGCCCCTCCCCCCACCCATATTACAGATAGACTGAGGATGGATGGTCTTCAGAGCACATGTCTTTTTTTTTCTCTGGAAGGCAAAAACAGTAGCAGTTGAGAGATGTGAGGCCAGTGTGAACTGTGAGTTCAATGTTTGTGTCTGTAGGTGACCCAAGCCAATTTCATACAAGTGTATATTCCAGTAGGGTCAAAATTGGGCTTCCCTGATGGCTCAGTGGGTAAAGAATAGGCTGGCAATGCGGGAGACCTGGGTTCAATCCCTGGGTTAGAAAGATCTCCCTGGAGAAGAGCATGACAACCCACCCCAGTATACTTGCCTAGAGAATCCCATGGACAGAGGAGCCTTGCAAAGGATCACAAAGAGTTGGACATGACTGAGCGACTAAATACACACACACAGGGTCAAAATTAGCAACCCCTTTCGCCCCTACAGTAAAGAGCTAAGGTGCCAGCTGTTTTTTTGCTGAATTTTCAGCAAGTAGGTGATGGAACATCCTGGTTTGTCTGTTGGTTGGTGTCCTTCAGAAGCGAACGTGGGAGACGCACAGGCCAGCTGCACAAAGCTCGCGACTGGTATTTCCAGGCCCTCCTCCGTGTGATGCTTTGCTCTGAAGCTTGAAGGGAGGTGCTAGGCACAAGCTCAGAGGAACCAGACTTAGGGGGCAGCCAGACCATTTCTGCGAGATAAAAGGAGATTGTGATCAGGTGCTGTGAAGGGCGGAAGCACTTACTTCGCCGTAGGCTCAAATGTTGCTGGAGACGTGTCGCTTTTCAAAGGCAGTTAAAGGGCCATTTGAGAGAAGAAATGGGTGGATTACCCACTGTCCAGGCCCATTATAGTCCTCAGATATTCAGGCAGGTGTGTTTAAGAAAGGCCAAGCCAGAATTGTTCTGTCTTTCTTTAATAATCCTTCTCTTTATTTCAACACTCTTTTTGTCTGTCTTCAGAAGGTGCCAAGCAGATCTTTCTGCACTATTTTTCTTCCAGCTTCCAGGTTCCTATTTCTCTCTGTCTCTTTTTCTCCTTTGCTCCCAAATCCAAGAGGAGCTTGAGGCCCCGAATCTACATTTTATGTTTTATCTCTGCAGCACTCATCTTAGCCTTGCTTAATCATTTTCTCTTGCTATTCCTCTATGTACGAATGCAGCCACTGTAATAAAGCCGCTATTCATCAGCAGGAGATTAAGGGCACAGAGGGCTGCATTTTCAGAGCCTTGGGATAATCGGAGCAGCTGCAGAAAATTTCAGGTGTATCAGCTCTCCCCACCATGCACTGTATTCAGGGGCGTGGTCTGGCATGGCTCCATGGGGCTGGCGCTCTTCTGGGCAACCACACATGAGACCGCTCATCGTGAAAGGAGAGGCAGACTATCCATGCAGGCCAGACACCCTCGACGGCATGCACTCACATGGACCAGGCCCATTCTCTGTAAGAAGCAACCTCTCCAAGGAAAGGAACAGGGTGAAGACAGACAGACTGAGAAGGACACAGGCACAGCTGTGAAGTGGTGAACAAACCATGGCTCCCAGGTTTTCTCTCTCTGTCTGGATCCTGCCAGGATGTTGCATATAGGCGAGACCATGCACTGTCCAAGGGGGTCTACACATGGGAAAGGAGAGCCTCCAGTCTGGTGGGAAGGGAGGCCCTTTCAGAGAAGTAGGGAAGGCTGAGGACCACTGCCTGGAGGGCTGGAGTGTAGATGCAAATGAGGGCAGGCACTGAGGCCCTGACTGGAGAGAAGATTGGAGTTTGGAGAGTCCCAGGGCTCAGGCTGGAAGCCTGGTGTGTGCAGAGGCTGTTCCTCTGTTCTTTGCACGTGTCGCGGGATGGGCAGAGGAAAGGATGCTCAGGGTGGGTGCCTGGTGCGTCTCAAGGCTGTGGAGCGGGATGGAGAACTTCAGGGTTGGGGCAGAGAGTCTCCAGTCCTTCCTGGCTCTCTCCTTCTCTTCCTGGCCTGCCTCATGCCGACCTGTGACTCCTTTTCCAGTGACAAGTAGCTATGTCTTGTTACTCTCACCTGGATTAGTTAGGGCCGGTTGAGTTTGAAGCTTTACTTACCCCTGATTGATTTTACAGTTGATCCCCTTCCTGGGGGAGTTAAATACGTCTGATTTTAGGAGTGATTTTGTAGAAGTGAATTAAGGGCTATCCCTGGAAAAAGAGAGCCTGGTGACTGAGTTTTCCACCCAGTCTTCTCCTGACTCCCACTAACCGAAGCTTCGGCTCTGCTTGGAAGTACACTTTTGCTCTTTTTGCCTTTTTTTTTTTTTTTAACTACCTGGGAGAACTGTCTCCTGTGCATTGTTGTGGAGACTCGATAAATGAGACAGATAGAAGGGGGCAGGTGTAAGGAAGGGCCAGGAGTTGGCTGCCAGGTTACCTTTGCGATCCACCTCTGTCGAAGCCACATTAATTCCGTGGAGACTCAGCAAGACTGATAGCCAGCAGTGATGGTTTGGACATCTACTCATGACCTTGGAAGTGCCCCAAGCCAGGATGGAAGCTATGCCAGTTTTTCCATGTAGTATTTCACAAGGGGGCCGCCTAACCATGTGGTGCAGTGTGGCGAGACCACTTCCATTTCAGTCAATTTCCAGTCATTAGACACTCACGAGAAAGCCCAGCGTGGTCCTTTCGTGTTCACCAAGAGGCTGTGAGACGCCCCCTTGACGGGCATCAGAAACAATTATTCAGGCAGTTTAGAGGTTGTTGATCAGCCTGTCCTGCAGCAGCTCCGTTCACCTGGTGTCTGGTTGCATATAAGCTGCTGGAGGAGAAAAGAGCCAGGACTCTACTTCTGACTTGCCCGAGTATATTGGTTGTAAGAAAGTTCTTTCCTGTAAAGTGGTTGAAAAGTGTTTCAAACGAGAGTCATTGCCTAGTGCCCATTGTGTTGCGCTCTCATGTCACCAACAACCAGAGAAATGTCTGAATTAATGGTTCTCAAAATGGAGTCCCCAGCCCAGGTAGGGGCCGAGCAGTCTGTCCTTTATCAGGAATTACAGGTGGTTCTGGTGCTTGTTGAATTCAAATGTTGTGGGGACTTTAAAAAATATATATTTTATTGCAAAATATTTGCTTTACAATATCATGCTGTTTTTTTGCCACACATTAAAATGAATCGGCCACAGGTGTACCATATATCCCCTCCCTCCTGAACCTTCCTCCCATCTCCCACCCCATCCCACCTCTCTAGGTTGTCACAGAGCACTGGGCTGAGTTCCCTGTGTCATACAGCAAATTCTGACTGGCTATTTTGTATATGATAGTGGATATATATCCATGCCACTCTCTCAATTCATCCCATTATGGGGACTTTTGAGAGGCCTTGGATAAGGACATTCAGAATCACTGACTTTAGGGAAAACAAACAAAAGCTGGGTTTGAAACTACTTGTTTCTGCAGCTTACTATCAGGGTCATCTTAGTTCATTTGGATAATATTTGTTAGACTCAGTTAGCCTCATCTATAAATTGGCAATAATAAGTGAACCCAACCAAGTTTTTCGAGATGATAAAATAACACACAACATACACCCGCAGTGTGTGTGTGCTAAGTCGCTTCAGTTGTGTCTGACTCTTTGCAACCCCATAACCTACAGCCCGCCAGCCTCCTCTGTCCATAGGGGATTCTCCAGGCAAGACTACTGGAGTGGGCTGCAGTGCCCTCCTCCAGGGAATCTTCCTGACCCAGGGATTGAACTTGGATCTCTCATATCTCCTGCATTGGCAGGAGGGTTCTTTACTTCTAGTGCCATATGGGAAGCCCCATAGACTTGCAGGGTACCTAGCATATAGTAATATGTGTTCAGTAAACATTAGCCATGAGTATGAATTTAGCCAGTTCCTCCATTTGCATCCAAGCAAAATCCTGAGCAGCGGTCGCCCTTAAGGTCATGAATATGAATGACATCCCAGGTACATTGCTAGCAAAGCAAAGCGGAGAGTGTTGTTCTTAAGGGATTTCACACCATTATGGTTCAAATCCACAGTTCAGTGAGGTAGCCTGAGAGGAAGAGCATCAGGTGTGCAAGGAGACACAGCATCAGGGGAGGCCCAGCATCAGGTGCTTCCTCCATCGGCTGCACTTCCTCAGGTATATTCAGGATATTGTTACCGCAGCTGACAGCAAGTGTGCTCTAGACTGCTCCAGACTGTAAGTGCCTTCTGGTGCCTGGAGAGCTTATTAAAATACAGGTTCCAGCTCATTACATCTGAGGTGGGGGCCTGAGAATCTGTGTTTCAAATAAGCTCCCGAGTGATGCTCATCTGCTGGTTTTCTGATCGCACTTTCCTGGGGTGAAGTGCTATTAATAGCTCAGTGCCCCTCAAGCCCTCATATGCATATGATTCCCTCTACATTTATGCTGTTGAAGACATGATCTGGGGGCCGCCAGCACTGTCATCTCTTGGGAGCTTACTGAAACTGCAGAATCTCAGGCCCCACCCTAGATGTACCAAATCAGAATGTGCGTAGGAGTCCAAGGAAATTTATAAAATGTGACATCCATTCAGGGTGTGTGTTTATTCACACTGGACCCTGTTCTGGTTAAATGCCATGGTCTCACCATCTTGAAATTCTTAATAATTCTTCAACAAAGGGTTCTGCATTTGCATTTTGCACTGAAAACCACAAACCATGCAGCCTGGTCCTGGACACCGCTCTCTACATCTGTGCTTTTCAAACTCAGGTGGGTACGTGATCCAACTGGGGTATTGTTAGGAATTTGTGTGTCTGGCTTCCAAAAGATTCTGAAATCCATAGGACAAGAAGATCTGTAACAACACCTCACCTGATTTTGATGCAAGTGGTCCATACCCACTTTGAGAAATATTCCCCTGGTCGGTTTTCCCATCATTTATCTCCTTTATTGTCCAAAAAAAAAAAAAAAAAAATCAGTAAGCGACACAAAGCGAGCTGGACAGCAGAGCAGAGGTGTTTCTGGTTGAGCAGTTTTCCCCACGGGGGCTCTCAGCAAGCCTCCACACCTGCGCCTGAGAGGCCCAGTGATGATCCTGTGACATTTACATGAGTACGAGTAGAAAGGACGCACAGCCCAGGAGAGCGGTCTCGAGAGGGGCCGCCTGGGGGAGAGCGCGCCCGGCAGCAGTCCTCAGGCTTTTTATGGTCACAGACAACTTTGAGAATTCAGTGGAAGCAACTGTCCCTCCCCACTGAAAACCTCACCTTTGCGCATCCTAAGGGGAACCCAGGACCAGGAATTAGAACCTGGCTGAGGGGTCTGACTCCATCACCCCCTAGTTCTCTGTTCTGAGCAAGTCATCAGACCGTTCCGACCCTGGAGGCCTGATCTGTAAGGCTGAGAATGGTAAGATCATCTATCTCAGCAATTTGCTGCAAGAATCACAGTGTGGATGTAAAAGCGCTTTGTTCTCTGCAGAAGAAGATATAAATTGGAGGCAATATTGTACCTACTGTGGCTCTGTTGCTATTTCCAGCCTTATACTCAGGATCAGGACACTGCGTTTGTGAATTTAGCCTCAGGCCATAGAACATATCCTGTGTAGCTAGAGAAGGAAATGAATGCAGAGAAACTTGATGAGGACTTGGCCAGAGTAGCTAGGAAATTTGAAAGTGCAGGAAAAGAGAAGGGAGCTTCCACAATTTGGGGACTCCAGATGCAGAAATAAAAGAAAGAAAATCTATTTTTACACGTGCGAACAGTTTTGAGATTTTGGAAAATGCCTTTAGTCTAGCAGTAATTGAACATTTCTGCCCCTGGGTGTAATGAAGAGAAATAGCAATGGCGGTGGTCTGTATTTAGTTTTGACTTCAAAAGCCTTCTGTTGGAATCTGCTATTCTGAGATGAGAGGAAGAATGTTTAGTAGTTAAAGTCTGCGTTTCTGATCTAGCACATATTATTATCTGTGTGATTTAGGAGAAGCATTCAGTGTCTTTGTTCTTCAATTTTTTTCACCAATAGGACCTTCCTCATGGCATTGCTATGAGTATTGGACAACTTAGTACACCCAGAACATTTAGAAAGTAATGTGAGGAATTATCATGCGTATCATGGAACTCTCAGAGGGAGGGGAGGTGGGGGTAGTCCCAGGGCCCAGCTATTCTTGGGATGGACAATGACTCCAGGTTATAGCTACTGAATATTTAGGACTATCGAAACCATTCTGTGCTCCGGGGTTTTCAGACACAGGGTCACTCAGGACCTGGAAGTCTGAATTAGCCAGTGTTCTGAGGCTGCAGTTCTGCAAGGCCTCTGATGCTGAAACCCAGGCCAAATCAAACAGGAGGTGCCTGTGTGTACACTGGGAGCAGGGTGACCAGTCATCCCAGCCTTGCCAAGAAGACCCTGATGGCATCTGTTTCTTTGTGGTCCCTTGACTTACCTGTCTGGTCCTCTCTCCAGGTGCACGATTGACAACCGGGTCACCCGGGTAGCCTGGCTGAACCGCAGCACCATCCTCTATGCCGGGAATGACAAGTGGTGCCTAGACCCCCGCGTGGTCCTCCTGAGCAACACCCAGACCCAGTACAGCATCGAGATCCAGAATGTGGACGTGTACGACGAGGGCCCCTACACCTGCTCCGTGCAGACGGACAACCACCCCAAGACCTCCCGTGTCCACCTCATCGTGCAAGGTAGGCAGCCTTGGGGGCGGCCAGGGGTGGCTGGGAGGGCCTGTGTCTGACACTTTCACTGTGATCCTCAATTTAGATGAGACTGTCTGTTCCATCTGGCCAGGACGGTTTCCTAATTTTCACTTTGCCCTTAGATGCTGAAATTTCAAATCGTTTTCCCATTGAATAGGACTAGGATTTGGGGCCTTTTTTTGCTCCTGATCCAATAATGTATTGTCTCAGAAAATTATCTCCTCATTATTTCTTTCCTTGGCTTTTTTCTCCTCTGAGTTTTTTAAAGGTTCTATCCAGCGCTGAGCGTGCTTTATTTTCAGAGCTCTTCTGGCTCTGCGCATATGCCATCCCTCACACAGCCTGCAAAGAAGGCAGAGCCGACCGTTGATGCTCTAGACACCTGCCTGGGATGATTGCAGCCACCTCTGCTGTTTGCAGCTTGCTTGCTTCTTCTTTCCCCTCCAGCCTGGGACCATGTCTCCCCTTTAATACCTGTGTCTGATTCTCCATGTTTTGGTTGCATCCCACTCCCCTCCTGTTCCTCAGAGCCTCTCAGCTCACCCCCAGCTTTTGAGATCTGTGTTTTTGCCTTTCTCTTACTTCTGCTGTCTCCGTGCTTCCCTGGCACTTCTGTGCTTCCCCATAGGCAGAGCAGGTGCCAGACATTCAGACCACAGGTGACCACACAGACAGGTTCCTTGTCCGAGAGCCAGCATTTTCTGGCTTCGGGGAACCTCAAGTTACCAACTGTGTCTCACGGTTTCCTTCTGTAAAATGGAATCAGTGTTGCAAGGGTCTGCAGTGAGGATTACACTTTCCATGTACTGGAGGGTGAGACAGAAGAGGGTCTGCACACAGAGATGCTACTTAAGTGTTTGCTAGGTCTTCCCTGGTGGCTCAGCGGTAAAGAATCTGCCTGCAGTGCAGGGGACCCAGGTTCGATCCCTGGGTCAGGAATATCCCCAGAGAAGGGAATGGCAACCCACTCCAGTATTCTTGCCTAGGAAATCCCATGGACGGAGGAGCCTGGCAGGCTACAGTCCTTAGATTCGCAAAGAGTTGGACAAGACCGAGAGACTCACCCTTTCACTTTTAAAAAATACAGTTGTTTTTAACTTTTTAAAAGACGTAGTTGTGTGTGGACCAGATACCTTATTGTATTACCTCAGAGGTGAAGCCCCCAAGTGATGGAGCTGGGACCTCTGCTGGAGTTTCTCTCCTGTTTTTCATCCCCCTAGAAGGCAGGCCAGGGGCAATATGCTCCTGGTCTCCAGCAACCCCTTTGGCAGTACACCCACAGGGAGGAGAGAGCTGTGGATGGTGGGTAAAACACAGGAAGCAGGACGGTGGTTCAGGAAAGATGAATAGGAAGGAGCTAGAAGATTCGCGGGGAGCAAGCTGGGAGAAGGCAGGAGAGAGGGCCGCCAGGGTCAGGGTGCCGAATGTGAAAGGCAAGTCGGTGGGCAGTGATGGGTAGAGGTCAGGCTGGAGGGACACTTGCTCAGGGATTAGGCCAATGAGGCTTTGGAGCCCCTCGCGCTGCACCACCCCACGTTGTTTGCATTTTATGTTTTTTTTTCCCCTCTTCTTTTTTCAAAAGAAAATGATGATGGCTTTTTTCTTTTGTTGGTTCTATATATGAATATCTTTCAAACTGCTGAGTACAAACAGCATTTTTTAAAGGAAATGAAATTACAGAGACAGGATCAGAGTGTATCACTAACAGAAGAATAGGTTTTGTTCCTTGAGATGGTTTCAGTGGGTGAATGTCTTGTTGTTGTTGTGAAGAATTGGCCAGAAGAAAGCTGAGAATCCCTCTTCTGCAAGGGGGTTTGAAGGATACCTTGGTGGCTCAGGTTGCAGCAAGTGGTGTCTCTGAAGCCACACCCCATGCCCCCTGCCCCATTCCCTCCACACACACACACATTTACCGCTGACAGTGTCTGACACTGACAGATAGACCTTAGGAACTCTGCACCATCACAGACACTTGTGTTAGGCAGCAGGGCTTTTATGGAGCCGGAAAATGGAAGGAGGTGTGAGAAACTCGGAAGCCCCCGTGCAAACAAGGATCACGTTTCTGCCATTTCTTTCCTAAGTTCCCCTTCTGCCTCCTCCCACTCACCCATACACTCACCATGAGCACCTGACAGGTGTCTTAATGTGTACATTTAACAAATGCTTCTTGAAGCAAATGGCTGGATTGTAGCTGCGAGGACTCACGCAGACTCAAAGAGGGGAGGTTGAGTGTGTAGGGATAGAGAGGCGTGAGGGGAAGGGGATAAGGGATGGGGTCTACAGCAATGCTCCCTCCTGTCCACGCTGATGGAAAGTGTCTAATCTGCAGCTCGGCATTTATACCTCTGGCTTGGAGACGTGGCTTCTGAGCATGACACACCTCCTTGAGTATCGAAATCTCATCTTGGGCTAATTTTCGAATGCTGATGGGTGTATTGATCTGGAAACGAGCCGGGTTAAAAAAGGCTCTGGTCTTGTCCACAGACTCAGCCCCAGCTAATCTGCTGTCGATATGCCTGGACTGGGCATTATTGACACTTTAATGAATAGAAGACCATGGTTTCTCAGAGCCAGCCTGTCCCGGCTCTTAAAAGCAATCAGACAAACTAAATTCAGCCAAGCTTCCATGTTTCTGTGTTGGAAAGAGGATGCATCACCATCCAGGATTAAAAAAAAAATGTATTTATCTTGGGATCATTTATTGTACTGAACATAAGCCCTCATTCCCTGCAAAAGCAGACTTCTGGATTCTGTTGACGTCCCAGCTCAAACTTTTGCAGAATAGTGTTGAAATGAAAGATGTATGAACTTTTCAAAACTGTATTGTGATCATTAAACACACACTCACAGACAGACACACACACTGTAGCAGCAGCAGAAAAGAAGTAAACTGATATTTTAACCCAAGAGTGTGTATTTGGGTATGTGTAGTCAGCTTCGTACATAAATCAACCCACACAGAAGGAAGGTAATTTTTTTTTTTTTCCACAGGATCACATGAGCTTATTGAAATCTGGGATTATGTTTCCCTCATTCCTATCAACTACCTCTACTGCCCCGCTTGTTCTCTGTACTGGGTCTTCTCTCTGGTTGTGATTCTGTGTGTTTATCCCCTGCGGAGGCCTGGTTCCACCCTTGAATCTGCCTCAGTACCAGCCACTCTTGCCCTCTGTACCTGCCCCTACCCTTGCCTTCATTCATAAAGACGAGGGTAGGGCATAAATCACCATTGAGAACATCTCTGCTTCCCAGAACCCTGGCCCGGCTCTAGGCACATGAAGATGAACGAAATGCCACCCATGAAGCATGAGTTCCCCTTCATGGGGAGTGGATGAATTTGCATGCCACCCCCAAACCCTCCCAGGAATTTAGGTTCTAAGCTGCTTCAGTCGTGTCCAACTCTTTGTGACCCTGTGGACTGTAACCCACCAGGCTTCTCTGTCCATGGGATTCTCCAGCAAGAATACTCGAATGGGTTGCTGTGCCCTCCTCCAGGGGATCTTCTCAACCCAGGGATCAAACACTTGTCTCATGTCTACCGCATTGGCAGGTGGGTTCTTTACTCCTAGTGCCACCTGGGAAGCCCCTCTGGGAGTGTAGACTTTGGCTAAATCCTTCTGGGGCACCAACTTCCTCCAAACCCCTGGGTCTCTCACTCCACTGGTGTGTGATCAGACCTTGTAATAGCATTCAGAAACCATCTCTACAGAGACCGGCCCACTTATGTGGCTCCCGTGTTTCCCAGGGCTGCTGGGCAATGGGCAGTCCTCTGGCTCAAGCTCGGGGCTGAAGGCTGGGATTTTCCTTTCCTGAGTCTTCTGAGCTTGAGTTCTTAGTGCATCTTCAGCCCTTCCACCCCTCAGGGCAAACCTTTCACTGTGCCAAGTTCTAGAGTTGTCCTTGGTTCCCTAGAATATTTTAAAAACCTGCTGATAATCTGTCGTGTCCTTATAGTAAAAGAAAAGGGAAATAGAGGGTGTTCGGTTCCTTTCATTAGTGGGTCCATCTCTTCTCTTCTCACTACCTGTAGTTGTTACATTGTATTTTCTGTGTCTTTTTTTTTTTTTTTTTTAAATAGACGGGTCTGGGGCTACTTAAATTCTCCCAGAGCTTTCCAATGCTGGTGAGGGGTGGGGTGGTTTCCAAAGGTCCCGGCAGGACTGGTGAAGTGACTGGAGTGGAGACGGGGGTCAGGCAGGCCTGGGCTGCAGGGAGAGCCCTGCAATGGGCAGCCAGGGGGGCGAAGGAGCAGCTCTGGAGTCAAGCCATGGGGAGCCCCGGGCAAAGGAGGGGAGAGTGTGAAAGCCCAGGGAACTCAGCTTTTGTGGCCAGGCCTATAAGACCAGCCGGCGGGATAGAGTTGATGGTGCTTCTGATCTGCACTGTCCCGGGACAGCGTCTGGGGATGAGCCTGGGCAGTCACATGGAGCGAGTGTCCAAGGCAGGTCGGGAGCAAGGGGCAGCCTTGGGCGGAGAGCGGTCCTGGAGCTGGTGTGGGAGGGAGGTGGGGGCAGGCAGCTGGGGCTGGGAAGGATGAGGGACAGACGGGACAGGTGAGCTAAGTAGCTGCTCAGCAAGGAGGCTTTTAAAT